>NC_139517.1:115468329-116058176 GCF_947247035.1 Vipera ursinii | reverse complement strand
CCCCTCCTCCTCCTCCTTCTTCTTCCTCCTTCCCTCCCCTCTCCCTTCTTCCTTTCTCCCTCCCTCCCTTCTTCTTCTTCCATTCTCCCTCCCTCCCTCCTCCTCCTCCTCCTTCTTCTTCTTCCTCTTCCTCTTCTTCTTCCCTCATTCTTCCTCCTTCCCTCCTTTTCTTCCTTCCTTCAACCTTATTTCCTTTCTTCCTCCCCCACTCTTCCTCCCTCCCTCCTTCCCTTCCTGTCAATTCCATGCCTCTTTGTCATCCTATTGCTATGACAATCCAACATAAGTTTTAGATATTATAGTGTAGAAGAGTTTTCCCTCTTATCCTAGCACAAAACTTCAATGGACATTCATGTCTCATATGGATACTCTGCTCCAAGGCAGATAATCCTTGAAATGATGCTGCATGGACAATCTGCTTAGTTTTATCTGCAGTTTTCTGAGGTACTTCTTCCTTCTAGCCCATCAAATAGTTCTTCACTTGCTATGCAATATAGCTTTGCCAATAAAAGAGAATATTTGAAGCACAGGGTTCAGCTGTGGGAACTTTGGTGCTCTCTGAGCTTAGTTATTTCCTTGCAGTGATTATGTTTCTGAGTTAAATAATTAAATGTTTTGAGATAAAAAAAACAAGCTAGCTCTACAGTATTGCTTTGGCTGCAAGCGAAACCAAAAATCCATCTTCTGCAGATTCTTTATTTGCTGCATTTTAAAGGGAATATCATCCTTTGAACCTACAGAATCTTGTATCTCTCTTTCATACATATCAAACTCCTTCTTGAACTTCAGCTCTTCAGCAACACATCTAAGAAGACCTATCAGAGCTGCACAAAGCCACATGACCATATGATAGAAACCCAGAGATGTAAAACTCTACATCTGTGCTGCCATAAAGGTTGATAATGCTTTGCAAAGAATTAGCAGGGGAAATTGGGACATGGAGCATCTAGAGCATACAAAGCATGAGTGAAAACACATTCTGTATGAAGGATGGTGCAGATTTGTTGTTGATAATGGGCAAAGCTGGAATTTGTAAGCCCAAATAACCACCATCCACTGACTTTATGTCATCTGACAGTAGAAATGTATGGACAGCAGCATGACACACTAACATTTCAGAAATACGTTAAGGGCAGCCCAATTTATGCCAACAGGCAGGTATGATAGTTGCTCAATTTATGCCAACATGATTTTCTCTAAGCTCCAGAATTTTTTTTAAAAAAAGAATAGCTTCAAAGCTGTGTAGAAAAGCCCTAAAATGACTCCAGAAGCTCCACCACATTAGCACAGACTGATGTTACCATGGAAGAATCCACTGCAGGGGAAAAAAAAATCACACAGTGATGCTGGCTGTATTGCCAGGGAATCAGGCTTTCTATTAATAATTTTGGCCAGAGGCACTTTGTCTTTATATATATATACATTCCCTGTTAACTCCCTCCACAGAGGCAGAATGACAGTATGTGGTGGCCTCAAGGGCAAAGAAACAATTAAAAACAGGTGTCAGCACATAGCATATTTCCTCTCTCTCCCTTCAAGGTTAAATGAGAACAGAAGGAAAGTAGATCTCCTATATCTCTGCCCTGCAGCCCAGCAAGCCAGGTGATATTTGTGGATCAGATTTAAATGACCAACCAAGTGAATGGGACATTCAAGAACATTCCACTCATGTAAGAAATCAAAAGTCTATGTCTATAAAACAATATTTCCTTCAGATCAAACTAAATGCCTATTGACTATGTATATACATTTTTATGCAGATTTTTTTGCAGAAAAGAATTTTGTTTTTTGTTTTTTTGACCAAGAAGCAATATGATCCAAATTTTCAATACAGTACATTTTATTTGTAATATAAGTTCCCAGGCCTTAAAAGTTATGATTATGGAGGTGGTAGTGATGGTCATAGTCCATTTCTCATGAGGGACATATGTACTTAGGAGTATTTATTTAGCCAAAATATCTGTGCAATCACAACCTTCAATATTCAGTTCCTTCTCCAATAATCTGAAACTCCTTGGCTTCTCACACTTCTGTTAATTCCCCCAAAGATTTGGGTTTTGTTTATATGGGATTCAGTTCAATCACAAATATTGTATCACTCCCACTCCACCCATCTTTCTAAACAAGAAGTTCTCAAAGATTTGGTTGAGAATTTGAATTTGTGTTTAAGGTAGAATATATGGAGGGTTGAATTCAGACTTTGGAAACCTAATTTTATAGCCAATGATTTTTTTGGGGAAGTCGTAGCTGTCAAGAGCCAGGGAAATCAGGAGATTCAGGCAGCTCAAATGAGTATAAAGATATATTGCAAGCTTAAGCTCTCTACAAGAATCTGACCTACTAACAGCCAAGAGAAATGAGCAGGAGATAAGAGAGGCATTCAAGGTGGACTTAGATCTTTTGCGTGCATGCAGAGACTCATGCCTTATGATGCGTTTGACTCCTCCCTCAGGCTCAGCCTGATTATCTTCTACAATAACAATTCTTTTTTTTCTCTCAGCCCAACTCATTTAAAGGATTTACACTGAGGGTGAACCTGATCAATTGTGCTTTTTAGAAGAAAGTGACAATGCCAATGTGAAAATGAATTGGACCAATAAAATCACTATGCTCAACCCCACCATAGGAGTTATCCTCATCAGAATCCTGGATCTAAGGCAATTAAAGCTGGTCTGTTGGCTATTCCAACCAAGCCCAGTATGCAACATTTATAAAGAAAGTGCTACTTAACTGAATTTTAAGGAAGGGAGGGAGAAAAAAAATAGAAGAAAACCTCCTTCTTTGATGACCTTTGTAAAACTTTCTGGATTTGCAATAACAAAAATAACTGCCGTGAAGCATTTTCTGATAAAACTTGCAAAATTTCTGCCTTCATGCACTGAGAAGGTGCCAATGAAGAACTCACAAGCACTCCAACAGGCAGGAATCAACTGTGTGTATATATGCCACACTAAAAGAACTGATTTCCCTTGGCTTTTGGGAAGCATTGTGCTGTTTGAAAACACAAAAACTGAGGCTGCCTTTATGAATCTAAGTGACCAAGAGGTCAGGGAGTTATATGGTTCCCTCTTGATTTGTTTCAACACCTTCCTCCTCTTGTTGCAATGCTCTCAGGCACTCTAAGTATGAATCAGAAGTTAGTTGCCCTTTTCAATCTGATTTCATACAGCGGAGAGTGGTGTTACCAGGAGCCAATTTCCCTTGTACAATGGAGACATGCTTGACATAATTTGATCATGATAAATAGAAAAACAGTAATTACACAGGCCAAATTAAATTGCCTTGCAGTAAATAAGGCATACATCAGGAAGACTGCAAGTGAAGTTGGTGAGCCAAGATGGCTACAATATAAACTGCCAGTTCCACAAGTTAAGCAAAATTAGAACATTTTTTCCAAAGAATTGTGACTAGCTGATTGGTGTCAGCAAGGGGGTATTGAAATCTGCAAAATGGCAGGCATGCCATTGTTATCCAAGACCCCTCCCCCCAGATCATGTGCTAGTGTCCACCATCTTGTAGAAGATTTTTATCTCCACCTTGTAGACGAGGGATGACATGGTAGCAGTGTTGTAATATCTCAGGGGTTGCCACAAAGAAGAGGGAGTCAAGCTATTCTCCAAAGACAGGACAAGAAGCAACGGATGGAAACTAACCAAAGAGAGAAGCAACCTAGCACTAAGGAGACATTTCCTGACAGTTAGAACAATTAATCAGTGGAACAACCTGCCTCCAGAAGCTGTGAATGCTCCAACACTGGAAGTTTTTAAGAAGAGACTGGATAGCCATTTGTTTGAAATGGTATAGTTTCCTGCCTGAGCAGGGGGTTGGACTAGATGACCTCCAAGGTCCCAACTATTGTTGTTGTTGTTGTTGTTATCATCATCATCACTAATTCATCCTACATTAATAAGACTATGAGTATGCTATTCTTAAAAGGAGAATAAAAGTTGCAACTTAAGGATCATAAATGTGATCTTTAAATCTAAGACATCATTGCAAGTTATTTGCAGTGTTAAGAAGATTGCTAGTTAATAGCTTTGAATAGTCATTGGATATTTCTTGGTAAAGTTAAATGCTATCAGAGAGTTTTGTATTTTCTGGAAATCTGTCTTGCATGCTCTGTAAAGGATAGCCATCACAGCTTGGCTTGAGACAGTTGCTGATTCTGTCTCTTGCAAGTTGTCAACTTTTTGCAAAGCATGATTTTTTTTAAAAAAATATTTTAATTCCATTTATATCCCGCCCTTCTCTGAAGACTCAGGGCGGCTTACAAGCTTAGCAGTAGCCTTCATTCTATGTATATGCCTGCTTATTAGGGCTTTCACACACACACCCCAAGAGGCATTATTACAAAGTCAGCTTAATTGCCCCCAACAATCTGGGTCCTCATTTTACCTACCTCGGAAGGATGGAAGGCTGAGTCAACCTGGAGCCTGGTGGGATGCGAACCTGCACTAATTGCAGGCAGCTGGTGTTACTTAAGGAGGCATTAGCCCACTGCTCCACCAAGGCTTTAGGTGTGAATCTTGCTACTGTGGTTTAGTCAACAACAATCAGACAGTTTGATCTAGTGGTTAAGGCACAGACTATAAAGCAGATGAGTTCAAGTCCCTCCTTAATTATGAAAGCCATCAAGGTGACTTTGACTCAGTTTCTCTTTCTTAGCCTAATATACCTCTCAGGATTGTTTTTGTGAGGAAAATAGGAAGAGGAAGTTGAAGTGGCTGGAACAGACCACTCAAGACAGCTGGTAACGTTAACAGATTTATTAGAACAGAGCGAACAATAACAGGAGCCTTTCGGCTTTTTATAGTCTGGCGCCGGTCGTCTGGTCCAATCGCCGGCCAGTCTTTTTCCCGCTTTGCTTCTGCTCCAATCAGCTCCGCGGAATGCCTGACAGTTCGGTTCCTCGTGCTGGCGGCATGTGTTGCTTTGACAGCTGAAAGCTGTCAACTAGTGCGCCTGCGTAAGTCGGGAGTTTTGACAGCTGTCAAAACTCCCTCGTGTTCGGCTGTCAAACACTTTACCTCATGTTCGGCTGTCAAACGTTTTCCCTTATGTTGCGAACCGATTGCGTTAACACATTAAATGAACTATATACATATAATACAGAAGTTATGTTGTATATGCTTTCCACTTTGAATTATTTGTAAAAATAAAAAGGTTAGATGCAAATAAATAAATAAACAACTCCAACAGAAATTATAATATCAGATGGTGCATGAATGTAAATAATATCATATATAGGGATTGTACAAATTCTAATAGCACAGCATTTGACTCAAGACATAGCTATTATGAATTTTTCAGTTATGAGATAACTTTATTTGTAATGCAAAATAGGATTATATTGTTCCTTTCTTGGTCAACAATTCATTTGTTGATTGCATTTATATGTAGTTATTTATTGTATTGTAATTTATATATTCATATTCTGCCTTTCCTTTGGGGACATAGAAACCTACAACTCTACTTATTTATCCATACATTCACCTAATTAAGGAGGGTGGTTTGAGAGAGTGTGCTAAGATATTTAAAATTTTATAGCCGGAGCAGTGAAGGATTGGAGGAGTAAGAACACACAGTTATAGCTAATTGGTTAAAAACAGCTGGCTGCTGCATGAGGGAATCTGAGCTGTGATTGGTTGCTGTGAGTGAAAAGGGAGAGTTTCCCTTTTTCCCCGCCTTTTTTTCCTGCTTCTAGCCCTATGTGCTCTCTGTGATTTACCTCATGATATTCCTGCTGTAATGATTTAGCTGACAATGCTCCTGTTCACCTCTCTTATTTACTGTAAACATATTTATTTATATAAAACTGGTTCTTGTCAACATCTCTGACTCCATTTGGACACTGGCTGCACAATTCCCTGACATAGTGATTGACTCCAAATTACATAAATCTTCTTGGATGCACTTCACACACTCTTAATCAATGTACCATACAGGTTTTCAGTGCAGTTGACAGATATTTATCAGTAAAAGATTACTGGACTGTATTTTAAGGTAGTCTAAAGGTCTGTGGGAATGAACCTGGGAGACAGGATGAAGGGCTACAGCCTAGAGTCTGGACAATGGCCTAATAAATGAAATCTGACTCCAAGAGAGAGCTGAGTGAGGGGTCAAGAAAGTATCTCAGAAGGAACCTTCCCTAGGTTCTCGGAGAGTAAAAAGAAGGAAGGGGAGATATATTTTTAGTCTTGCAAGATTACAATGAAGTTAGTACTCCTGTTTGGTGCTTCTTATCTGAAATTCTTCCAGATGCTGACTGATATAAAGAGATGGTGTTCTAAAGGCCTAAAAACATGTAAGCTATCATATATCATCTGCAAGCCAAAATGGTTGTCAATAGTGCACTTAGAATTTTGAGTGTATATCCTTAGGGTCAAACACAATAAAATACAAAATACAAACACAATAAAAGCCCATATTGTAAAACATGTATAAAAGTGGCAGAATTTGCCATCACAGTTGCATGACACTGTTTCAATCATTTGCCCTTCCCCTTGCCTCTTTTCTACACACTTATGGAAAATAGATAAAATAAAAAATAAATGATTTGGGCCCATGTTTTCCAAATGCCCAAAATTTACCAGAAAAGCCTAATTCCTTCCATAAAGCTTCGAACAAAAGATTAGTTTAATAACTTCTTTAATAACTTCTATTCATGTTCATATCTAACCCTTTGTCAGAATCCATTTATATCATATTCATAAATGGAATGTTTCAAACATTATCCCATGGATTCTGTCATCTCCCGAAGAGAAGAGGATAGATGTGTATTGAACCGGCAATAGGCATTTCAAAGGAAAGGAGAAGCCTTTTGAACTGGGGAAACAAAAGGGGGGGGGCTAGCATCTGGGTTTTGTCACGGTAGACAGCAATAAACAAAAGGGTCCTAACTTCCTCTTTCCCACGAGATGGATGATACGAGAGGAAGGATGGGGGGGGACTGACCAAATGGGGATTAAGGGGGGTTAAACCGGGAATTCTTTATAAGGGTTTACATCGTGGAAATATTAAGCCCTGTCTCATTTCCTACAACCGAGCATGTCATAGTAAAGATTTCTTTTGGACTAAAACCCTGACTCCAAGAGTTTTTGTCTTCCTAAGACGTGGTTTGGGGTGGGTCCTGACATTAGACAGGGCTTGCAACGAAAGTCAACCCGGGAAGAAGAACCTTACCGGGGGATTTTGCAAATAAATATGATGTCTGACGATGAAGCAAAAAGGGAAGAAAGCCCCACGGAGAAGGAGCCTTCCCCCCAGCCGAACTCCCAGAAACATTGGGAAGCTGAGGCATCTTATTCCTCCTGGGAGGAAACGGCGGAGCAGCACGAACAAAAACCCCGGTGGTCGATGGGCGTTGGAAGGAAAAGTGAGTGGGAAAAGGCTTCGAGAGAAGTGACCCTGAGACGGAGCGACCACCAACCGGAATGGAAACAAGAGATGGAGAACTCCCTGCACGCCAGTGAGGAAGAGCGGATTCTGGAAAAAGCTATTGACTTGATGAAAACAACCCTGAGCTCACTAAGGGAGGAGAGAGCTGGAAACCACAACACCTGGGGTCGCAACTGGAGGGGTAACGGAAGGGACCCAACACCTGAAACCCCAGGGCTGTCCAATGGAACAGGAGCCGCTGACTCAGCGGTACCCACCCCCCCAGACCCACAGATGGGGATCGAGATGAGGAGCGATACACTCCGCGGCGCAGACAACGCTCCAGCCAAAGATTCCCACCCCTGGAAGCAAAATTCAAGGGGGAGCCATCACGACTGGGATTTTTCCTAACCCAAGTCCTCAGCTACATGGAAGAGTACGGACGGGACATCCCCAGTGACAAAACACGCATCCGAATTGTGCAATCTGCCCTGGACGGGACGGCCGCAGACTGGGTGGTGAACCTGCATGACTCCAACGCCCCAGAACTCAACGACTTCAACCGATTCATGTCATCCTTGAGACGACGATTTGAGGACCCTTTGGCTGACCGGAAGGCCCGGGAGAGAATCAAGATGGTGAGGCAGGGCAGGAGAACAGTGGCCGAATATACCCAAGAATTCCGAGCCATCGCCAGCAAGCTGAACTGGCCAGAAGACATCCTCCTCAGCCATTTCAAAGACGGTCTAAACTACGACCTGTATGACGCTTGCCTGCCTCGGGGAGACCCCTACCATCTCGATGACTGGTATGTCCTGGCAGAGGAAGTGGAAATAGACCTATTGAAAAGACAACGCAGAGGAAAACCATGGGGCCGCCCGCCACTCGAGCAAACACGTGAGGGGGAAAACCCACCGGCCACGGCTAAAAAATCAAAGGGATGTTTCAATTGCGGGAGAGAGGGCCACCGTGCTGCAGAATGTCGTTCGAAAGCCCCTCCACGCAAAACAGAGGCACCATCTTCCAAAAAGCTGGGGAAGTCTCAAGGCAACCCAAAAGAATCTTCCATGAAGGGGACAGAGGCTGTAGAGTCCACAACTTCTGCCAAAACCTGGGATTGGACTCCGGCCTACACTGCAGGGGCGGTGGACACCTCGGAAGACAGCTCAGAGGGAGAACCTTTGGTAAGTGGACCTCTTCCACCCATACTTAAGACAGTAACTATATTAGCTTCCTCTGCACCAAAAGCAAATGAAATAAAAGCTCTGATAGACTCTGGCTGCATCCGCTGCCTCATCAGCCCAACACTGGTGGAGGAACTGAGCATCCCAGTGAGGAGGCTAAAACAACCAATCTCCTTCAGTCAATTAGACGGGTCTATAGCAGGGGGGGGACCAGCTACCCTAGCCACTCTACCACTCCACATGTCCCTGGGGTCCCATGAGGAAGACATAACATTTATAGTGGCCCCAGGCATGGCATGCCCAATGATTTTAGGACTGGAATGGCTGAAGAAATGGAACCCCGGGATAAACTGGAGGACTGCAGAACTCAACTTCCCAAAAGGGGAACAGGAAAACGTAAAACCCCCAAACACCCCCCCAACCCAGAGGGAGGAAAAAGCAGCAGTGGGGGAAGAGAAGGGGCTAACAGAGATACCGGAGGAATACAGGGACCTGGCTGAGGTTTTCAGTGAGGAAAGAGCAGATGAGCTCCCCCCCCACCGCCCCACAGACTGCACCATAGAATTCAAACCTGGGGCAAAACTCCCAAAACCCAGGATGTATGCCATGAGCCCAAGGGAAATGGCAGAAATGGAAAGATTCATAAAGAAAAACTTAGAAAGAGGATTTATTGAGCCCGCCAAACCCAAAGTAGCCGCCCCGGTTCTGTTCAGGGAGAAGAAGGATGGTTCCTTTCGTTTGGTTGTAGATTACCGGAACCTAAATACAATTAGTGAATGTAATCTATACCCCCTTCCCCTAATGAAGGATATGCTATCCCACCTATCGAAAGGAAAGATCTTTACCAAACTAGACCTGAGGGAAGCATACTACCGTATTAGGATTAAGGAAGGAGACGAATGGAAAACTGCATTCAACTGCCCAATGGGGTGCTATCAATTCAAAGTATTGCCATTTGGACTGCAAGGGGCCCCCGCAGTCTTTATGCAATTAATTAATGACGTACTGAGAGAGCACCTATATAAGGGGGTCCTGGTTTACCTCGATGACATCCTTATCTTCACAGAAACCAAAGAGGAACATATCAAACTAGTCAGAGCAGTCCTGAAGAAATTGCGAGCTGCCCATTTATATGCTAAATTATCGAAGTGTGAATTTCATAAGGAAAAAATCGACTACCTGGGATATCGCATATCCCCAGAGGGCATCGAAATGGACCCAGAGAAGGTCAGGGCAGTACTAGAGTGGGCACCCCCCCCGCACACGGAAGCAATTGCAAAGTTTCCTGGGGTTTGCAAATTTCTACCGCCAATTCATCCCTGCATTTGGCCAAATAGCCATGCCCCTCACAAATTTGTTGAAAACGAAGGGGGGGTCACCCGTGAAACCCAGCCAGCCTCTGAAATGGTCAATGGAATGTCAAGCAGCATTTGAGAGGCTAAAGAGACTCTTTTCTGCGGAACCTGTACTTAAACACCCAGATCCCAACAAACCTTTTGTAATACAGGCAGATGCGAGCAACGTAGCAGTCGGAGCCGTATTACTACAAGAAAATGATGAGGGGGCGTTGCAACCTTGCGCATATACATCCAGGAAACTTACAGAAACTGAACAACGATGGCCAATATGGGAGAAGGAAGCATTCTCATTAAGGTGGTCATTATTAACTTGGCGTCAATTTTTGGAAGGAAATAAAATACCTTTTCAAGTCTGGACTGACCACAAAAATTTAGAAGCACTAAAAACGCCCAGGAAGCTCACTCCTAAGCAAGCCCGCTGGTCCCAACACTTTCACCGATTCAATTTCACTCTCAAACACTTACCGGGAGGAAAGAACTTCCTGGCAGATGCATTATCCCGCATGCCCCAATATAACAGCACAAGAGTTACTGACTTTAAACCACTTGTACCGGAACAACAACTGGCAGCACCAGTCACCACCAGGGCACAAGAAAAAATGAAACCGAAGGTAGATAGCCAAACTGGAATAGAATTCAGGAAATCTTTGGAAAGTGATGAATGGTTCCAGAAAAATAAACATGTGTGCACAATTAAAGATGGACTGCCGTGGGTGGGGGAGAAGCTATATATACCTGCCACACAGAGAATCAATTTCATGCAACTGTGCCATGATACAAAATCAGCAGGACACTTTGGCTTTGTAAAAACCTTACACTTAACTAAAAGGCAATTTTGGTGGCCATCTATGAAAAAGGACATAGAAAGCTATGTGGGTAGCTGTCAAATTTGCGCAATGGCCAAGAGGTTACAAGGGAAATCGCCAGGACTGTTACAACCAGTGGCGAATCCCTCAGCCCCATGGAAAGAAATAGCCATGGATTTTATTGTGGAACTACCAGAAAGCAACGGAAACACCGTTATCTGGACTGTTACTGATCTGTTCTCTAAGCAAGTCCATTTCATACCTTGCCCAAAAATTCCTACTGCAAAAACATTAGCAAAACTTTTCGTACAACATATTTACAGATTGCATGGAGCACCACTACGCATCATATCTGACAGGGGGGTGCAATTTACCTCAGCATTCTGGAAGGAATTTTTATCTCTGTTAGGAACCACCCAAGGACTGACATCTAGTCATCACCCTCAGGGTAATGTCAATCTGAAAGGGCTAACTCTGTACTTGAACAATATTTAAGATGTTATGTACATTTTCAGCAGAACAATTGGACAGACCTGCTGCCTTTCGCAGAAGTGGCATATAACAACGCAATTCACTCCAGCACAGGTTACACTCCTTTTCAAGTAGCCACAGGCCAGAGCTTCAACCCCATACCTGATCTAACTCCAAAAGAACCGGTAATTCCAGAACTGAAGGAATGGATTGCTCAGTTACAATACACCTGGCCTATTGTCAGAAAAGCATTAACAGAGGCTAGATTAGCACACAAGACACAGGCAGACAAGAAAAGATCTGATCCCACACCGTTCAAGGTGGGAGAGATGGTATATCTGTCTACAAAATACCTTAAGTCTCTCCAACCCTGTAAAAAACTAGGACCAAAATACATTGGACCTTTTCCAATTAAAAGAATCATAAACCCAGTAACAGTTGAATTAGAACTACCTAAAAATCTTAGACGAATACACCCAATCTTTCACTGCAGTCTAATAAAGAGAGAACAACAATCTCCCCTACGAACAAAAATTCCACCACCACCACCTCCCATCATGGTGGAAGGAGAACAACATTTCGAGGTGAAGGAAATTCTGGATTCCAGGAGACATCATGGAACAACTCAATATCTAGTGGCTTGGAAACACCTCCCCTCCTCAGAAAATGAATGGGTCAGCAAACACCACGTTAAAGCACCAAAGCTGCTTAAGAGATTTCATACAGAATATCCAAACAAACCGAGTTAACATTTACACATGTTATTTTTTCTTCTCTTTTCTTTTCTCCCCCTACAGATGGACACATCTTTCTTCTAAGGAGAGCGGACTGTCAGAATCCATTTATATCATATTCATAAATGGAATGTTTCAAACATTATCCCATGGATTCTGTCATCTCCCGAAGAGAAGAGGATAGATGTGTATTGAACCGGCAATAGGCATTTCAAAGGAAAGGAGAAGCCTTTTGAACTGGGGAAACAAAAGGGGGGGCTAGCATCTGGGTTTTGTCACGGTAGACAGCAATAAACAAAAGGGTCCTAACTTCCTCTTTCCCACGAGATGGATGATACGAGAGGAAGGATGGGGGGGGACTGACCAAATGGGGATTAAGGGGGGTTAAACCGGGAATTCTTTATAAGGGTTTACATCGTGGAAATATTAAGCCCTGTCTCATTTCCTACAACCGAGCATGTCATAGTAAAGATTTCTTTTGGACTAAAACCCTGACTCCAAGAGTTTTTGTCTTCCTAAGACGTGGTTTGGGGTGGGTCCTGACACCCTTCTCATTTCAGCTTCAGCTGCACCATCATCTGCTTTGCAATTTTTCAAAAGTTTCTTCCTGTGTAAAAGAGGCTTCTGTTTTAATCCTATAATCTCAGATACCTGAGATTTTATTTCAAGTGAATATTTTAACTGATTCTAGTTGGCAGAGAGGAAGACTGGTGATGGTGTTTTATCATCTCCTATATCTCATTCCAGAAAAACACATTGGGAAAAATCCTCTCTTGAATGTATATGGAATTTAATGGAAATGTGCAGTGCTGATTTCTGGAAAAAAGGGATGTATTCTAAAAGGCAGTGAAAGAAAGAGTCCCTATAAGATGACCCCTCCTTCCAAGAGACCTCTAAAATTCTCTTTTTTGGAAAAAAAATAAAGTGAATTCTCTTTCTCAAATTGAATGAGGAAAAAATGCAAAGATTTTTTTCCACATGACTCAGCTTTCATTGAAATATGAAACATCACTCTTCCAGATGGCCAGCCTGAATCACCATTCCCAACCGCATAAAACAATCCCATTTTATGGCAATGAATGTAATATAGATAAAGAGCATGATCTCGATAGATTTTGATTTAGAACACTTAACAACTGAGCCTGTTAGGAGGGGAAAATATATATCAGTAACTATGACGAGCCCTCCATGATGAAAACCTTTGTAGTTTTTTAGAATATTCTTCACTTCTCATTAACCCTGGCTATGACTGAGTGGGCGTAATGTAAAAAAGGAGAAATGAAATGGATAAGATTGAGTAAATCAAGCTAAACAGGTCAAATAAATGTAGCCATTAGTGACTGTAGATAGACTGCAAGATTTATGGCAATCTTTATTAAAGAAAATGAATTAATTTAATACAAAACAACATATTTAAATGGATATATTCCTGGTGAAGATGGAATGGGTTCGTAACAACAGCACTAGAAGTTTCTGCTAGTAGCCAAACTCTCAGTGAAATCTCTGCTTCAATACTTCCTTGTTGCCTACAATGCTATGAAGTCCAATTTTAGAGTCCAAATCAACCATAATTGTCATAGTTTATATACTACATAATTTTAAAATAATTGAATAATTCTGCAATTGAATATTCTAGATTCATCTCTATTGTTTTACAATTCCATCAGGTTTGTTGATGGTATGAACATAGCATGTGTCAAAGAACAATGAATTTATCTTCCTTTGCTGCATCAACATAGGAATAGTATGAAGATCATGTGAAGTATTAATACACTATATATTGCCTTGGTGAGACCACATTTGGAATACTGTGTCACCACAATACAAAAAACATGTTGACACTCTAGAAAGAGCACAGAGAAGATGAACAAAGATGGTTAGAGGGCTGGAGGCCAAAAATACATGAGGAATAGTTGCAGGAACTGGGTATATGCAATCTAATAAAGAAAAAAAACTAGGGATGATATAATAGTCTACCAATATTTGAGAGACTGTCACAAAGAAGAGGGGAGGACAACCTATTCTCCAAAGCATCTGAGAACAAAACAAGAAGTAATGGAAGGAAACTTATCATATAGAAATCTGACACAGAACTAAGAAGAAATTTCCTGACAGTGAGAACAATTAATCAGTGAAATGGCTTGCCTTAAGAAGTTGTGAGTATTCCAACACTGGAAGTCTTTTAGAAGAGATTGGACAGTCATTTTTTCTAGATGGATGTCTCCTACTTGGGCTGGGAGTTGCACTAGAAGATCTCCAAAGTCCCTTCCTCTATTATTCTGCATTCTGCTATTCTAGCTAGCTATAATACATTCTGAATAAAACAATAAAGAGATTCATTACTGAAAGAAAGAGGCATATTTGTCAACTAAAAAGGCTCAACTTCCAGTTTGACGTCACTGCATAACAGGCACAGGAAGATGAAGCTCCGTCTTCCAAATTTGATTTTGCCCTGTTGGGGACCCTAAAAAGGATTGAAAGTGTCCCTGAAGAGGCTATAAAGAAGGAGGAGACCCTTGTTGATAGCAGAGGGGCAGCAGAGCTTCTGCTGGATCTGAGGAAGCCCTCCAAACTGGTGGGGAAGAACACTGGCTACATTTGTGTAGCCAGTCAGAAGCTGCTGACAACTGAAGACAAACACTAACTAGCAATTTCTGAGCAATGTGGAAAAAACTGGATGAGAATTTATCCTCTTTTTATGGACCTAACACTACTTTCCTGGAAAAAAGAATGCCCAAAGCAAAGAATCCTCCCCAATGAGAGAGGGAAGGGAAGTTATTGCCCTGCCCCCTCAGGAAAAGAAAAGTGGTGAATTAATTGCTTTGGGGAAGAACAGAGGAAACTACAAGATCAATTTGGAACTAATACAGATCTATAACTTTGAAATTTGGGGACTAAAAGTACCTTTGAGACTTTTTTTAGAAAAAATATTTGAAAGTTTACAAAATAAGCTTGGATTTGGAAAGCTAGAAGATGGTGTCAATGACATCTAGTGGAGAATTATGGCACTACAATTTATTATGCTTAAGGGAAACTTGGCTTGAAGCCCAGACTTAGATAAGACTCTTTGTTGTTCCTGGACACTTTCACTTTTGCAGATTGCAACTGGGAAAAAGGAAAAACAAAATCTCTTGGGCTGCTTATCTGGGTTGGGGACCCTATTGGACTATAAAGACTACATACAAAAACAAAATGAGTGCTCCATACTCATTTTACCATACTCTGATGGTAAAAAATCATCTTCAACATCTGTCTCCAAAGCTCCCAGCTTGATATATCAACAAGAAAATGTTAATGAATCTCAGAAATTCTTTTCATGTTGAAATCAATCCAACAGACAATTGTTTTATTTCATGATGAGATTAAAAATAATGCAAATGAGATAAAAGAAAATTCTTTTCCTCATTCCAAACAATATATACAAAATCAGAGGAAGAACTACTTGATGATTGAAATGTACTGACTTGGAAAGTTATTTGGCAAAGGAAGAAAGCTAGAGAAAGACTGAAGAAAATAAAGGTTCTGACCTATTAGATGGGATATTATGCTACTAAACAGATGTTTGAATATGGCTAAGAAAATAGATAACTGTTAGAAATAAAAGTATTATTATAATTAGAAGGATAGGATTTGTACCTAGAGTATTATACTTTGTTATGAGATGAGAAATATGAAAATTCTAAAAGTGTTTGAATAAGGGAAGCTTTTGGTTATCCAAATATAATTTATTATGAGAAAATTATAAGTGATATATTTTGAACATTGATGGGGAATTAAAAATTTTAAAAAGTGGGATTGATTGAATAAATGGGTTTTAAGTGCAAATGCAATTGATATATATATATATTTGGCTAGAAAAGCCTTGGTGGAGCAGTGGGCTAATGCCTCCTTAAGTAACACCAGCTGCCTGCAATTAGTGCAGGTTCGCATCCCACCAGGCTCAAGGTTGACTCAGCCTTCCATCCTTCTGAGGTAGGTAAAATGAGGACGCAGATAGTTGGGGGCAATAAGCTGACTTTGTAATAATGCTGCTTGGGGCCCCCCAAAAGCCCTAATAAGCAGGCATATACATAGAATGAAGGCTATTGCTAAGCACATTGATTTGTGCTTTAGATTGTAAGCCACCCTGAGTCTTCGGAGAAGGGCAGGATATAAATGGGATTAAAAAAAATGATACTATTGATATTATGTATAATACCAGAAAAATGTGATAAAGATGTCTATATTTAATTGTATATGTATTAATAGTAACAAGAATTGTATTTGCCCAGTATGGAAGAAGACAGGACACTAGATGGTGCAATATTGGACTAGTCTGAGAAAGTTAATATGCACCACTGAATTACTAATAGACCCAGACAACCCATTTTTATTAAGTACTTATGATTGCAAAATTAGAAAATTAATAAAATATTTATATAAAAAATAAAAATAAAAAGTGACAGTCTCAAAACAGAGCAAATCCTAATGACTGTGACTAAGTTAAGGAAGTTAATAGGTATAGGTAGCCCCCAGTTAACAGATGATGGCTTAATGATTGTAAGAAGTTACATCAGACATCAAAACAGTTGCATGTGACTGACACTCAAAATTACAATGATCATTGCTGACGATACTGATGATATTACCTTGTGTGGGTAATGAAATGTCTGCAAGAAAACAACCCAATTCAGAGTGCACCAAGGGCCCTTCATTTCAACCCTGAGCTACAAATAATTTCATTTATTGGTATCTGGGGAATCCATTTGGGAAAATGAATTCACTTAATGACCATATGGGTTTAGTTTAGTTTTAGTTTTATTTGATTTCTATACCGCCCTTCTCCCTAGGGACTCAGGGCGGTTCACAGGGCATATATAAATAACGATACAAAAGTTGTTAACAACCATGTGATTTTTCTTAGTGACATCAGTGATTCACTTTACACCATTATTAAAATGGTTGTAAAATCAAATCAGGTTATGTGGTGACCCATTCAATGACTGTAATGACTTAAAACCGAAATTCCGGGATCAATTGTGGTTGTTAAATGAGGACTAACTGTATTATATTTTCATGAATTTTTTTCTCCATGATGGAGCTTAGGGTTGTTTTCTCCCTTTCAGTTTCCTGAAAGTTTTATAATGAATCTGTAGTTCTGTCTGTGAACGGTAGTCTTGAGTTGAGTGGAAAATGACTTTTGAGTATCCATTCCTTTCTTTAGAATTAGTGCAAGAGAACATCCCGATTACTTCCTCCCCCCCACAAATTGCTATGCTTCGTTAATGCAGATTTAACTAACTCAGCTCCTATCCTGAGTATAATTTAGCATTATTACCAGGGAATATTAAAATACATTCTGCATCAGATTTCCTAACTGTGTGGCCATGACATATATTGAACTTCAGCTCTCACAGTTCCTAGCCATGCTAGACAATGAAATTATAGCAATTAATGCCTATATACAGATACTCCTTGACTTACAACCACAATTTAGCCCAAACTTTCTGTTGCTAAGTGAGACAATTAAGTTTTGCCCCATTTTACAACCTTTCTTGCCACAATTGTTAAGTGAATCACTGCAGTTGTTAAGTTGTTGTTAAGTGAATTTGGTTTCCCCATTGACTTTGCTTGTCAGAATGTCTCAAAAGGTGATCACATAACCCCGGGACACTGCAATCGTCATAAATACCTGCCAGTTGCCAAGTATCTTAATTTTGATCACATGACCATGGGGATGCTGCAATAGTTGTGAATGTGAAAAACAGTCATAAGTCACTTTTTTCAGGGCCACTGTGACTTCGAAAAGTCACTAAATGAATTGTTGTAAGTCATGCCCTCCAAGATATATCTGTATGAGAATGAGAGAGACTGGTTTAAATTATATATTTAATTTAATACTTACTTTAAACTTGACTGGTGTAGTTGTCAAATTCTGGTAATTACCATGACAATTACCCTTTGGTATTTATAATCTTTCGTTCACCCTTAGTGAGCCCCATTAACAGCACTTTCATTTTCATTCTCTCTCTTTTTTTAGGGTATCCTGACTTTAATTGCTCCTGAGAAGGCAACTTTGTGTGTGCATGTTGCTTTTAGCAATTGCAAAAAGCTCTCCCTGCTGAGCCTTGAAATGAAAATTATCGCCCAAAAGTAAACTTGTCAATGCATTATTTGCAGACTCTAATCTGTAAATTAAACATGCAATATTCTTGGTAGGGGAAGGCTATTTGTTTTTGCTTCTGTTTAACCATTATGTCCTTACTGGAAATATTACAAAGTTAAGGGGGGAAAAACCTTACAGGCAGATCTTTTTTTCTAATGGCCTAGCTTTTGCATAATTTGCAATGGTGAAAGATAACCAATATTTCTAATATTAGAATGACCCAAATAATGTTGTATTGTAGCACTGTTTTTTTTAAACTTGGCAACTTTAAGATGTGAGGAACTCAACTCCCAGAATTCCCCAGCCATAAATCTTAACATTGCCAAGTTTGAAAAACACTGTATTAGAGCAAAGAGGAATGAAGTGCTCAAAAACTTCAGCTTATCTGAATAAATTGAGTATCACACTAAATATAATTGTTTGATGCAATGTACTGAGATACACACTCAGTTCCTGGGACCCAGACATCATACTACTCAACCAGTTCTTTATATTAACTTCATATAATAATAATAATAATAATAATAATAATAATAATAATAATAATAATAATAATAATAATAATAATAATAATAATAATAATAATAAAGTTGGAAGGGACCTTGGAGGTCATCTAGTCCAACCCCCTGCTCAGGCAGGAAATATTTCAGGCAAATGGCTGTCCAGTCTCTTCTTAAAAACCTCCAGTGTTGGAGCATTCACCACTTCTGGAGGCAGGTTGTTCACTGGTTAATTGTTCTAACTGTCAGGAAGTTTCTCCTTACTTCTAGGTTGCTTCTCTCCTTGACTAGTTTCCATCCGTTGCTTCTTGTCCTGCTTTCAGGTGCTTTGGAGAATAGCTTGGCTCCCTCTTCTTTGTGGCAGCCCCTGAGATATTGGAACACTGCTATCATGTCACCCCTCACCCTTCTCTTCATTAAACTACACATACCCAATTCCAGCAACCGTTCCCTATATGGTTTAGCCTCCAGCCCCATAATCATCTTTGTTACTCTTCTCTGTACCTTTTCTAGAGTCTCGACATCTTTTTTACATCGTGGTGACCAAAACTGGATGCAGTATTCCAGGTATGGCCTTACCAAACCATTGTAAAGTGGTATTAGTACTTCACTTGATCTTGATTCTATCCCTCTGTTAATACAGCCTAGCACTGTGTTGGCTTTTTTGGCAGCTGCAGCATACGGCTGGCTCATATTGAAGTGATTGTCTACTAGGACAATCTGGGAGACAAACTGGGAGACAAACTCTGCACTAAGTGAAAGATCAAACAGATTCCTGACAAACCTAGCAGACAACTTTGTCTTCCAAAAAGTAGAGAAGGGAACTACGGGATTAGCCATTTTGGATCTAATTCTCACTAACAGAGATGAAATGATAGAAGGTGTTGAAGCCACAGGAACCTTGGGAGGAAGTGATCATGCAATACTGGAATTCAACATTAAGGAAGCACAATCAATAGAATAGTCAAACTAGAGTCATGGACTTTAAGAGAGCTAATTTCAATAAACTTAGAGAGAGCTTGGGAAGGATTCCATGGATGAGAATCCTCAAGGGGAAAACAACTCAAGAAGTTTGGGAAATTTTGTAAAGTGAGATAATAAAAGCCCAGTTTAGCACAATACCAACAAAGAGGAAAAATAACAGCTCTCAAAAGAAACCAGCATGGCTGCATAAAGAAGTCTCTGATAAATTGAAAGATAAAAAGGACAGGTATAGAAAGTGGAAAGAGGGGCACAAAACTAAGTCAGAATATCAGCAAATAGCCCGAGCCTGCAAAGATGAAGTGAGGAAAGCTAAGGCTCAAAATGAACTAAGGCTTGCGACCAAAGTCAAAAATAACAAAAAAGCTTCTTTCAACATGTAAAAAACAAGAAAAAAGTGAAGGAAATGATTGGTATATTAGTGGTGAAAGTGGCAAGAAGGTGACAAGCAACAGGGAGAAAGCAGAACTATTTAACTCGTTTTTTGCATCTGTCTTTACACAAAGGGGAAAAAAACAGTCCAACCTATCAAAAATAGTACCATAAAAACAGATTAGAAACACAAGTTAAGAAAGTAAGAAAATGGTAAGTGAGCACTTGTCCAGCCTAGATGAGTTCAAATCACCAGGACCAGATGGATTACACCCCAAGGTTCTCAAGGAACTGGCAGATGTGATCTCACAACCACTGAACTATATCTTTAAAAGATCCTGGAGCACTGGGGAACTACCAGAGGACTGGAAAAGAGCTGATGTAGTTCCCATCTTTAAAAAAAGGGGGGGAAATGGATCCAGGAAATTACAGACCTAACAGACTGACCTCAATACCTGGGAAGATTCTGGAAAAGATAATCAAACAACGAATCAGCAAGCACTTAGAGGCAAACAAAGTCATTACTAAAAGCCTACATGGGTTTGTCAAAAACAGATCATGCCAGACAAATCTTATTGCATTCTTTGACCAAGTGACAAAATTAGTGGATTAGAGGAATGCTGTGGATATAATTTACTTGGACTTCAGTAAGGTATTTGATAAAGTAGCTCACAAACTACTACTTGATAAGATAGAAAAATGTGGGTTAGATAGCATCACCACCAGATGGATTCGTAGCTGGTGACTGGCCATGCTCAGCGTGTGGTCCTCAATGGAACCACATCTACATGGAGGGAAGTGCATAGTGGGGTGCCCCAGGGCTCTGTTCTGGGCCCAATGCTCTTCAACATCTTCATTAATGATTTGGATGAGGGGATAGATGGATAAATTTGACACATCAAATTTGCAGATGACACCAAGCTGGCAGGAATAGCCAACACTCCAGAAGACAGGCTTAAGATACAGGAGGACCTGGACAGACTTGAACACTGGGCACTATCTAACAAAATGAAATTCAATGGTGAAAAAGTAAGGTTCTACATTTAGGCAAGAAAAACCAAAAGTACAGGTATAGTATAGCAGGTACCTTGCTCAATAGTAGTAACTGTGAGAGGGATCTCGAAGACCTAGTGGACAATCACTTAAATATGAGCCAGCAGTGTGCCAAAAAAGCCAACACAGTGCTAGGCTGCATTAACAGGGATAGAATCAAGATCATGTGAAGTACAATGCCTTGGTAAGGCCACACTTGGAATACTACATCCAGTTTTGGTCACCACAATGTAAAAAAAGATGTTGAGACCCTGGAAAGAGTACAGAGAAGAGCAACAAAGATGGTTAGAGGTCTGGACTAAAATATATAAGGAATGGCTGCTGGAATTGGGTATGTCTAGTTTAATGATGAGAAGGACTACGGGTGATATGATAGCAGTGTTCCAATATCTCAGGGACTGCCACAAAGAAGAAGGAGGCAAGTTTTTCTACAAAGCTCCCAAAGGCAAGACAAGAAGCAACGGATGGAAACTAATCAAGGAGAGACGCAACCTAGAACTAAGGAGAAACTTCCTGACAGTCAGAACAATTAACCAGTGGAACAACCTGCCTCCACAAGCTGTGAATGCTCCAACACTGGAAGTTTTTAAGAAGAGACTGGACACCTATTGTATTAAATGGTATAGGGTTTCCTGCCTGAGCAGGGGGTTGGACTAGATGACCTCCAAGGTCCCTTCCAACTTTACTATTATGATAATGATTATATCTGAACATTTTTCAGTGTCATTGATATGGCATTGAAGTTCTGTATTTAGAAATGTAATATTCCAGCACAACTTTTTATTTCCAGCATTTTATTCATAGAATGAAACTGTAACAATGGTAACAATGATAATGGGCCACCATATCCTTATAAATGATGTATTTTGGAAGGCACTTTCATCACAAAATACCTCTGCCCTCGTCCTTAAGGGGTTCTGGGAGACTCTATGAGGACTAAAAATGATATCAAAGAAACCATGTGACTTACCTCATGACCTTTTGTTTCAGCCCAGAAGGACTTCCTAGCTGTCTCTTTACCTATATGGGTAAACTTCCCAGCATGGCTGACTTCCTATTGGCCCACTGCAGCTGCCCTCCTCTTCCTTTTGCAGTGTGTTGAGTAACCAGCAAACATTGAGCGCTGGGATAACATCTTTGCGTCAAAACACGTTGAGTAAATAACCCTTGAGTTATTTATAAAAATAATAAAGATGGGAAATTA
Source organism: Vipera ursinii (assembly GCF_947247035.1). Lineage (NCBI taxonomy): Eukaryota > Metazoa > Chordata > Lepidosauria > Squamata > Viperidae > Vipera > Vipera ursinii. The sequence goes on along the minus strand of NC_139517.1, from coordinate 116,035,991 downwards.
GTAAATGAATATGACATATGTTCATAATTTGAGGAAATATGGTTTCCTCTGTCTCCAATTAGGTGAAGTAAAACAGGATATAATTGAGAAAGCAAATGTTCTTCTGATTGAAGTAAATAGATTTGAATGGCTCAGAGGTTCACACAATTTTCCTGTTCCGTGCTGGGATGTTCCATGCTTCATGGGTACCCATTCTTGTCTTGTTCAACCAGAACCGTTTTTCTTGCTCTTTTCAACCAAGTGATCTGAAGACACTTTCTTCAGTGGCTAAGATGCTCCACAATCTCCTTAAATATTTCGGACTTCTTTCTAGCCTTCCTCATTTTTGCTGGATTATAAATGCAATAGAAGTCATGGTTTTCCCAAAACAGATCATCTTTGGTCAAATGTAACATGCAACAAAATGATGCATTGCTGTAGTGACGACTGAATGATGTTTCTCCTCTAGGAAAAGCCTCCTGCAAGTTCTCATGATGTGCTTTGACCTCCAGCTTGTCAAATTATTTTTTTTTCAACATTTTTTCTGGGAGAGCAGAAAATCAAAATGTTATGGGAAAGAGAGAGTTATATGCCATTTCCTTTATGGGAAAGGCAGAGCTAAGCATGGCCACTCAGCTATCATGGCAAAAGATGAAGAAAGTGTCTTCTAATCACATGGTTATACAGAGCAAGAAATACTGCCTAGGAGAGAACTAGAACTCAGGGTCTCCTGGCTCTTTGTCCCATATCTTAACAACCATGCCAAACTGGCTCTCAGAGCTTTTAAAAACCCTCTGAAAATGAACAGCCATTAGGCTCACCAGAAAGTTTTTTTTTTTGAGGGAATGAATTTATCTTGACTTCCAGAACTACTTAAGGGAGTAGGCAGCTTCCACACAGGCTTTTGAACTGGGGACAAGGGTTAAATCAGATCATATTCTGATGCATCTCAGATGAATTAAAAACTATCCCAGATTGTCTTATTCTGTTTGTTTGTTTGTTTGTTTGTTTGTTTGTTTTAAAAGGTGGTGATAGCATCTTTTTTCAAGTTTATATTTTGCTCTTTTCAATGATGATGTTTATAATTCTTTACAAGAGTTGCCAGGATAGGGTAAATGAGTAAATGGGTAGCCTAAAAATAAATATAATGAAATAATGAAACAAAACAAAATAACATATGCTGCCATGTGTACAGTTTTTTGTATCAAATCTGAACATACCCCTACTATCGATCAACATAATGACCCAGATGACTTCAAGATGTGATACAAATAGATGATATACTGTATAGATAGATTTCATATATATGTATATATATATAAGAGAGAGAGAAAAAGAGAGAGACAGAGAGAGAGAGGGAGGGGGAGAGGGAGAGGGAGAGGGAGGGAGAAAGACAGAGAGAGAGAGAGAGAGATGATGGACGGACAAACAAATTTTAATTTATTTTAAAGTTCGAAAATATGCAGGTCATGTTTTTTCCTCTTACCATTCTGCTTTACATCAGGTGATTGAAAGGGAAGATTAAGCTACCTTTGAATGGAAGAGTGGACAACATTCTCAGTCTAACCTTCTCTCTGCTATAGATACATTAGCAATTTTTTCCTGGATTTTTTTTCCCTTTTTACTGTTGCCCCAGCTGGATCCAGGCCATTTTCAAACCTGATTTTTCTTTTGCTTGCTTCTTCCTTCATATCAAAGTTGACCTAATTCTGTTCTGTATTAAAGGATTTATCTTGCTGACAGAGTCTCAATTCCCTTTACATAATTTATTTCCCATATTCCACTGGGTTGGACAGAATATCAAGGAATGGAACACATGCAAAAATCTGACTTCTGGACTTCTTTCCAATTCCTTAAAAATAGTGGAGCTGAAAGTCACAGAAACAGGAATATTGAAATTAGTGAAATAATTCTAAGTTAATTAATTAATTAATCATATTTACAGACTGCCCATCTCCCACACAGAGTGACTTTGGGCAATGTACATATATATATATATATATATATATATATATATATATATATATATATATATATATATATATATATATATATATATATATTTGTTTTCTGAGGTTTTCGCGGGTGTTCGTATGTGGATCTTTGGTTATTCGGGTTTTTCCCCGCGTAGAACTAAAGGTGTAGGGGCAACGTTTCGACGAAATCCCATCCGTCATCATCAGGCTGGAGGCTTCTGCTTCCTTCTTCTGGGAGAAGTATGTGGCTGTTTGTTTTTCTTTTTTAAACTGCCAGAGGGGGTGTGTTCCGTGAGTGGAAGTGTGCTGATTGGGTGGGGATTATGTGTGTTCTGATTGGGTGGGAGTGTGTTTTGAATGGTGGGGGTGTTCTGATTGGGTGGGGGTGTGTTTTGAGTGGATGGGCTGGTCTCAGCTGCCAGTCTTAGACCTGAGCTGGTGAGTTGTGCTGCTTTTGTTCGGCTTCGTGTTTGTGGTGGTGCCATGTTTTTATAGTGGGTGTCAGTTTGCTTATTATGTGGTTTGGAGGGGTTTAAAGTGGCTGATGTTGCAGCTGTAGTTAGGTTTCTGTCCTGTGGTTGTGCCTCCCCATCATTGTGGGTTCGGATTTGCTTTTTGAATAGTTGTGTGGTGGTGATGTCATGTGATGTTATCATGAGTTTGGGTCTGGTATCATTCTTGGTGGTTGGGACTCGTCTGTCAATCAAGGCGGGTTTCCAAATAGCTGGTAGGCGAGAGGTATCATCTCGTTTGTTTATGCTGTGGGGGCGTTTTTCTATCTCAATGGCTTCTCTGATTATTCTGTTGTTAAAATGTTCAATTTTGGCGATAGTTTTGGTTTTTTTAAAATCAATTTCATGTCCCGTGGCTTCAAAGTGTTGGACCAGGGCTGAAGTTTGTTCTCCCTTTCTGAGTGAGTTTTTGTGCTCTTCAATGCGTGCACTTATTCTTCTGTTGGTCTGTCCGATGTATGTGGTGGGGCAGGTGGTGCATGGGATTTCGTATACTCCTTGGTTTTCTAACCCAATTATGTCCTTGGGGTTTCTTAGGATGGTGGATACTTTTCTGTCTGTGTAGAATGCTGTTTTGATGTTGTGTTTTTGGAGGACTTTGCTGATTCTGTCTGTGGTCCCTTTTAAGTATGGGAGGAGGGCTTTGCCTTTTTCTTGTTCTCTGTCTTGGGTTTTTGTGGGTGTCTCTCTTCGGATTAAGTTGGTAATCATGTTTCTTTGGAATCCATTGGCTGTTAGTACATTAGTGAGGTTGTGTAGTTCGGTTTTTAGGTGTTGTTTGTCAGCTAGTTGTTTTGTTCTGGAGATGAGTGTCTTGGCTACGGAGTTGATCTGTGCTGGGTGGTGGTGTGAGAGTGCATTCAGATAGCGGTTTGTGTGCGTTTTTTTATGGTAGATAGTGTGTCCTAGGGAGCCGTTGGATTTCTTGTAGACTAAAACATCAAGGAAGGGAAGTTGGTTGTTTTTCTGAGGTTTTCGCGGGTGTTCGTATGTGGATCTTTGGTTATTCGGGTTTTTCCCCGCGTAGAACTAAAGGTGTAGGGGCGACGTTTCGACGGAATCCCACCCGTCATCATCAGGCTGGTGGCTTCTGCTTCCTTCTTCTGGGAGAAGCATGTGGCTGTTTGTTCCTCTTTTTTAAACTGCCAGAGGGGGTGTGTTCTGTGGGTGGAGGTGTGCTCTGATTGGGTGGGGGATTAAGTGTGTTCTGATTGGGTGGGAGTGTGTTTTGAATGGTGGGTGTGTTCTGATTGGGTGGGGCTGTGTTTTGAGTGGATGGGCTGGTCTCAGCTGCCAGCCTTAGACCTGAGCTGGTGAGTTGTGCTGCTTTTGTTCGGCTTTGTGTTTGTGGTGGTGCCATGTTTTTATAGTGGGTGTCAGTTTGCTTATTGTGTGGTTTGGAGGGGTTTAAAGTGGCTGATGTTGCAGCTGTAGTTAGGTTTCTGTTTTGTGGTTGTGCGTCGTTATCATTGTGGGTTCGGATTTGCTTTTTGAATGGTTGTGTGGTGGTGATGTCATGTGATGTTTTCATGAGTTTGGGTCTGGTATCATTCTTGGTGGTTGGGACTCGTCTCTCAATCAAGGCGGGTTTCCAAATGGCTGGTAGGCGAGAGGTATCATCTCGTTTGTTCATGCTGTGGGGGCGTTTTTCTATCTCAATGGCTTCTCTGATTATTCTGTTGTTAAAATGATTTTAAATTGATTTTAAAAAATTGATTTTAAAAAAACCAAAACTATCGCCAAAATCGAACATTTTAACATTTTAAAAAACAGTCATTTATTGCTAAAAGATCATAATAAGAAATAAAAAGTAGCTGTTTAAAGCATATCTACCTAATCTAAGCTTTTGCTGGTCCTCTGCCAGCGTCATCAGAGAAAGTATTGAAGGTTTGAAAAACCATTGGTAAGCCTGTTTGGTTCCGTGCTTTGCTCATTGGCTGTGTGATGGACCTTGTTCTAGCCAATCGTGATTGTTCTGACTATCTCACATCGCTTCCCTTGCAATCCGGTCTTACTGTGCCCCTTTTTTAAAAAATTTCTCCTCCCTATCTGTTTTGGTTTGACTACCTTAACTAATCTTGTTTTCTTTTGCTGTTCCTCATCCAATGTCATAGCTGTTGGTATTTGTATTTCCTTGTTCTCTGTGTCCTCCTTCTCTACCCTCCTTGCCTGTGATTGGCCATTCTGTGCTATGCCTGGGTTTTCCTCTTGACTCCCTTCCGTGATTTCTGCAAACAGCTCCCCGCCCCGATTCACTTGCACATATGACTTTTTTTTAGTGCTTATCTACTGATCTTTATCTGATCCCTGGACTAGCCACCCCAATGTTTTTTTGTTTATTTATAAACCGCCCTTGCTTTCTGCGATCTGATTTAGTTGATCTTGCTGTATTTGGACGTTCTTTGTGTGTTGGTGTGTATGTGTGTTGCGGCTCTCTCTTTCCTTGGTTCGCCCATATGTGTTCAATTGGGGTTGTTTTCAGATCATTTCTTGTCTTCTTGGCTAGTTATTGCATGATCTGTATCTTCTTTTTCTTATGAGTCACGTTATCCTCTGTTTGCTGTATTTATTTTGATGGGTCACACATTTGCTGGTTATTTTCCTTGCCTTGGGATGGTCGCTTTCGTTTGTTCATTGTGCCTGTCCGTCCATCCATTCCTGTTAAGCTCCTGTCTTCCGGGTGCTCTCCATCTGTTTGTGCACGTGCGTGACATTGTCTTCTCTTCCCTTGCTCTATCCACCTACGATCTTCGGGAGTTATTGCATGATGTTTGTTCTCTGTTCCTGTTTTTCGGGCTCGGTGGGTTGTTGTGTTTTAGATATCTCTTCCAGTGTCCTGGTTGTCCAACTTTGATTTCTTTTGGTTTCTCTCCTTCTTATCGTGGGTAGACCTTTCTGTTGCTGTTGATGTGCCTTTAATGCCTGGTAGGTGGGTGGCAATTCTATGTGGTGATTAATTGTAAATTTATCTGAGAACCAGGCTTCCTTAAGTAATCTGCCTCCTTTGGAGGTGTCTTGGGCAATGGTCTGTGCCCCTGCAAAGTCGATGGAGTGGTTGTTATAGACCATATGTGTCCATATTTGTGAATATTGTTCATGCCTTTTTATTGCAAGCTTATGTTCATGGATTCTTGTCCTTAGTTGTTTGGATGTTTCTCCGATATAGCTACATTGGCAGTCATTGCATCTCACCCTATAGATTACTGATGATTTTTATTTTTCAGATAGTTGTTCTTTTGGGCGCATCAACTTGGTATGGAGTGTCTGGTTTGGCTGGTGTGCCACATGAATGTGGTGCCAATATTCTTGCCGTTGCCTCTGAAACCCCATTTATGTATGGAATTGTCATCCAAGTTGTATTTGCCAAACCATTTTGTGTCAAATGTGGTTCTTGGTGCCTACTGTACCCCCAAATAAAATTTGTTGGGTAGCTGTTACGTCTGCATACCCAATATAGATGATCACGTTCCTTGTCCTTGGCTCTTTTCATGTTATAGTGTGTGTCTAAACATTTGAATAATGTGTGGATGCAGGAGATCTTGTGGGATGTGGGGTGATTACTTTTATAATTAAGCATCCTATCTCTGTGTGTCCCTTTTCTATAAATGGATGTGTGGAGGGTGTCATTCGTGTGGCGACTGATTGACACAGGAAAGCTAAGGTGCCATTGGCTTCCTCCTCTGCTGTAAACTGGATATCTGGAAATATTGAATTTAGTTGTCTGATGAAATCAATCTTATCCTTACATTTGATGATGGTGAATGTGTCATCAACATATCTTGCCCAAAATTTGGGTTGATAGCTGGCCATTACTTTGGATTCAAGTTGTTGTAAGACTGCTTCTGTGATGATTCCTGAAATGGGGGACCCCATTGGTGTGCCCTTGATTTGTTCATATATACTCCTCCTGCTGTATATTATATATTAGTTACAAACAAGAATAAAATAAAATAAATAAAATAAAATAATTGTTACCCAGCTACTTCTTCTGCAGGATAGATGAATCAAATGTTATGGATTTGTTCCTCTCTACAACCGATGGCTGGATGTAATCAATTTTTATCTTTTTGAATAGTAATATTGGTGTCTCATCCCAGATCAAATTTTGTCCCATTCTTTTCAGTTTCCAGAGAATTATTGTGTAGTGGACACAGAGACCCCTAAGCATATTGTGCTATTTCTTTTCAATTTTTCCTTTGGGTTGATAAAAATAAAATGGAAAAGGCCAAATTAAATCTGCTGAGATCAAGGAAATGCTTCCCAGAACACAAATGATCTCACACAACCCAGAATCGCATTGTGAATGAGATGAGTTTATATGACAGCAGAAAAAGAAGGAAGGAGATTGAACAATTTATTTCTTTTTTTAAAAAAATGAAAATGTATATAGAACACAGAATAATAGAGGTCAAAGGGACCTTGGAGGTCCAACGCTCTGCTCAAGCAGGAGACCCTATAACATATGGCTGCCTAACTCACGCTCAGTGACTCCTGATATTAATTAACTGTATTTAAATTTGCAGGTACTGTTGATCAGGAATCTGATGGATTTGATGATTGGCTAAAGGGAGTGTATGTTGAGGTAGCAGAATTGAAGTTCAGGCCTCAGCCTCGCAGCCATAGAAAATTCCAAAAGAAACCACTACTTTGTGGGTTAGGCACGTGATCAAAACAACAGAAGCCATGCTTGAGTATTTTTATAACTTCTATATTTGTATACCTTATCTGTCATGTGCCAGCTTCCTTTTATGTAATTAAGTAAAAGCAAAGAAATGTATGAATATCCATCTTACACTGTGTCTAGGGTTCTTCCACTTTTAGAAAGGACTCATCTTTATTCACCTAAATAAGCACATTTGACTTTGAAAAAATCTAAAAGAAATACGAAAAAGAAGTGAAACCCTAATGTCCTTTCTTTCTATCAACATTTGGCTCCAGTATTTGCTGTTATTTATTTGCAAAATTTCACTCAGTATACGGGTTTGCGCTTGGTTCTGTTTGGCATTTTATATGATACAACTGGACATTTGTATATCCATTTGCCTGAAGAATCAATCAATCAAATCTTTATTACTTTCATAGACCAGCATAACCTCAAGTAGCAAGAATTATCTTGTTCAATAGGAGCTTAAAACTGTTAACAAATGGGAAGAATATTGATAAAACAATACTGTTCTTTGTTGCTTCACAAATGAGTGAGCATATTCATGCCTCATCTGTTCTTCAGAACACCATGCAATTTAAAATGTTTTGAAAGTTACAGAAGATGTCCCCCCCCTTGGGTTTTATGCTGGACATTGACTGACAGTTTATCTTTTGACAAAAATCTATTTGCTTTAAGTCTCATTCGTCTAACATGATCTGTAGGTCATTCCTGCCTTTGAAAAATAATCACATTTGAAGGGTTAATAATGTTGAGAAGGAATTGAACTCTTTGAAAGATGTTCTAAGTCAGTGATGGCGAACCTTTTAGAGACCGAGTGCCCAAACTGCAACCCGAAACCCACTTATGTAACATTGGGTGCTGGGTGGGCATGACCCATTGGGTGGGTGTGGCCCATTGGGTGGGCATGGCTGCGGCGGTAATGGCAGACTGGGTGGGACTAAAATGTTCAATCAATTCCAACTTTGCAAGATTTTTTTTTCCCGCGAAAAGTTGAAATTGATTGATTGAACCTTTTTTTTTTGCACACAGCTGCCGAGGCCTAAAGCGAAAAGTTTTTATAAAATCCAGCTGAAGGCCTAGGACTGGGTTCTGCATGCCACCTATGGCACACATGCCATAGGTTCGCCACCACAGTTCTAGGTCTTGGGTACATCTTTGGAATCCATTCATACATGCCACCCTTTCCAAGTTACTGCCTTTTTGAGCGGGTAGACTGATTAAATCTTCAGCATTGTGAACTAATTTTGTCATTTGAAGGACCAGTTTTCCAATCTGAGCATCAAGTGTACCAGTGACATTTTAGTCTCTGATCATATTTGCTATGTGTATGTCTGAAATGGCTGTCACATCAGGGTTTAGTTGGAAGAATCTCAGGCTGACCAGCCATCCACAGTGAGATGAAGATATGATTTTGGAGAGCACTTAGGAAAATGTGACTAAAGCACTTTCCTAATTTTAAATGATTATTACAGAGTGGTGATTCTTCAAAGATGCAATTTTCCAACCAGGAGAACTGTTATGTATGGGGTCTAAGCAGCAGCTCAGCAAATACCACCAGGTGGTGCTGTACCGTAACCAGATTGGCTGGTTAGCTTTCGGCAGGAGATTTAGAATAACGGATTGCTCAAGAGCGTACCTGGCAAGGTATATAAGGGGTACAGGTAACCCCCTTTGTTCAGTACAGTTCCTACCCACAATAAAGAGCTGTTTGCTGTACTCATCTGCCTGGTGTATTCCATGCGGTCCTGAACCCACTACACAATAGTGGCGATGAAGGTGGGATGCTGCTTCACTCAGAGCTGAAATCACTAGCTGAATCACTAGCTGAAGTCACTTGGGACAGTGGAAAGAGGTATCTTTCTCAAAAAATCCCTTCCATTGAAGCAGTATCCACAGGACTGGACACAGCATGGCAAAGCTTGGTCAGATCCATGAATTCAATGTCAGCTGTTCCGAAGGTTGGGAGTCGCATTTGGGCCAGGTTGAAGGATACCTGCTAGTCAATCAGATCACCGAAGACCGCTTGAAAGCGGCAGCTCTGCTGTGCATCAGTGGGCCTGCCGTTTACAATGTAGCTGTCAGATTGTGCTCACCGACAGCTATCGGAACCATTTCCTACGGCGACCTCATGGACAAACTAAATGGGCATTTCATGCCATGGAGGTCCGAAATGTCCTGGTGGTTCCACTTTGTCCAGCGGATCCAGCTACCAGGCGAGTTGACGGCCAACTTCATCACGGCTGTGCGACAGGCCGCCCGTCTCTGTAAGTTTCCCGACTTAGAAGATAGGCTGCGCGACTGGATCGTTTTTGGTCTAAGCGATCAGCGGCTGTGACAGAAATTGCTCACAAAGTCTACCATGAGCCTGCAAGAGGTTCTGGACAACATATTGGCCTATGAGGTGACCACTGGTTTGGGCCAGACCACTCACTGACCCAGCCACAGCTCTGGAGGATCAGTCCACCATGAGAGTGCTGCATACGGCAGAGCAGATGAAGATGAAGCAGCTGAAATTGACATGGTACACCGGAGGCCGGATCATCAACAAATGCAACAGCGCGCAGACCAGGGGGGCCATCGGCAGCCAACGGCATTGTGAAAATACACCAGAGGAGTCGGCACTGAAACTACCTCTGGAGGCAGAGTGACCATTCCCGAGTGTGCTGGCTGTTGAGGAAACCATGCGAGGGTGGCCTGCAGATTCCACTTGGCAAAGTGCCAGGTTGGCGGAAAAACAGGCCACATCACAGTGGTCTGTCGGAGTCGTTTCCAGGACGAGGATGCATCACTGACACGTACCGGAAACCCCAAAGTCACCACCTCCAATTCCTTCATGAGTCTGAGAGCGATATCCCACACTGGGGTCCATCGGCTGCTCACCCCCAAAATTAAATTAGAGGTTCACTTGCAAGGCGTGCCTTGCAAGATGGAGCTTGACTCCAGGTCCGCCGTCTCTATAATTTCTTATGAGACGTTTAAACTAGTGTGCGGCTGGAACAAGCAGTGGGCACAATTAAGGCCTACCAGTCTAAAATTAACTGATTTTCAAAATGTACCAGTTAAAATTAAGGGGGAGGCCACCCTGTCGGTGGGGTTCAGGGAGTTCCGTGGGCACTTGGATGTCCTAGTAGTCAAGGGCCAGAGGATTAGCCTAGTGGGGCTGGACTGGTTTGAGGCTTTGGGCATAGGGATCTCAGGGATCCATAGCACCCAGGCCAGGAGCCTCGAATCCATCTGCAAAATGTTTGCAGACATCTTCAATGGCAAGTTAGGAAGGTACACGCCCCCCCATTAAATTCAAACTAAATCCCAACATCATGCCTGTTAGAATTAAACCCCGGCGAGTCCCCTTCGCTCTCAAACACAAAATTGAGAACAAATTAGATAGGCTAGTGGAGCAAGGGGTGTTAGAGCCAGTAGAAGGGGGAGAGTGGGAGACCCCTATAGTTACCCCGCTAAAGGCTAACAAGGAGGTGAGAATCTGTGCTGACTATAAGTGTTCGGTGAACCGGGCCCTTAATCCGCACGCTTACCCGGTCCTGACGGTCAGCCACGTCCTTGCCTCTCTCTTGGGCGGCACCATTTTTGCAAAGCTGGATCTCGCGCAGGCATACCAGCAGCTCCCAGTTACCAGGGAGACGGCAGACACTCAAACCATAGTAATGCACAGAGGAGCTTTCAGAGTTAACCGTTTTCAGTTTGGTGTCTCTGTAGCTCCAGGAATTTTCCAAGAGGTGATGGAAAAAACACTGAAGGGCACTCCGGGAGTTTGCCCTTACTTTGACGATGTTCTCATCGCTGGAAGCTCTGAGGAGGTACTGGCTGAGACTACAGGTTGTGTTAAGCAGTTTCTGCTCTGCAGGGCTCAAACTCAAAAAAGTGTAGCATTGGGGTGGCATCCACAGAATTCCTGGGGTTCAGGATTGATGCCAACGGAATCCACCCTGCAGAGTCCAAGGTAAGGGCAATCAAATTGGCCCCCATCCCCAAAAACAAAGGGGAACTGCAAGCATTCTTGGGGCTCCTAAATTTCTACCACTCTTTCCTTCCACACAAAGCAGCCATAGTGGAGCCGCTGCACAGGCTCCTAGACAAGCAAGCTGCATGAAACTGGACCAAGGTCCACGACAGGAGTTTTAGAAACCTAAAGGAATTACTGTCTAGTGATTCCAGTGTCACCCATTTCATAGAGTCAAAGCCCATTTGCATTGCGTGCGATGCATCTCCCTATGGAGTGGGCGCAATACTGAGCCACCTAGAAGAGAATGGGGAACAGGTGTCAATTGCATACTACTCCCGTACACTGTCAGGGACAGAAAGGAATTACGCCCAGATTGACAAGGAAGCCCTGGCCATAGTGGCCGGGGTCAAAAAATTCTATGACTACCTCTACGGCAGGGAATTCACCATATTCATGGATAATAAGCCTCTATTGGGGTTGTTCACAACAAACAGACAAACAGACCCCACAAATTCTGTTGCCTAGGATGCTCAGGTGGTCCATATTCCTATCTGCATACACTTAAAAGCTGATTCACAAACCAGGTAGATTTGGGCCATGCAGACGGGTTAAGCAGGTTACCCCTAGCAAACTCAGGACCTGATCCAGCACCTGCAGCCAAAATACTAACCATCCAGGACCTACCCAAGTGCCCCTACAGGCAAAAGACATAGCTGCTGAAACAACAGCAGACAGAATTCTTAGCAGAGTTCAGTCGTGGGTAGTCATGGGGTGGCAAGAAAAGAGTCCAGGCCCAGAATTCCAGGCTTACTTCAATAGAAGATACGAACTGTCTGCTCACAAGGGATGCCTTTTGTGGGGGAGTAGGGTCATTATTCCTGAGACACTGAGGAACAGAGTCATTAAGTCACTACACGAAGGACACCCGGGAATAGTCCGGATGAAGGCATTAGCTAGGAGTTACCTGTGGTGGCCAGGCCTAGGCAAGGCCATAGAGGAACAGGTAAATAGTTGCTACGACTGCCAAAGGTCCAGACCAGAGATGCCCCATGCACCTGTCCACAAATGGGAGACAACACACACAGCCTGGTCCAGAGTCCACATGGATTACACTGGTCCTTTCCAAGGACAGCTGTTCCTAGTGGTGGCAGACAGCCATTCCAAATGGCTAGAGGTGATACCAGTCAATACCATGACCATGGCCAAAACTATCCAAGTGCTCAGGGGGCTCTTTGCCACACATGGCCTCCCTGACATATTGGTCTCAGACAATGGGCCTCAATTCACTTCTGCTGAATTCCAGGCATTCACCAGGGCCAACTTGATTAGGCATGTCACAGCCGCGCCTATCCACCCGTCGACCAACAGATTAGCAGAACGCATGGTACGAACGACCAAGGACGCATTGAGGCATATCATCAGTGGTGACTGGCATCAAAGGTTGGCACAATTCCTGTTAGCACAACACACCACACCTTGCACAGCCACGGGAAAGAGCCCTGTGGAACTTCGTTGGGACAGGCTACACCCCAACAGAGTGGCTGCAGAGACGCAGCAACCCAAGCCCTCTAGAGAACACCAATGACCTGGTTTGGGCAAGGAACTACGGGCCAGGACATGCATGGATTCCAGGGATGGTGGTTGACAGAACTGGGCCTTTGTCCTACATTGTAGGGGTGGAGGGGGACTGTCAGATCAGACGACACATAGACCAAATCAGGAAGCGGGTTCCTGAAAGGTCACAGATTGATCAACCCCAACAGGACTGGAGGAGAGCCGGTCCGTACAAGAACAGGCCCAGGACCATCATGACAGCGTGTTTGCAAGGGCTGACCCTGGGAAGGGTCAACCAGGAACACTGAGCCAGGACTCAACCACTGAATCGGCTGTCCTGGATGAATGGCAAACTCTGAGATGGTCACCCAGGGCTCACAGGTCACCCAGGACTCACAGGCTCACACCCAGGGCTCACAGCCTATCTTGAAGACTATGTACAATCTTGAGGGGGGGACAGGGCCTAGAGTCAAGTCATGGTTTGCCATTAACCATGAAGGAAAATATTATGCATGATGTTTTGTATTAAATATATTGTTTGTTCTTTTAAGGGGGAAGGGGTGTTATGTATGGGGTCTAAGCAGCAGCTCAGCAAATACTACCAGGTGGTGCTGTACTGTAACCAGATTGGCTGGTTAGCTTTCGGTGGGAGATTTAGAAGAATGGATTGGTCAAGAGCATACCTGGCAAGGTATATAAAGGGTACAGGTAACCCCCTTTGTTCAGTACAGTTTCTACCCGCAATAAAGAGCTTTTTGCTGTACTCATCTGCCTGGTGTCTTCCATGCGGTTCTGAACCCACTACACAATAAGAACAGATACCATGACCTAGTACTTTAGTAGAGAAGGGAAGGGAAGGGGACAACCAGAAAAAAGGTAAATAGATCTGATTATAATAATGATAAGTACACTGTTAAAAGATCTGGAGGACCAGTTTGGAAATGAATTACACTGGAGGGAATCCCTTTGAAGGCTAAGAATTTATACTAATTTGATGGCACTGAAATCAGGTCTGTCCACTTTTAAGTTGTTATCTCTGATAGCTTCACAGTGAAGACTTTGTCCATTATCTTGACACTGCCATCCTTAATAATGCTTGACCTTCTCTCTTCTTTTGGCACTTCTGGACCAAAGCCAAGATTGAGAGATAAGAAGTAGAATGCCTGCTAGGTCTCTCCTAATGTTCCTTCCAAAAATTGTAACAGGCCATGACTTGAAATGTAGGTATAAGACACAGGAGTAAAGAGGATAGCAATATTCAATAAAGCACTGGACTGAAATGCCATAAAATATGCAGTGGTATAAAATATGAATATAAAAGGGAATGCTGTCAAGTGGCTTCAGAGTCTAGGATTCCCCAGAGACTGTAAACTCAACCATTTTTACTAATAACATCATTAGGGTCAGCTTAGGGTCAGCTTCAGCTGAACCCTGCTGCTGTTAATAGTAATAATTTGCTGTCTGTCATGCAGTGGCTGGTGATGCACACACACGTATGAAGGGGCCATTAACTTTATCATCTCTCTCAACCATCAGTCTCCTTGCTGAGTATGCTTTTAATAAATAATGCAAGAAACCTCAAACATTGGTTCCATTATCACCTTACAATTCACATAGGCTTAGTTTAAAAATAAATACCCTGCTTGTTGATTGCCTCCTTTGTCATTTATGGATGGGGAGCACCTTCCACTCCTTTTTTGTTTTGTTTTGTTTTGTTTCCTGGAGCAAAAAAACCCTGCACAACTTTTCAACTCTACAGCCGATTGATGGCAAAAGCAATTGGCTCAATGTTTGTCAGCAGTATAAAAAGGGACATTTCAGTTCATTGCTTGTATTTCAGTAAATCCTATGAGACGAAAGCTGTCCACTTAAAGTTACATTTACAGTGAAACATATACTTTCTGCTGATAAATCTTCCACTTATTAGAAGTATATAAAAGACCCAGCATGGTTGGTACCTGAAAATGCTAAGGAAACAAATGACCTCCATGTTTTTCATGATACAAGTCTGCAATATTAGAAAAAGTAAAAAATAGTGTCTTTTCTGAGATCCCAGCATACAATAGAAAACTCTCACACATAAGAGATATGTTAGAAAAACAAGCTGTATTTACTAGTGGAATACAAAGGGTCTTAACATACATTTTCAGAGAAATCAGATATCCTACTCTTACAAGGAGCGTTCCATTCAGCTGAACGATTTTGCACTTTGATAACTATTTGTCATTGTCCAATTATTAATGGAAATCTAATTTGGCTTTGAGGTGTCAAAATTATGGAAAAATTCAGCCACTGTCTTCCATTATGAAGCTATGACCTTTGAGAAGTACATCAAGTGAAAGCTATATCTCACTTCCTTTGAGAACATCACAGAACTTATTCATCCAAGTTGATAACCCTAGATGTGTTGAGCTTCAAAATCCCAGAATTCCACGTTGGGTTGAATTTCTGGGAATTGTAGTTCCATTTTAATACATATAGCTTCTTAACCTTCCTTAGGAAAGCATTCAAGTTAATGTATTTATTATAATATCTGATCTGGCTTTCTTTGATAATATCAGAGTTATTCCTATTTTTTATATATAAGCTTTTTATTAATTCTTTTTTCTTTACATACATATGTTAATTTTTCAACCAGTGTGCAGTCTGGGTTCAAAAGAGTTATTCCTATGATCATACAGTGCTGTGCTGTGCTTGATCTTGATTTTATTACTGAGAAATCTTCCATCGAAATGAGCAGAGAATTATAGTCCCAAATTTTCTTGGACTTCTGAGTTATAGGAATGAGAGGCTGTAAAGCAAACTAGGATAGCTAGCTGATTCAAAGCATCAAAGAAACAAACGTAACTTTTCTGGCTTCTCTTCCTGGATGGATAGATGGTGATGAAGAAGATATAATAGATGGATAGACAGATAGACAGAAAAACAGAGACAGATAATTCCAATTGTCTGTGTTTATGTTAGTATTCTAATATCTAAGGGGCTAACACAAAAAAGAGATCAGCCTATTCTCCAAAGCACCCGAAGGCAGGACAAGAAGCAATGGGTGGAAACGAATCAAGGAGAGAAGCAACCTAGAACTAAGGAGAAACTTCCTGACAGTTAGAACAATTAATCAGTGGAACAACCTGCCTCCAGAAGTTGTGGATGCTCCAACACTGGAAGTTCTTAAAAACTGAACAACCATTTGTCCAAAATGGTTTAGGGTTTTCTGCATGGGCAAGGAGTTGGATTAGAAGTTTTTCAAGGTCCCTTCCAACTCTTATTGTTCTGTTAATTCTTTAATTGCAATGGGTGGGTGGATGATAGATAGATAGATAGATAGATAGATAGATAGATAGATAGATAGATAGATAGATAGACAGACATATCATCAAGGCTAGGGGGAATTCCATGATGAAAGTTTCCCTTTTAGTCAGCACAAGAATTTGATGAATCCATGCTTAAATGTTCTCTGAAGATTTGTAATTTTATTTTACTTTTGAAGCTGAACACATACCTAGTTTACTATTTGCTTGGTTAAATACATTCTCCAATTTTAATATACATGGCAATATTTAGTTAGTTTTAATTATGGCTTGTCTTAAGCCAAATTCATTCACGGTTTTTACTGATAAACTATAGGGAAATCTATAAGGTTATTTGAAATGTAATACTAACTCCATTTTTTTCATGAACATATCAAAGAAGACAAAGAGGCAACAATCATTATATTTAGCCACTAATTAGCACTTTCTAATGGTAATCAGCCACTGAATATATTACCCTGGTGCTTCTTGCTTCACTTGATCTCAACAATGTTCACTGAATTCTCCAATTCCTCAGTTTCCAAGTAGTAAAGAATCAAGTTTGTTTTAACAATCCTACCTTTTTGATAGTCCTTCAGTCTTCATAAAACATTCTCAACTTTTAGACAGCTTGGTAATGGACAGAAAAGAGAGATTTAAGCCTCGTTTTTACTTCTCAACAACATTCATGTTCATCCTTCTTTCTGAACACCCTCCCAGTGATATGCTCAATGGATATACATGTTCACTTTACCTCAGTGATGTCCAGTAAGGTACTACAAAATCTCCTTCCTCACTTATCCGTCCAAGCTCTGATGACTTTGCCAAAAGCCTGTCACAGAGAGGAGGGGGTCAACTTATTCTACAAAGCCTTTGAGGGCAGGACAAGAATAAGGGAAAGAAGCTAATCAAAGAGAGATCCAACCTAGAATAAGGAGAAATTTCCTTTCAGTGAGAACAATTAATCAGTGGAATAGCTTGCCTTCAGTTGTGAGTACTCCATCATTGGAGTTTTTTTTAAGAAAACACTGGACAGCCATATGTCCAAAATGGTGTAGAGCATGGGTCTTCAAACTCGGCCCTTTTATGACTCATGGACTTCAACTCCCAGAATTTCTCAGCCAGGCATGCTGGCTGAGGAATTCTGGGAGTTGAAGTCCATGAGTCATAAAAGGGCCGAGTTTGAAAACCCCTGGTGTAGAGTCTCTTGCTCCAAGTTCCCTTCCAACTCTTATTCTTAACTTAGCCAGGTTTTGACTGAACAGATCCCACGTTTTGAATAAAAGATTTTGTGTTGCAACAGCCATAGTTCACAATAATATCCTGTTGCTGAGAAAATGTGTGTGCTCTCCCTACCATACTGTCTACTATAAAATATGTTCCAGTACACCAGGGAGAGCTAAATCTGTTAACTTCAGTTCCATTCAGTTTCTCTTGTTCTCTTACTGTAACCAACCCATTTCTGGCTCATTTTTCATATTATGAAAAGGGACCTCTAAAACTCAATGCACATTTCTCCCAATACACACAGTTATGGCTCTGTGTTTGTGTATATGTATTCAAATATATTCCTTTTATCAGACAGAGATAATATATATTATACAGGCCATACTATATTCATATTTCTTCATTTAATACTTACATCAAATTTTGAGACCATTCACAGAGTAGCTCTTTAAGTATTTATTTATAATATTTTTTAATAATTTTCTCTATTGTTTGCACTTATCTGCTTAGAGTGAATCATATCACAATATTTTAGAAAATAACAATTTTGGCAAGCAAAAGATAGATTTTTTGTAGGTTCATAGGTACAATATTTATTTGCATGTTGTTCTGTCTTTTTTAAAAAGACAACTATCTACAAGACAAGTGTCTACACTGTATTGTGCTGGCAAATACAAAACATTGAAACTAATAAATTAGTATGCATATTATGACTTACAGATTTGTATATAAGGTAGGAAAAGAGTAGGCAGAGCTGGAGGATGGGGGGGGTGAAGTTAAATGTGTCATCAGTTTAGAACTGTTACATTCCCACAAGTGCACCAACATTCCAACCCCTCATGAATTTCATTGACCTTTATCTACTGTCAATTTAGTGTTGAACTTTAATTGACCAGATTTTTGTATACAGACTTTGATAAATCTTCTATGCCAGAACCGTACAAAAAGTCATGTTTCTTTGCACCCGATATGTAAAGAGGAACTGATTCTACCTCTAGTCACAGAGAAGCATTAAAGAGGTGAACGCAATATTTCTTAGCATAATTGTAACAATATGATTGGGAGATGTTGTAACTTAACAAGGGTATTTTAAAAAAAGGCTGTTACCTTTCTGTTAAGTCTTTCACACATGTCCTCTGTTATTTCACAGTGTCCCCAGACTGCTTTTTTTTTCGTAATGAGAATTTTAACAGCAAATATGTTCATAGGTCATAGGCCACAATGCCACTTACAACTAATCCTGTCTTCCAATAGTTGATTTAACTTGTTTCCAGCTCAAAAAATGTTCTAGAGATAAGGCAAAAAAAATTCCATAGGTTAGCAATATATTTGGTAGGGGGGAAAGATCCATAAGCCTATTTTCTTCAATCCAGGGTTTACGTGTTAAGAGATGTGCCTCATGTAAATGACTTGTATAATGAAAATTCTTGAATCCACAAATCAAAGCAGGGTTACAAAATCCATGAGCTAAGAGCTACATGTAGCACCTGGTTGTTCTTATTTGGGAGATGGGGAGACCTCACTGTTTATAATGTTGAAATTCAGCCACAAAATAGCATATAACAGAAGGATGTCTTCCTGCTGGTTTGTGCAGAAACAGAAGAAAATGGATTTTAAATTAGTGTGTGAATTGTCAGGCTGTTTACCTTTAGAAAACTGGGGGGGGGGGATCAAAATGAAAAGCCCATAATTGCATCACTACACTAACGCAGTACTCCTTTTGGAAAAAAAAAAGAAGAACTGAGCTCACGCACCAATAGCTTGCTCAGTCCTGATCTAAAGTAAGAAATCAAAAACTATTAACATCATTCAAACATTGGCAATTTTTATGTACAAAACCTTAAAGAAGTAATAATGAAAATTCATTCTATGTATATGCCTGCTTATTAGGGCTTTCGCCCCCCCCCCCATTACAAAGAATGAAGGCTATTGCTAAGCACATTGGTTTGTGCTTAAATTGTAAGCCGCCCTGAATCTTCGGAGAAGGGCGGGATATAAATGGGATTAAAAAAAAATGAAAATCCCAAAGAATTATTGACAGCAGACAAATCTATTTTCCAACCTGGGGAACTTCCAGATGGGTGGACTTTAATTCCCAAAATTCTCACCTTTAATCATGCTGGTTGGGGAATAATGGGAGTTGAGCTCCCAACTCTAAAACTAGGTTGGGTGGCCTTGTTATAATCAGATTCCCCTATAGCTAGACAGATAGCTACATACTTTGATAGATAGAAAATAGAAATAGATGATAAAGAGAGAGAGAAATGAGAGAGAGAGAGAGAGAGAGAGAGAGAGAGGGGGGGGGGGCAGGCAGACAGACAATTCTTTAGTTGCAATGAGCAAAAGTTGTTATTTGATTCTAGAGTCTCATTTTATCAGTGCTGCAGTTTCCCAAGAAATTTTGCAAATGAAGGGAAGTTCAGAAAAAGCCCCTCATCTCTCTACCCCTTAGACCATCTCAGCTTTAATCTCCCAGATGTTATTTCCTCTGCTGTGCCAGTATTGACCTCTCTGAAGCTTGATAAATTGGAAGCCCGATTGCAGATGAGCTCTCTGTGTTTAAGTATTGAGCTGATACATAACTTTCACACCAACCAAAAACCATTTATTGTCACTCCTGTCCAGAATATATCCTGACAGTTCAGTGGGTGTTTCGGTGCCATTTATTTTCAAATCAATACTCAATTACGAAGAGGAAGATTCACTCCCTTGCCCATTTTCGAGATGAAATTATGGACTGAAGGTATAACACTTAGTCAAGGCAAGCCACTGTCCATTAACTCATGATGTTACCTACCCACCTCTGCACGGATGCTTTATTGAACCTTCATCACCCTCCCGTCCTCCCTTTCCCCCTCCCCAGCCCCATCTTTTAATTAATCATTGTGAAAAAGCCCTTTCACATGGTGACTGATGACCACAGAAAACAATTTTCTCCTAACTGCCTTTTAATTTCAACTCTGGAAGTGCTCATTGACTGGATCTCACAACAACCCATCAATGCTAGTTTTTAATGTGTTTTCTCCTTTGTTATTGAGAAGAATGGAGTGGCGACAAGTCTTTGTGCTCCTCTTCATAACTCAAGTAATTGATTTGGTAAATGCTGCCCATTTGCGGGTGGATAAAAAGGGCTGTCAATAGAGATAGTTGGGACTGTATAAATTACCCCATTAACACGAAATAAAGCTATTTACAATATTTAAAGGGTGGAATGGAATTTGCTCAACTTTCTTTATCCCACTACAACATCACATCTACTTCTTGATCCTTTGGGGTTAAAATAATGTTGCTTTCAATGTTACACTTGTTCTACTATTCACCGATTGTTTGTTTGTTTGCTTGTTTATTTAAAAAAAGACCTGCAAGTGACAAACACAAAATGTCAAGGTCACAGACTTGGACCTTTCAGTCCAGTTTATATAATGTGTTGGTAACATCACAAAAGAGTGCAGCAGCTCACAGCAATGCCGTATTTGTATGGTAATAGTTAATATATAAGCTATCTGATGTGTGAAGACCCCATAACCCTCAGACCTCATACAAACTGGTGATAAAATGTTTTGGGATACTTGGAGTGGTAATTATGATTGAAATTTGGTAGAACAACCTTCAATAATGTTCATGCAGGAGATACATGAAAAATGTAGTAGAAAAATCATAAAAAAGCTTAACATATCTTTAGAACTCAGGTATAACTCTCCAAAGTCTACCTTTAGATAGTCCTCGAATTATGACCACAGCATTTCTGTTGCTAAGTAAGCCTAGTGTTAAATGAATTGCACCCAATTTTACAACCTTTTTGCAACAATTAAGCAAATCACTGCACTTGTTAATTGAATCATGTGGTGGTTGAGTGAATCCAACCTTCCCCATTGACTTTGCTTGTTGGAAACTGGCTGGAAAGTTCACAAAGGGTGATCACATGACCCCAGGATACTATATCCATTGAAAATACAAGCCATTTGTAGTACTGGAATTTTGATCATGTGATCATGGGGATGCTGCAATGATCATACAGTAAGTGTGAGAAGGGGTCATAAATACCTTTTTACATACTATTGTAACTTTGAACAGAAATGAGTGGCTTAAACCAATGGCTTATTTTGTTGTCCTGTCCACCACAGCTGTTATTCCTTCCCCCAAAATATATCTTCTGTTTCCTAATTATTATTTGCTCCTTGTCTGCATGTCAAAGAGCCACAACAGATTAATTGTGCAAGCATTTAGCTGCCAAGAGCAGTGATGAGATAGTCACAAGATATATGTGTACATCCTAATTTTAATGATTTGATGAAAACATAAATAACAATAAACATACTAACAACAGAACCACTCACCATACTCAACAATAAAAACAGCAGCTAGAGAAATTTACTCTCTCTATATCACGGGTGTCAAACTCGCCACATCATGTGACATGTCGCGATGTATTGCGACTCTTTTTGCACTGCCGGCAATGGGGTGGGCATGGCTTCGGTATGAAGAAACTGGTTTGCGGGCCAGCAGTTTGACACCCATGCTTATATCCAATGAATAAAGGAGAAAAATGGGCAGGAGGAGAACTCAGAAATTGTAGAGTTCAGGACATATTTGTAGGCCTTGGTTTCTAAGTTCAGAAGCAAGCAGATCTTCTGCACATATATAGCTTCTTCCTTGTCTGCAATGAAGCAACTTATGTGAACATATCTTTTGGAGGAAGAAGTAAGTCCCTGGGAAGTTGAGATTTATTCTTGTGCATGGCATGAATACTCACAATATCTTCGTAATCCTGAATAGAATTTCTATTGATGGATAGTTGGATAGTTGACCAAGTATTTACAATCTTTCAATCCATATTTTCTCTGAGAAATAGATAACTCTGAAGCACTAGTATTAAGGAACCACTATGTACAAGGAGGCTCAACTTACAACCATAATTGAGACAAACATTTCCATTGCTAAGCAAAGCGCTTTTTAAGTGACTGGTACCCAGTTTTATGATCTTCACTTTTATTAAGTGAATTGTTGCACTTGCTAAATGAATCATATGATTATTAAGGGAATCTAGCTTTCCACAATAACTTTGATTGGTGGAAGCCACAAGGAAGATCACAATAGTCACAATCAGTAACTCTGAGATGCTGCAACCATTGTAAATATAGGCCAGTTGATTTCCCAGGCTAGATGCTCAGGAGGTGAGGACAGTGCTGGCGGAAAGTACCTTCAGGTGAGGAGGAGAGCAGCATGGACAGGTGGGGGAAGCCGAAGGACTGGGCAGCGCAAGCCTCCCTGGCCGCCTCCCTCCTCTTGCCACACTCTTTCCTTTTGCAAGCAGACAAAGCTTCCAGTCTCCGTCAGTTCTCTGTTTCTAAGTGCCCATAGGCACTCAAACACTTTTTACCCGGATGGAGAAATGATGAAGACTGGAAGCTTCGTCTGCTTACAAATGGGATGCTTGGGAATCACTTCATTTCCAAGCACCCCATAGGCACCCAAACACTTTTTGCCCAGAGGAAGTTTGGAAGCTTCATCTGCTTGAAAATGGGGCACTTGGGAATGGAGCGCCCATTTGAGGTTACATTAGGCGCACATGTAAAAATCAGGCTAGGGCTTACTTTCGGGATAGGTCTTATTTTCAGAGAAACACGATAATTGCAAGGACCAGTCATAAGTCACTATTTCAGTGCTATTGTAAGTTCAAGTGGTTGTAAGTCAAGGAGTACTTGCGCAGAGTTTACCCTTCTGTCATCTTCTATCTCTAATAGTATTTTATTTGTTCTTCTATGTCAGAGGTGGTCAACTGATTATTGCAGGATATATTTGATCCCATCACCAGTTTTGGAACAGGGAGGAAGAAGAAGAAGAAGAAGAAGAAGAAGAAGAAGAAGAAGAAGAAGAAGAAGAAGAAGAAGAAGAAGGAGAAGGAGAAGGAGAAGGAGAAGGAGAAGGAGAAGGAGAAGGAGAAGGAGAAGGAGAAGGAGAAGAGGAAGAAGAAGAAGAAGTTGTTAGAAGGGACCTTGGAGGTCATCTAGTCCAGCCCCCTGCTCAGGCAGGAAACCCTATACCATTTCAGGCAAATGGCTGTCCAGTCTCTTCTTAAAAACTTCCAGTGTTGGAGCATTCACCACTTCTGGAGGCAGGTTGTTCCACTGGTTAATTGTTCTAACTGTCAGGAAGTTTCTCCTTAGTTCTAGGTTGCTTCTCTCCTTGACTAGTTTCCATCTGTTGCTTCTTGTCCTGCTTTCAGGTGCTTTGGAGAATAGCTTGACTCCCTCTTTTTTGTGGCAGCCCCTGAGATATTGGAACACTGCTATCATGTCACCCCTCACTCTTCTCTTCATTAAACTACACATACCCAATTCCAGCAACCGTTCCCTATATGTTTTAGCCTCCAGTCCCCCAATCATCTTTGTTGCTCTTCTCTGTACTCTTTCTAGAGTCTCGACATCTTTTTTTACATTGTGGTGACCAAAACTGGATGCAGTATTCCAGGTGTGGCCTTACCAAAGCATTGTAAAGTGGTATTAGTACTTCATTTGATCTTGATTCTATCCCTCTGTTAATGCAGCCTAGCACTGTGTTGGCTTTTTTGGCAGCTGCAGCACACTGCTGGCTTATATTGAAGTGATTGTGTACTAGGACTCCAAGATCCCTCTCACAGTTACTATTGAGCAAGGAACCACCTATACTATACCTGTGCATTTGATTTTTCCTGTCTAAATGTAGAACCTTACTTTTTTCACAATTGAATTTCATTTTGTTAGATAGCGCCCAGTGTTCGAGTCTGTCCAGATCCCCCTGTATTTTAAGCCTATCTTCTGGAGTATTGGCTATTCCTGCCAGCTTGGTGTCATTTGCAAATTTGATAAGTTCCCCATCTATCCCCTCATCCAAATCGTTAATGAAGATACTGAAGAGCACTGGGCCCAGAAGTAAAATCAAACAGCCCGTTAATTTCTTTTATAAGGTTGGAAGGTTGGAAAGCTTTTAAGGGGCGAAATAGGTGACTTACGATTCTGTTCATTAGATTCAGTAATTGCGTTATCCTCCCCTCTACCGGGAGGATTCAGAAACGTCAAGTTGGCAACCACAACCACACAATAAAACCCCATGCTTTTTCCACATCCTCTGCAACATAAAATCACATAATTGTGGTTGCCAACTTGACTTTTTTTTATTCCCTGCAGACACCCCTGGGGGAGAAAACGGGGTGTTAGGTTTAAAGAAAAAGAGCTAAACATAGCAGAAGACAAGGAGAGTTGTGAGTAATGGATTTTGGGCAAAAAGAAAGTGGTGCGTGGTTGTATCTGCACTTTATCTTTCCTGAATTCCTAACTCTAATACATGATGTTAGCCTAGCAGTGAACCTGCTGAGTGCCAATAATGGTTAAATCGTGAGAAAATGGGCAGTTATAGTGAAAGTCATTAACCAACAATTCCTCATAAGAATATGGACCAAGAGAATATTTCTACAAGAAACCAAGCTGATTCCATTATCCTGGGGGGGGGGGGGGAATCAGAATTTATTTCCACCAAATCATGAAAAATTTGCCTCAGTTTTCTTCAAAAAACAAAACAAAACAAAACAAAAGATCTGTGGGATTTTTCTCCATTTAATGCATCCAATTCTCACATGCATTATTACTGGTTGTCATGGCAATCCTCTGAGATGTGTTTGACATGGATTTCCTCATGGAACTGAACTTCTTCACCTAATCGAATATTGCAGAAGAGAAGTCAAAAGTTTAACTTCCAACCGTGTGGTTAAAGAATTGGGGCTGGAAGGAAGAAAAAAAAAAGATTCTTTTCACTCTACAAGTGGAAGAAATTCATTTAGCAGAGCCACCTTCTTTAATCTCCTATCTTCATATTTTTATATATTTATATCTCATGTTTCTATACCACCTATCTCCTTCTTGCTCTTTTGTCAATGCACATCTTAAACAATTTGTACCAAAGAAAGATCTTATATTATTATTATTATTATTATTATTATTATTATTATTATTATTATTATTATTATTATTATTATTATTATTATTATTATGCCCTGTCATAAAAGTCTAACAAGAAACGTTGGGGTGACACTGTCAATGGAGGTTAATTTTTTGGATCTTATTTGGACAGTCAAATATAGATTCTGGCAAATTAGCAGCAGGAAATATTGTCTTAAATTTAACCTATAGCCAGAGATAGAGATTTAATTTGAATTATAGTTACAATATTTGTGCTAACAAATTCTGCTGCATCTTTTTGTTTATTTTCCCATTTTTGCAACAATATTGTATTTATTTTGCTGTGAATTTAATTTTGTTATGTAGCAGTTAAAACCATATGATTCTTTCAGTTACATATTTAATAGCAATTAGACTAAACATATTGTTTGAAAGAGATCTTGCATACAGGAAGTCCTTGACTTACAATCAGTTGCTTAACGACCACTTGAAGTAACAATGGACTTCCCCAGAGCTACTTACAATCCAGTTTTGAAGTTTTAATGCCCTCCCACAGTCATCTGATCACATTTTGGGTGCTTGGCAACTGGACCATATTTACAGCTGTTTACGGCATCCTGCAGTCACATGAGTTATGCCATATTTTAAATCTGAAAAATGATTACTTCTATTTCTGACAAAAAAATTTCCTTTGAGGCTTAAAGGCTGTGACATTTGCTTATCAACCACTGCAGAAAGGTCGTAATATTAGATGAGTCACATGGTGACCTGCTTAATGACTTGCATGGCTAACAACTGCAGTTTTGTCCTGAATTATAGTAATAAGTCAAGGACTTAACTGTGATTGGGAAAAAGAAATAAGAACGGCCATTGGCAGATGAGTTGTGTTTGGAAAAAAAGAAAATGGGATCAAAAATAGGACAATAAAAGTGTTTCTTTTTTTATATATATACTAGCTGAAATGCATATAAAAAGGAATAGAGTCAAATCAAATTAAAGCTTTATTTTAGAAATTGACCAGCATAGTATTACACAATCAACCCAATGGTTTCATCAGAACAAAGTAATCAAAACATAAACATCAAGTTTAAATACTTATTTATTATTAAATTTATTTTCTACCAACATGCAGTTCAAGGTGATTCTGAGCAACTTGCAATGAGATAAAGCATGTAAATATCAAAAAATATATAAATATAAAAAATATCAGGTTAAGATTATGAAAAATTCAGACAAATTAAAAATCCTGAATTTGGAGAGAAGTAGTGGGTTGTCTTCTGCATTATTGGACCAATCACCCCTAGCCAACAGCTTCTCCTTCAGGATTGCAAGCTAATTGGCATAGCCGGGTTTTAAGGCTAAAAGAGACGGGGCAGATCTCACTTCCTGTGGCAAGATGTTCCAAAGGGTGGAGGCCCTGACAGAAAAAGTTCTTCTGAATCTCACTAGAAATTCTTTGGATGGTAGGATTTGCAGTAGGCACTTTCTACCAGCACGAGTGGATAGGCTTATCCCAATGTGGTCAGATGGTTCCACAGCTATCCTGAGCCCATGCAATAAATCAGGGGTCCCCAACCCCTGGGTCATGGCCCACTATTAGGCCTCAGCATGTTTAGAACCAGGTCACATTAGTGGCAGGTGAGTGCACACGTGTGCAGCTCCACTTGTGTGAGTGGCAGACATTTGTGTTCACACCTACCACTCACACAAAACCATCCCCTCTCTCCACTCCCCAGGCTTCCAAGCCAGAAAGAATGGGGACTGCTGCCATAAAGTGATGGCTAACATCTTGAATGACCCAGAAGCATTGGGTGCAGCTTGTATAGCAGTGGTGTTACATATGAAACCTTAGAGGTCTACAAAACTGTTTGCACTACTGCATTCTGGATGAATTAAAGACTCTGAATTCTCTTCAAAGTTAGACCCATGTAGAACATGTTGCAATAATCTAAGTGGGAGATGACCAGGGCATGAGTGCAGGGCTTCATGATCCAGAAAAGAAAGAAAAAAACACAGTTGGCACACAATACAAAGTTGAACTCCTAATATGAGTTCAGTAAGACAACGAACACAATAAAATGTTTAATACTATACTTCTGATGCAGCAGAATTTGTTAGCACAAATATTATAACTATAATTCAAATTAAATCTCTATCTCTGGCTACAGGTTAGATTTAAGACAATATTTCCTGCTGCTAATTTGCCAGAATCTATATTTGACTGTCCAAATAAGATCCAAAAAAATTAACCTCCATTGACAGTGTCACTCCAAGGAAAGTCAGCTAAAATGAAATACATTTGCCCCACTGAAGACTCCAGGTTCAGAGGGACCTTGTGTTTGTGAATTCTTCAAATATTGCATGGATAAATAAAGCAAGGTTCTTTATGAGTAATTTGAACTTTGTGAATTAGGACAGGTTTTTATGAGCTGAGATATTGTAAATATCATGATTCCACCAGCTTTCGCTCTTCCTGAAAATTCAAATACTTGCAGGCTGCAAATAAACAAAATTTTGCTCCTTCCTCATTTCTTCAGAAGACAAAGTAGGATTGCAGGGAGAAATAATCTGAAATTTCTTTTAAAGCTACTGATGGTTCATAAGGAAGAAAGATTGTTTTAGAAATGTAAATTATTGTTTGATGGGAGGGAGTTTAATTTTTTTAAAACATTTGATATATGTATGGATTTTTGTGCATGGAAAAATACAACAGTAAATATGAAGGTGGAGCAGAAATTGATAGGTTGCTTCATCTCTTCTCTAAGAGAGTTTTCAGAAGCAAAGGAGAATGAAGGAGGCACAGATTTGGCAAAAAAAAACTGTCAAACACAAGGTGGAAATGGCTTGCAGCCAAATCAGAATCAAAATG
The DNA here is from genome assembly GCF_947247035.1 of Vipera ursinii. NCBI lineage: Eukaryota > Metazoa > Chordata > Lepidosauria > Squamata > Viperidae > Vipera > Vipera ursinii. Next base: position 116,008,026 of record NC_139517.1, on the reverse strand, counting down.
CATTGACTAGCCAAATTCACTCTTGTTGTTTTTTATGCCTTTTATAATGCAAACATTTGCCTCACCATCACTTGTGTATTTCACCTTTGTTAGGAAATTCAAAAGCCAAATTCTCCTGTTTAGTAAATAACCCATTCTGAGTAAATTACAAGCATGCAACATAATTGCTTAACAAGTTTTGCAAAGAGGGCAAAACCCCAGTTCATACTGTATATCAGCACCAATTTCACCATAGACTGAACAGTCTTCTCTTCTTTCTAATTTATAAGACAGGAAATTTAGGCTGAGCTAACCTGGATATGTTTAGCTTCAGAAAAGAGTAGAAGTAGGATGTTGTTGTTAGTTGCGAAGTCGTGTCTGACCCATCGTGACCCCATGGACAACGTTCCTCCAGGCTTTCCTGTTCTCTACCATTGGTAGATATCATTGGTCAAATATCTGAAAGTGGTCATGCAGAATAGAGCAATAATTTAGTTTCAGTTGTTCCAGAGGACAGGACCAAAACCAATGAATTAAGACTATAAGAACAGAGATTAAAACTATCGGAAGGCATTTTCTGACTTTATCAGCCATGGGAACAAGCTGCCACTTGAAATGGTGAGTGTTGCTTTGCTGGAGATCCTTAAATAGAGGCTGGATGGTCTCTGTCCTGAGATGGTTGATAGGATCCTGCACTGAGCATAGGATTGGAGGAGACGGTGTCCTCGATCTCTTTCAACTCATTTCCTGAAATGATTTTTCAATTTCCACAACCTAGCTTGAAGAAATGCAGAGCAGCAGAAGTCACAACAAATCAGACAATATCCTTCTGAAATAATTGACATGGATCTCCTTTGTACAAATTTACTTTAGGGGAAGGGGATTGCCTTCAAGTCATTGTTGACTTCTGGTTACCGAAAGTTTCTTGGGAAGGTTTCAGAAGTGGCTTGCCATTGAATTGAATTGAATTGAATTTATTAAATTTATATGCCGCCCTTCTCCCTAAGGACTCGGTGGCTCACAACAATAAAAAGTTAAAAAACATAAGATACAAAATTTAAAAAAAAGGATTAAACCATAAATGTAATAAATACATAATTAACCCAATAAAACCAAATTTAAAACTATAGTCAGTCCAGGCCCGATTGTTGGAACATCCATGTCTTCAGGTCACGGCGGAAGAACCGAAGGTCAGGGGCCATCCACAGCTCCGGAGGCAACTCATTCCAGAGGGTCGGCGTGCCCACATAGAAGGCTCTCCCCCTGGGGGTTGCCAGCCGGCATTGCTTAGCCGACGGAACCCTGAGGAGGCCGACTCTGTGGGAGCAAACCGGGCAATAGGAGGTTGACAATGGCAGCAGGTGGTCTCACAAGTACCCCGGGCCTCAGCCATCTAGGGCTTTAAAGGTAATTACCAGCACTTTGAATCGCACCCGGAAGGCAACCAGAAGCCAATGCAGCTCGCGCAGGAGTGGTGTAACATGGGAGTATCGAGAAACTCCCATAAGCACTCGCACAGCTGCATTTCAAAGTAATCCAGCTTTTGTGGCTTTGTGACTAAGGCAGAACTAGAACACAGTCTCTCACTTTCTAGCTTGCTGCATTAACCACTACACTAAACTGCTCTCTGCAAATGCAATATCTTAACTATAATACTAGAGCTGAACTGTCCAAGATCTGTCATCATGGCATCAACTGCTATGGATGCATCTGCCTTCATTGGGGCCTTCTTGCATCCTGTAGTCTCCTGCTTATAATTAAAGCAGGTATCTGTAAGTAGACTATACTGCTGCCAAGGAGATAAGACTGAACTGGATATTCCATTGTTTGGACTTGATTAGTCATGTTTTCTGTTTCATAAATTTATTACCTAGCACCATTTCACTGTAACATTTCACCATTGCTTTTGTACATGTTGTAAAAAATACGGTATCCAGCAAAAAAAATTCTTCCTACTTCCATGATTTTGTTTCCATACAGTGGTTAATGTCTTCTTCAAAATGACCATGGACAGATGTTTTCCTCATTTCTGTATTTCTTGACATATTGTCAAATTTCAGGCATTTCACCAACCACGTGACCTACAAATATTCTTCTTTATCATTGGTATGAAGCAAGAAATGTTAAACATTGGGAGTAGAATAGATTTTTTTTTTCAAAGACTGATCCTAAGGCACCATATTCCTCACTCCTGAATTGCTTGCATTTGCATTGTTCTTTCACTGATCAGATGTGTATTCCTGGTTCTATATTTGCTAATACCGTTTTTTTTTGAGAGATCAGAAAATGGTAGTTACCAAATTTCAGTTGCTTATTCAAGATTAATTTTCAATGACATCTTAGAATGATACGCAGTGATAAAAAATAACATTCTACTTTATATATTTTATCATTTCAGTTTCCACACCAATTATTAGGAGCTGCAATAGAGGTCCTTTTGAAGACACCAATACTTCTGTTTGCTAACTTGTTATCAAGAAGAAATTCCATGCCAGAGAACATGAATTAAATTTGTGGCTTTTCCAGTCTGACCATCTATCAGTATAATCTCCCAAGTTGTCAATTTTGTGCCTCTGTATGAACCATCCATCTCTCCTTGTGACTAATGGCATAGTAAAGATCTGATTTAGGTATACTGGTATATTGTTTTGAAAGTAAATGAATAGAACTTCTGGTTGGGATGTTGCAGCGATGCAGATAAAGGAAGATGGGGCTCCGTCTTTTCAGTCTTGTTTCACCCCACTGGGGGACCCTGGAAAGGGTCAAAAGTCGCTGTGAAGAGGCAGCAAGCAAGAAGGAGATCTTCATTGACAATGGAGGGGTGGCAGTCCCCTGTTTGATCCTAGGAAGCCCTCCAAACCAACAGAGGAAAGACTGGCTGCATTTGTATAGCCAATCCGAAGCTGTGGACAACGGAAGTCAACAAACACTACCAAGCAACAAACACTACCAAGCAACAGCAACGTGGATGAAATTGGATGAGACCTGATCCTTTCTTCATGATTTTAAGTCCTCTTCCTGAAAATCTGCCCAAAGCATTCCCCCTCCCCCAATGAAAGAGGAAAGGGAATTTCCGCTCCACTCCCTCAGAAAAGAAAAGTAGTGAATTACTGGTGAAACTTATATGACTTATCAGGAATTAAAATATACTTAAAGCTTGAAAATTTGGGGACCAAAAGTGTTTTTAAGAACTTTTCGTGTTTTTTTTTTCTTAAAGAAAAAGAAAAGTTTAACAATGTAAGTTTTGGATCTAAAAACTGAAAAGTGGTGTTGATGACATCTAGTGGTGAATTATGGCACTACAACTTATTTATGCCTAAAAGAAATCCTGGCTTGAAGCCCAGAGCTAGATAAGATTTTGGCTGGCCTTGGAACTATTTTATTATTGAGAATTACAGTTGAAAAAAAAAGGAACAGGCATCAATAACAACATTTATTAAAAAGGCTAAAATAATTTCTGGTGGTATTATCTGTACATTAAAATTTTGTTTAGTCACAATCTTTCACTTTTCACATTCTGGATAAGCAGTGGTCATGTATCCTAGCAAAAGATGTTACATATGTGCATAAGTGTAGTCAGTAGCATATGCCTTTTTAAAAATATCAAACATGCAAAGAAACAAAAATAATTCCAAACTATCTGTATTACATCCAGAAATGCCAACTTTGCACCCAATATTTCTCATCCATAACTATGGCACCCTAAGGATACCTGCATACATGCAAATGCTTCTCTGGGATCAGTAATGCAGCAGGGATTGCTTTTTCCTTCCAGTAACAGATTGCTGGGAAATACCAAACATGGCCTTGAGAATTTCAATGTTTGTTACAATTTTTTCTGAATGTGGTTGAAAAGAGGCTGTTTGGCGCCGGAGGTTGGGGTTCTGTTGGGGTTCAGAGCAGCTCTGGGTGGGGGCTCAGCACGGGCCATGGTGTGGCAACTGCGGGGAGGGGAATCCCCATGGCGGCTGTGGGGAGGGGAATCCCCGTGGCACGTGGCTCTGAGCAGCAGGGACAGGGGTGCAAAGGATGGGCGGCGACACTGTAGCAAGACACTGGCATCACTCCCAGTGACAGCACCTCTGAGTTCCGGCACTTTTTTTTTTTAGAAAAAAAGCACTGCCTATATCAATGTAAATATTCCAAATTATTCCATCTTGTTTGGACAGGAACATATACAGAGTCCCCAACTTTCTACTCTTTTAATTTACTAATGTTCTCTGACACCCTGAAAAACTTGTTCTGGTTTGAATTTGCATGAAGAATTTAAGTGGAAGTCTGATCATCTATTCCTGAGGCAGCACTTAGCATGGGTAGGGCAGCAGCTGTGAAATCTTTATCTCCTTTCCTGTATGACACCTTGATAAGGCAATTACAGTATAATAATTACTGTAACAAGTAGCATTACAGGAAATTATTGTCATGCTCCCGTTAAAATAACACATAATCATCAGCAAGTGTATTCTAGAATCCCAATCAGCAATTCCCTAGCCACAGCTAACTCAGGGAGAAACATTCAGAAGTGGGACAATAATTGACAATGCGCTGAGAAAAGAAATAGAAGACTAATGAGGCCTTTGCTGCAAATGATTAGCTATCCAACAAGGTTAATCCCCTGATGCAAAAGATACAATTAAAATACAAAATTCTTCTATCTCCCTCCCTATCTCCCCCAGTATGGTGCAGTGTCTTTTTATCATGTAAGTGTTGTTTCAAGCAGCCTCATAGTTTTGAGACCAGTTCCTTGAAGATGAGGCAGTGGTTTAGCAATTATAGAAGAACTATCTCATAAATAATAATACTTCCAATGGCATACAGAGGTTGCAGGGCCCCCTTCCCCTCCTCGGCATGCAATTACTTAATTTTTCAAGTAGAGATCAGAAATAATGAGTATGAGATAATTGGTTGCTAAGTAAATCACTCAAAAATATTCCTGCAAACTCAAGTCATGGCTTCTTTGGTATCCAGACTGGATTGAGGCAATGTGATTTTCATACAAGATTATGTCCCCCAAAACCATAATATGGGGAAATAATGTTTATTTATCTGGCTCATGTTATGCTGTCTTTTTCTGATGGGTCAGTTGTCCATCTAGCCTGCCACTGCCTGTTCTATGCCGGCCCTCCATGATTTTCTGCAAAAGCCATGAATCAGTAGTTGTCAGGGTTGCAGACTGCGGTGACCAAAGATTTTTCATCTGGAACTGCTGATGTTTTGCACTACTGAAATATGATTTCATGCCTAGTTTAGTCAAAAAGTGAAAACAAAGGTAATGCATAGTTTTCTGACTCCAAACATTTGTAACAGAGGCGAAGAAGAATAAGAAATAGAGGGAAAGGACTACATTATCTTCCAGAAGCTAAAGAAAGGAATTTGAGTGGAGTGGACTTGTTTCACTCTCTTCTCACAATTTGATGCAGCCCAAATATCAATCTTCTGCAATGGGAGGGGAAAGGATTGGGAATGGAAGGGATTGGGAGGGAAGGGGAGGGGAGAGAGAGGAAGAGAAGGGATGGGATAATGAAATGAGAATAGGGCAAAAGAGGTGAAAGAATAGAATAGAGCTGGAAGGGACCTAGGGGGTCTTCTAGTCCAGGCCCTCACTCAAGCAGGAGAACCTACACCATTTCAGACAAGTGACTGTCTAGTTTCTTCTTGAAAACCTCCAGTGATGGAGTGCCTACGGTTTCTGAAGGCAAGCTGTTCCACTGGTTGATTGTCCTCAATATTAGGAATTTTCTCCTTAATTCTATCTTTGGCGTCTGTCTTTTATCAATTTCCAACCATTTGTTTCTTGCCCTGCCCTCTGGTGTTTTGGTGAATAACGTGACCCCTTCTTCTTTGTGGCAGCCCCTCAAATACTGCTATCATGTCTCCCCTATTTCTTCTTTTCTTTAGACTAGCCAAACCCAAGTCCTGCAGCCGTTCTTTGTATGTTTTAGTCTCCAGGCTTTTAATCATCTTAGTTGCTCTTCTCTGAATTTTTTTCCAAACCCTCAACATCTTTTTTTTGTGACATGGTGACCAAAACTCCCTGCAGTATTCCAGATGTGGTCTTACTAGGGTTTTATAAAGCAGTATTTTAAAATCAAAGTCAGATAAGTCACTTAATATTCCTCTAGAACTGTTTTGGAGAAGTATTTTTTTCTGTACCAGTCATTCTGAAAAAATAAAAAGCCAGTTGGATCTTAGGTAAATATGTAAATTTAAAAACCAAAAAAACAAACAGTACTACGGATTGGAATCATTTGTTCAAACATTTAGAAAAAACACTGCATATTTGAGGAAGAATGTACCCATTTAAGTAAGTTGCTTATTAAAAATCCACGTATTAGAAATATTTGCACCATTATATAGTTAGGAAAATGATGTCAATTGCTGTAAGTGATGTAAATTATAGTCTTTGGAAAAAAGGACTTGTTTGCTATTTTGAGGTGATGTCCAGCTGCTAAGTTGATCTATTGAATTTGAAAGTTGATTTATTAAATTAAATGTTCACTGTATTGTTGGTCTTCTACAGAAGTGGTACTCAATCCCTTGACCATGGACTGGTACCAATCCATGGCCTGTTAGTAGCTGGAGGTGAATGGCAGGTGAGAAAGCAAAACCAAAACTATTTCCTCCCAGTCCTTGAAAAAATGTCTTCCACAAAACCAGTCCCTGGTGGCAAAAAAGCTGGGGATCACTGCTCTGCAACATAATGCAAATTGGCTGCACAGAGAATTCCACGGATCCAAGTATACGCATTTTAGAAGCACCATTTTTGGGCTATTTGATCTACATGGTTAGGTGCCTCTTTCAAAAGTGTCAAGCAAATCTTCTCATCATTGCCTATCCAATTCTTTATTATTAAGAAATTTTTGGATTTGAACCTGGGCTCTCTTGATTGTCTTATAATCTGCCTTTGGTCCATAATTCACCTTGCCATTTTCCTACTATAGACCTTATTAATCAGAATCAACTTGAAAGTCTATGGAGATTCTCAATCATCCAGGTCATACTTGTCTCAAAGGTGCTTTATCAAAAGGTGACTGGACTGTTTTTTTGTTTTTTTCTTGAGGAAGAAGAAAACTTTCGCTTCTCATCCAAAACCTTCTTGGAAGAGAAGCAAAATGTCTTCTTCCTCAAGGAAAAAAAACAAACCCCAGTCCAACTGCCTTTTGAAAAAGTACTTTTGAGGCAATATCAACTTGAAAGTTTCAAGATGGCAAAACAACTTTTGGAACTCAGAAACATCTAACACAATTTTAAGTAGCCTGCTCATCTAACCCTTCCAGATTTTTCTCTCCCACAGTACAAGTTAAGTTGTCAGTGTTGGAAATAGCTGCAACCTACGTTGTCAAAGGGTATTAAAAACACAGCATTTGGATTGGCAAGTCAAAGCTTCCCCCTTGTGAAGCTGAACACGCAGTGACATTGCCTAAAATTGTGTTCCTGGAACTGAGTTTTCTAAGAGAGACCACTTGCATCTCTCTCTTGTCAAAACAAACAGAAAAGTGTAAAAGGACAAACTGTCATGTTGAAACTGGAAGCATATAATTCCCAATGTACAAGAGCAAATTGTGTGAACTAAAGTGTATGTCACAAAAAAAAGAGTGGTAGGGGAAAGAGAGGTAAGCCTTGCGGCATTTTGATGTGGGAACATGTATTAAACAGAAGCTGAGGTCATCACCAGAGGCAAAAAATATGCTTAGAAGGGACAATGTATATATTTGAAGGGCAACCTTGAAAACTGGAGATAACTGACAAGATATGTTTTGTCACAACGGGTCTTAGAAAGTAGACAAGGGTGACATCTACAAGAAAAACAGGTCTTTTGGGTCATCTACACGGAGTAAAGCAGCATTCACAGGAACAAGCAAAAATAATCCTTAGCATTTACATAGTCCATTTCAAGTCTTTATGACTATAAACAGATATACTTATAAGAAACTTTCCTACACCCATTTACCTCAAGCCAAGTATATCCTCCATCAACAAAAGCCTGCATGGTACATGTTGAAATAACATTTAGAAGTCTGCATCTTCAGTAATTTAATAATTTGTGGTTGGTTGGGAATGTTCAGTTGCTGCAAAGACCGTATTGTCTAACTTTCCAATTTTCACAATGGACTAGCAGAACAATACAGAGCACAATACAAAAAAATAAAGGGGAAGATGCAGACCAATATTGCTGTCTCAGAAGGCTGGTGGTAATTCAGCACTCCTGTTCACTGACAAGGGGCCTGCTTCCCAGGCATCAATCGTTTCCCTGGCTATTTTGGACCTGCATGGCCAATGATTTTAGTAGCTACAAAATTAAATGGGTGTCCTTGTTCATTGAACTACTGATGAGTTCAGGTCTCCACGTCTAACCAATCAACTGTGTTCTTGCAATCTGGTGGTTAACTTCCTCCCCCCCCCCTTGTCCTGTATAGTCACATAGTCTTTAGACTTATATGGCCCAATGGTCAAATTTGAGCACTTGGCAAGCAGCATGTGTTTATAGCAATTGCAATGTCCTGGGGTCATAGGATCCCCACCTGCAATCTTCCCAGTCAGCTTACAACAAAAAGTGGGGGAAGCTAATTGACTGATTTTCTTAACAATGGTGGCAAAAAGGTCATAAAATCAGGTGCAACTTACTTAACAACAATTTTGCTTAGTAGTGGAAATTCTGGCCCCAATTGTGATTGTAAATTTGAAGACTACCTGTAGTCCAGAATCAGAATTATTTGCAAGTCAATGCTGTAAACTAGCACCAGTTGTTTGTCCTTTGACCCACAGTTTTAAGTCTCCCCAAATTAGTTCTTAATCCCCTTGTTTTGTTTTAATTTTTCCAAGAACAAGAAATAAGCTAAACAGAGTAATGATAGGAATGTTGTAACTTCTCATTGGCAACATAGAATCATAAGGCTGGAAGGGACTTTGGAAGTACTCTAGGCCAACATCCTTCCAAAACAAACCATCCCAGACAAATGGTTGTCTAATCTTTTCTTGAAAACCTCCAGTGATGCAGAAACCACAAGTCCAAGAGGCAAGCTGTTCCATTGGTTAATTTTTCTCACTGTCATGAAATTTCTCCTTAGTTCCAGGTTGGCTCTCTCTGTAATGAATTCCACCCATAGCTTCTTGTCCTAGCCTCTAGTGCTTTGGAGAATAGGTTGACACCCTCTTCTCTCTGATATCCCCTCAAGTACTAGAAGACAGTTATCATGTTGTCCCTAATTTTTCTCTTCATTAGGCTAGACATACCTAGTTCCTTTAACTCAGCCCCTAAACTCTTCATCTTTGTTGCTCTCCTCTGCACTTTCTTCCCCACTCTGCACTGGGGGCAAGACAGAACCTTGGGGTACCCCACTGCATGTTCCCCTCCATATAGATATAGTTCTACTGAAGACCACACATTGAATGCAGTTGGTGAGCCAATTGCGAATCCATCTGATAGTGGTACTGTCTATCCCATATTTTTCTATATTACCAAGAAGTAGACTGTGGTCCATTTATAAAATGCCTTACTCTATCTTTAAGGCAACAGAATTTTATGAGGATGTAGTTTGTTTTTAACAAACTGGTTTTTATGCTGGTTTCTAGTAATCTCCTTGTTCGTTTCTAGGTGTTCACAAATCTGCTGCTCGATTACCTTTTCCCAGATTTTCCTAGAAAATCAGACTTTCTTTGTAATATTTGAATATGGAAAAGGTCATTTAGAGCAATTAGTATTCCTTAAGCAAAAGAAGGGGACAATTACGTGAATTAGGCCTTCATTTGTTAAATATTCATGATACTTAACAGCAGTGCTTTTTTTTGTAAAAGAAAAAGGTGCCGGAACTCACACACGTCATACAACCCACCTTGCCTACCCTACAAGGTTCCATCCAAAAAAGGTGCCGGAACTCCGTTCTGAGCGTTCTATGAGAAAAAAAGCCCTGCTTAACAGTGTCCAGAAAACAATTCTCCTGCACTTTCCCCAGCAGTTTTCATATGGTTTTACAGAAGAGAATTTTTCAAAATCTCATTCAAAATGGGAATAAGGCAGCAAAAGAAAAACATGGAGCACAGAGAAGAAAATACTTTAGAAACCTCAAGACAGACGTAGCGTAGCATTAACCGATTATGAACATTCTTTGCAGCTCGTACTGAACAATGTGTTTTTTTTCCCTTTTTTCCTTTTTAAACCATTGTTTTTTTAGACTAACGCAGACTATTTTTATTTGTTTATATTTCACATTTTTAACCACCTATCTCCCTCGGAGAGGGATTCTGGGTGGTGAGAAACAAGGAGGAGAAAGAGAACTAAAAAAACAAATTAATGTTCAGTGTTTACATTCTTCCAAGGATTTGCAGAAAATCACTCACCTTAGTATGTAAACAAGGGAGATTGAAATATTGTTGCTATCTAAAGACCATACTGTTAATTAAAACTACCACAAGATAAATGGAACATAAGCTGTTCTCATGACTATTAACATGCAACTATTAACCAGCACTATGAGATTAGGCTGAAGCTGCTATAACTAATGATGAGACAGACACATAAGCGGTGAGGGTCTGGATGGGGAGGAACAGGCTTCGTCTAAATCCCGACAAGACTGAGTGGCTGTGCATACCGGCATCTCGGGTTGTCCGCTCTATTCCATCTTTATCTATAGGGGGTGAGGTGTTACCCCCCGTAGATAGGGCTCGCAACTTGGGTGTCCTCCTTGACTCACAGCTTAATTTAGAAGATCATATAGGAGCTGTGACCAGGAGGGCTTTTGCCCAGGTTCGCCTGGTGCGCCAGTTGCAGCCCTATTTGGACCGAGATGCCCTACGCACAGTCACTCATGCGCTCGTGACCTCTCAGATAGACTACTGCAACGCTCTCTACATGGGGCTGCCCTTGAATACCACTCAGAGGCTCCAGCTGGTGCAGAATGTGGCCACGCGAGTTGTGATGGGGGTCTCCCAATACTCCCATGTAACACCTCTGCTCCACGAGCTGCATTGGCTTCCAGTTGTCTTCCGGGTGAGATTCAAGATGCTGGTGATGACCTATAAAGCCCTAAATGGCATGGGTCTGGATTATTTACGGGAGTACCTTTTGCCGGTGTTAACTTCCCATCGTCCTGTGCGCTCCCACAGAGAGGGCCTCCTCAGGGTGCCGTCGGTCAGGGAATGTTGACCGACGGCCCCCAGGGGGAGAGCATTCTCTGTGGGCGCACCTGCCCTCTGGAATCAGTTCCCTGTTGAGCTCTGGATGGCTCCTGACCTTCGCTCTTTCCGCCGCAACCTGAAGACTTGGCTATTTGAATTTGCCGGCCTGGACTGAGGGACTGGGATTTTAGATTTTAAATTTTAAATTTTAAATTTTAGAACGTGTTTTATTGTTTAGGGCTACTTGGTTTAATTTATTTTAATTTTTCTATGTTATGTGTTGTATATAGTGTTTTAATTGCCCTGTACACCGCCCCGAGTCCTTCGGGAGAGGGGCGGTATATAAATAATAATAATAATAATAATAATAATAATAATAATAATAATAATAATAATAATAATAATAATAATAATAATAATAATAATAATAATAATCAGGGCAAGCAAAACCAGGAATCTTGTCTTAAAAGTACCTAAGGAAGAACCAACTTGTTAAGGAAACAATGGAGAAAATATCACCTGAATCAGACAAAGGAAGTTGCTCCTCTTGAGTAGAGATATCAATCTCTACTCAAGACAGGAGCAATTGCTAGTCTTGTGAATCAACAAAGCAAGGAATTTGGGAAATAAAAGGGGATGAGACCAGCACACTCTTCGATTTTTCTTTGCATCCAAGGCAGGAAGTCATAAGTTGCGATCATGTGAGGTCCTCACTTAATAACCCATGTTCCTCTCTTAACAAGAACAACCAGGACTGCCGGGATTGCTGTTGCTAAGTGATTCAGCCCCATGACATTGTGCTTTACAACCTCATTGCTTAAAAGAGGATATTCCAATCCCAATTATGATTGTTAATTGAGGACTATCTGTAGAAAACAGAATGTTGAACAGCTCAGTCTATCCAGTCACATTCAAGGTTGATAGAATAGACAACTTTATACACCACAGCTCTAAAAATTTCATCACAATGGGTAATAAAATATCTGCAAATTAAAACCAAACTCAGAAAATGATAAGCCAGCATGCTCTAAGCTACATATATTCCATACAATTGCTTAACAAAGTTTTTCTGAGTGGGCCATTTAGAAAACCAGAACAAAAAGGTTATATGAATCATCCTACCCCTAAGCTTAACTCTCAAAGCTAATCTTCATAGATTGTAATCTATAAGCCATAAATAGTCTTAGAAAACACCAGTAAATTGCAGAAATCATATATTTGTCAAATGTGACTGATGGTTAGCTAATATTTAGAATATAATTATATGCATTCACCCTAATGCCCTGGGAATCAAGATAAATGTCAGTGTGTAGGCAGGGACCCAATGATAGGTCATGCTAAAGACTGCAGTGGGAAGCAGTAGACACAGGTGTGCATATACAACTTCTATGTACATTAAAGATGAAGTAGAGAAAATGTGCCAGAAATAACCATCATCTATTCAATATAATTCTTGCATCTTTTTGGATTTAACTGCTTCTAGAACAGCAGAAACATGTCAGCCAATGTTCCAAGTCTGATGCAAAATTCATCTCCCAGAATTTCATTGACAAGTGTGGCTCGGAATATTGGTAAGAGTAGTCCCAAAATAATTGGAAGGCATAAAGATGGGAAAAATTAATGAAGTTGTAATTCTGGCATAGGATATAAAATACTGTGCCAGACCTCTGGTAGCATTTTCAAGAGTAACCAAGTTTATTGGGATATAAGCTTTTGCGCCACCCAAATCACTTTACTACTACTACTAACAATAACAATAACAATAATAATAAAGTTGGAAGGGACCTTGGAGGTCATCTAGTCCAACCCCCTGCTAAGGCAGGAAACCTATACCATTTCAGACAAATGGCTGTCCAGTCTCTTCTTTAAAACTTCCACTGTTGGAGCATTCACCAATTCTGGAGGCAGGTTGTTCCACTGGTTAGTTGTTCTAACTATCAGGAAGTTTCTCCTTAGTTCTAGGTTGCTTCTCTCCTTGACTAGTTTCCATCCATTGCTTCTTGTCCTGCTTTCAGGTGCTTTGGAGAATAGCTTGGCTCCCTCTTCTTTGTAGCGGCCCCTGAGATATTGGAACACTGCTATCATGTCACCCCTCATCCTTCTCTTCATTAAACTACACATACCCAATTCCAGCAACCGTTCCTATATGTTTTAGCCTCCAGTCCCCCAATCATCTTTGTTGCTCTTCTCTGTACTCTTTCTAGAGTCTCGACATCCTTTTTACATCGTGGTGACCAAAACTGGATGCAGTACTCCAGGTGTGGCCTTACCAAGGCATTGTAAAGTGGTATTAGTACTTCACGTGATCTTGATTCTGTTCCTCTGTTAATGCAGCCTAGCACTGTGTTGGCTTTTTTGGCAGCTGCAGCACACTGCTGGCTCATATTTAAGTGATTGTCCACTAGGACTCCGAGATCCCTCTCACAGTTACTACTATCGAGCAAGGTACCACCTATACTATACCTGTGCATTTGATTTTTCCTGCCTAAATGCAGAACCTTACTTTTTTCACAATTGAATTTCATTTTGTTAGATAGTGCCCAGTGTTTGAGTCTGTCCAGATCCTCCTGTATCTTAAGCCTATCTTCTGGAGTATTGGCTATTCCTGCCAGCTTGGTGTCATCTGCAAATTTGATGAATTCCCCATCTATCTCCTCATCCAAATCATTGATGAAGATGTTGAAGAGCACTGGGCCCAGAACAGAGCCCTGGGGCACCCCACTACACACTTCCTTCCATGTAGATGCGGTTCCATTGAGGACCACACGCTGAGTACGGCCTGTCAGCCAGCTACGAATCCATCTGGTGGTGATGCTATCTAACCCACATTTTTCTATCTTATCAAGTAGTAAGTTGTGATCTACTTTATCAAATGCCTTACTGGAATCCAAGTAAATTAAATCTACAGCATTCCTCTGGTCCACTAGTTTTGTCACTTGATCAAAGAATGCAATAAGGTTTGTCTGGCATGATCTGTTTTTGACAAACCCATGTTGGCTTTTAGTGATAACTTTGTTCGCATCAAGGTGTTCGCTGATTTGTTGTTTGATTATCTTTTCCAGAATCTTCCCAGGTATTGAGGTCAGGCTGATAGATCTGTAGTTTCCTGGATCTGTTTTTTTCCCTTTTTTGAAGATGGGAACTACATCAGCTCTCTTCCAGTCCTCTGGTAGTTCCCCAGTGCTCCAGGATCTTTGAAAAAAATAGTTCAGTGATTCTGAGATCCTTCAGTCTTCCAGCAATGCATTTATCAGCACTATAACTTTGTTCCTGGTTATTCTCTTATTCTCTTTCCTTCCACCTTTTTCAGGATTAGAACTTTCTCAAGAGCTAGGTCGTGATCAATAATCTGAGCCCGCCCATTCATATCATGAGTGAGAACTCTGGGTTGATTTGTTAGATGATCCATGTGTTTGTTTTCTTGGACATCCACAGTATATTTTCAGAAATCTTCTCCACCATCAAATGTTCAAAAATGTCAATACTCTTTCTATTCAGTCCAACTTTTACTTCCATAAAGTTTCATGAGGAATACCATGGCTTGTATTATTCTGATCATGGCATTTTTAAGGACTTATATGGCTGTTCTGTGGCTTGTCAGCTATATTGATTATAGTGGGTAGTAGAGATATAGAAAGATGTTAGAGGCAGATGATCTAGTGACAATAGCAAAGGCATCAATTCATAACATGCAGGAGAAGGCAAGTGTAAACTACTGCTAGTTGCTTTAACCAGAAAAAGCATATGGGTAGCCAGGTGCTTAAACACCAATTTTTAGGGGATCACCTTCTAACTAGTAAGATAGATCAGTGAGGACTCAAATGAAAGAACTGGAAGGGGGTGCTGTTTCTTTATCCTCAAGTAACCCACTAACAACTATTATGGCTAGGTGTCTTCTGCCTAAAGATAATACTAGTCCTTCCAGTTTATGAGGATCTTACTGCATGATTCAGCCAGATTTTAGAAAGTTCTAAAGGAAAGGTCAAAAGTCTTTCCTGCTGCATTCCCCTTGTTTTGTTAGGATGATTGAATCATTTAGAATAACACAGACCTAAGTCAAAAAGCCAACATGGCACACAGTATCAGTCTGACACCCAAAGCCACACATTCTGCAGTGTGGTCTGAGACATTGCCCATAAGCAAACTGAACTAGTCTACTACTAAAACAAGAAATGGGCGGAGCCATCCCTCCTGCCCAAACTGCTTAAAGCCAGTTACATCATGCGGACCTTAAACTCAGCTATAAATACGGCTTGTGTTTAATTCCAGTTGCTGGATTTCTTTCATCATGGTTTTATTAGCTTAAAGGTAAAGGTTCCCCCGCACATACGTGTTAGTCGTTTCCGACTCTAGGGGCCGGTGCTCATCTCCGTTTCAAAGCCAAAGAGCCAGCACTTGTCCGAGGATGTCTCCGTGGTCATGTGGCCAGCATGACTAGACACCAAAGGTGCACAGAACGCTGTTACCTTCCCACCATAGTGGTCCCTATTTTTCTACTTGCATTTTTACGTGCTTTCGAACTGCTAGGTTGGCAGAAGCTGGGACGAGTAACAGGCGCTCACTCTGTTACACACTCGGGATTCAACCTGCCAAACTGCCGACCTTCTGATCGACAAGCTCAGCGTCCTAACCCACTGAGCCACCGTGTCCCTTTTATTAGCTTAGTCTACATTAAACATCTTTATTGGAGCTTTATGTTCTTGGGGTACCTTCTTGTACCTGTTTCTAATCTAGCATTGTCCAAAAAGTAGCCTTCAGAGAGGCCACACTTCTATTAAGGCAATATAAGCTACACGAAGCTTCAGATTTCCAAGCTGGCAAGCAGTACTACATATATATGAGAATTCTTATTTGCTATGTTATGTGATGAGCTGCTTGGGGCTACAGAGCCAATAGTTCCCAGATGAATATCACACTTCCCTGTTCCAGGTGATTCTACCCAATTCCCTTTACCTAAAGGATTTATTAAAAAAAATAATATCTAATGATTATATAGGTGACAGTTTTGCCACTGCTGCTTCCTACCAATATGGCCCCATATTACCCATGATAACTGCTGAAATTCTACCTAAGAAAATTGATATCCAGATAGGACAAGAAATTTCTTCTAATCATAAGAAATCTTGAGTCATTCTGAATGGACTGAGCCACGGAGACCTAGCATTTAATTTTTCCCATCTCTGCTGCTTAAACTAATTTATTGTTGCAAATTTTAATTCCTTCCCACATTTAAGAAACCAGCTTTCTTCTCCTCCTTTGCTTCGTGGACAGGTGAAACACATGTTCTCGTATGTTCAACATGTATTTGTGGAAAATACATTTTCCGAGAATCCTGCTTTCAACGTTCGCATTTCGCTCAGTGCCCAAACTCACATTTCCTTCTTGTGAAAGGCCTTTGAAAGCAGTTTTGCTACATTAAGCTCTGGATTTGCTGGGATCACACATTTCAGAAGGAATGCTGATCTGTCTCCACAGTTAGCAGAAGCTTTTGAAAGTCCTTGGTTATTAGTTTCAGAAATCTATTTTCTCCTTACA
This sequence comes from Vipera ursinii, assembly GCF_947247035.1. Lineage (NCBI taxonomy): Eukaryota > Metazoa > Chordata > Lepidosauria > Squamata > Viperidae > Vipera > Vipera ursinii. The sequence continues at coordinate 115,991,397 of NC_139517.1, read as the reverse complement.
GCAGCAAATCAGGAGAGATATCTTGCAAATTACTGTACTGTATTATATACTAGAAATATATAATAAAAATCATGAATCATAATTTTGTTGGGGAAAAGATATTGAGAATATTTTTGCTTTGTTGGGGTAAAGGAGAGCTGTTTGTTAATTCACTTGGAAAGCAAATACATACATACATACATACATACGTGTGTGTGTGTGTGTGTGTGTGTGCAAAGATAAAAGTAGAAAAGGTTAGTACTGATTAGTTGATTTTCCAATAGTTCAATTGCTGATTAGTTCAAACAAATTTAATAAGGTTTGTCTGAAGGTACTCTTCTCTCAGATGTGCAAGCATGAAGTTAACAATGCAGCATCTATGATCTACAAATAGCGAAGCCAGCATAGGGAAAATAAAGGTTGGTTGTGGACTTCACTCAGAATTATTTACAATTTATTTATTTTTAATCATGTATTTACTAAACAAATTTATATAGCTGCCCATCTCAGACATATGTGATTCTAGGCAGCTTACATTTTTTTTAAAAAAAAAACCCTTTTCTCTTGCTGTTTAACTAAAAAAACCCTATCCTCTTCTTCCCTAATTCTTCTCTATCTGATCTGAAAAAAATTCTACTTCTTCTACTGCAACTTTCTCTTAGTTATTTGATTCAGAATAGCATGGTACCCGCCAATATTTGCATAATTTCTTAGGATGCTGGGTGTGTGCATCAAATGGTAATAATAGTATCAACAATGATGCAAGTTAACCACAATGCTGATAAAAAATGGACAGAGCCTTCAACTCATCACAGAGTAGAGAAGACAAGACAAGAAGCAATGGATGGAAACTGAACAAAGAGAGAAGCAACTAAGGAGAAATTTTCTGACAGAACAATTAATCAATGGAATGACTTGAGGAGTTTTGGGTGCTCCAACACTGGAGATTTTTTAAGAAGAGACTGGACAACCATTTGTCTAAAATGGTATAGAATCTCCTGTTTGAGCAGGGGATTGGACTAAAAGGCCTCCAAGGTCCCTTCAAACTCTGTTGTTCTATATTCTGTAAGAGCACTATCTTGACACTTTTGGCCATGCCCAACAGACACCCAGAAGGATTAATTAAACCCAGTAAATATTTCCTTTTAGGTGTTTTTCCAAGCCCATGCATTTAAGTTTCCTTTCTGATCTTTGGTGAAGCAAAGAAATCTCACAGAGCAGCCAAAATCCATAATAGAGAGAAATCTGCTGAATTAAGGCCAAGACATGAACATCTACTACTGACAGAATAAAAGCTGGGCAGATGTTTTATTTATAGAGTTGTGGACTAAAGCAATGAAGCTAAATTACTGAACTTTTAGAGAAGTTATAAAATGAAAGATAAAAATTGCTCTCAGCAATTACATGCAGTTATGCATGGTTATTAAAATTTCACTGCACAGAGGCTGGAAATGCCCAATTGCAATATACTAGATTTTTTTTTCAGAAAAGGTTTCCAAGGCAACAGCAACATCTTCAGACAGCAAGATGACATTCCAGACAGTTATATCAAGCTATGACCCATTCTACCTATTATACCTGGCAAGTTCTGAAGAGCAGAGAAAAAAATGCTTTGTCTGGATGACATTTATATACCAATTCTCCCAAAACCAATACCCTGTATAGGAGGTGCAACAAGGAGCAATTATATTTGACTAACATACCAAAATGTTTCCCACATCAAGACTGACAAGGATGACTGATAGACTAATTATTCAGAGATTTTTTAAAATTCAAAACTTTTTCAGAAAAATCAGAAAACTTATCTTTTCCAACAAATTAAAAATGAACTGACCTCTCAAATGGATTTGCTCTTTATTCATTCCTGGTCTATCAGTTTTTTGTCTAAAATGGTATTAAGTATTAATAAAAATACAGATTTTAAAATGAATTCCTTAAAAACATTAAGACAATTTTTTAAAATTCCCTTTCAAATTTTGGAGCATCATCCCAGACAAATTAATTAGAAAAACACTATATTGGTATAAAATTCCCCACTACCTTGCCACAATTATTTCAAAGCACTGACATGACCTCCATCCAAGTTAAGCCATGATAATGCTGAACAGATTTTATAGAGGAGGATAAGGAGGTGGTGGTGATGGAGGTGATAGAGGTGATGGAGCAGATAACTTCAGCTAGGAAGAAGAATGGAAATAGATTCTTATCATATTAGCAGTAAGTTCAGTGGCTTATTTTTTTACAGTTCTGATTACAAAAAATATTTCATCGTCTGAAGTCAAACAGTCTTTCCATAGGTTAGTGCTACTTCCTTAGATGACAAATAAATGGTAATGGTTCTACAACTATTGAACGATGATCTCTCACAAGGCAGGATCAACTTTTGAAAAGTAAATTTTCTCAACAGTACAGCAGCACTCATCCTAAACCAGAGGTCCCCAACCACTGGTCCGTGGACCGGTACCAGGCCGTGGCATGCCAGAAACCGGCCCACACAAACAAAGAAAGCCTCATCTGTGGAATCCAGGCAGCACACAAAACCAGGCATCCTCCAGTCCACAGAAAAACCTCTCTCCACAGAAGCTCTGTCCTAAACAGTAAAACAGTGGCGTAGCGTGGGGGGTGCAGGGGGGGCCGGCCGCACCGGGCACAACATCTGGGGGGGCGCGCTCGACGGCGCCAGGATCCGGCAGGGTGGAGGCACCAGAGCCCCAGCCGGGAAGGGCCTGACGCCCCACGGCGCGCCACACACACACACAAACACACAACCACACAGCGTGACTCCTCCTTCGGGCCGCTCCGCCTTCGCTCCGGCGCTGGACGGAAGCCTTCTCTCCCTCCTCCCCCCCGCAAAGGAGAAGCCGGCGCCTGAGTGTGCACAGAGCGCGGCCCTCCTGCAAGCCTGGGGCTCCGCTGCGGAGGCTCTCCCAAGGTGCTCCCGGGGTTGCCAAAGGCGGTGGGGGTGCGGTGGGGCTTGAAAGAGGGTGGATTTCCCGCGGGGGGAGGATCGCTGCAGTGTCTCTCCGGGGGTCCCTGCTCTGGAACAAAAGCTGCGTCGGCAGGTTGCCGATCCAACCGTGCATCGGCGATCGGGACCGCCCCCCCCGACACACGTCGCCAGCAGCGAGAGTTTCCAGCCAGGCCGGCGAATCTTTGGGGCGAGGTGCCAAAGAGAAGGAGGCGGCTTGGCTTGGATAAGCAGCGTCTGGGCAGAAAATGGGTCGGGCGCCGCAGCAAGTATGAATTCCTGGGGTTCAGCCTAAGCAGGCAAAGCTGCAGGGTGGGTTGTTTGGCTTTTCCAGCTTTGGAATAACCTTGGGAAGCTGAGGCATTGTAAGTTGGAAGTCATTGTTTGTTGCCTAACATGTTGGGTCACCCCACACCACATGCTAAGCCATAAACCGTGGTTGGTATCCAGGGTTTAGGACAAGATGGAGAAAACTAGCCAATTGTGGGATCATAAATCTTGATGAAGCCCATCATCGCTCCATGTGATGTATGCACTCAATCTACAAACGTAGTCCAAGCCTATTCACATCTGTTGTGAGGTCATTCTCTTGTGGGGTTTATCCTGACGTCCACTAAGAGTGGAACAAACATGCCCCATTAACCATTTTCAACGCCATGTCCTCTCTTTGTCTCATCCTAAATCACAGCTGAGGCACCTTAAAGTTGCCTTGTTTCAGTGTTAAACTAGCATTTTCCCTCTTCTCCAGAGACCCTTTTTTGCCTTGAACCTAACTCAGGGGTAGGCAACCTTGGCTCTTTTATGACTCATGGACTTCAACTCCCAGAATTCCTGAGCTAGTGGAAGAGACTCGAGTGCTAAAATCCACGGGTTAGGGGGCGCAAATTACTTGCCTTGCCCCGGGTGCTGACAACCCACGCTACGCCACTGCAGTAAAAGTTCCTTTCCTTTAAGGATACAATTCACATTATAATGCAAAACTTAACCATTTGTGCCACCTTTCCCATAAGCAGATAAACATGTGCAGAGGGGGGGAAATGCAGCTGTTTTGCATAAGCCCCAGAAAAAGGATTTTTCTATTGACAATCAGCCTTATAGGGATATTGTCTGAGGGAATTTCACATTACATCCTTCTGAAAGAATGCTGTGAAATCTTCCAGATCTTTAGCCTCAGAGGGAAAAGAGCTGTCAGACTGAATTTCTCTTGGATGGTCATCCTGAAAAGATGTTATACCCAGTGTTATTCCAGGTTTACTTATTTCAGGTCAAATGAAGATGTGGGAGATGGGGAATAGGGAAGTTAGGAATGGACCCTATTTTGACAGACTGCCCCTTGACTTGCTGTTGGGATTCCATTGCAAAAGTTCTCTTATTATCAATGACAGAGATATTTTATCAATAGAAGAGGATATTTGTAGGTTGAATTGTGTGGTTCCTGCTACTCTTTGAGCTGGGTTGCTTTCTTGCAGATGTTTCATTACCCAACTAGGTAGCATAATCCATGCTAGAAGGGAATGGGGTTTGTTCTCTGACTATATACAAATAACTTACCCTGTCAGGGTTAGTGGGAGTGTTCTTCATGGTTCCTTGATTAATACTCCAATCAAGGAACTACAAAACTCAAAACAATCAAACAGTAAACAACAGTTTAATCACAGCACCACCAAGAACACTTCCACCAACACTATATAATATATACAACACTTGAATATAAACAGAGTGCAAAACCCACATTCTTCTACCACTGGCGATGCTATCTAGTTGGGAATTGAACCAACTGAAGAAAACAACCAAGCTCAGAGAACATCAAGTATCGCACAGCATCGCCATCACTGATAACAAGAGAGCCTTTACAATATTTTGTACTCTCCCTTGTCCAATCTGTAATTCAAAGGAGCTTCTGTGTGTTAGAACAAGAGCAGATCATATTTTGGTGGCCAGTCAAGGACAGCTAAGCATGGTGGCAGGGCAAAACAGTTATGATGGTAGACTATACTGTTGGACTGAAGCCCTAGCCTTTTAAACCATGTTGCACATGAAAAGAAGCAGAGTTTTGATCATGCAATTGGAATTGCAATTGTCATTTTAACCTTTTTGGACTGCATTTCCAGCTTCCTCTGTAGGCAAGGATTGAAGTAGCCGAAGGACCACTCGGGACAGGTTACTTAACTAGGGTTTATTTAGAACAAGGCAAAAGACAGAATAACTTGTCCGGCTTTTATAGCCGGCAGCTGTCAGTATAGTCCAATCAGGATCGTTTCTTTTGGCGCCGCGTCTAGCCGGACCAATCACCGCCGTCTTGTCTTTGACAGTTCTTCTTTCCGCATGGTGAGCCGGCTTGGTGTTTTGACAGCCGCGAGCTGTCAAATGGCTGCGCCTGCGCCCTGGCGGGGAACTTTGACAGCTGTCAAAGTTCCCACGTGTTCCTCTGTCAGTGGTGTTTACCTCATAGGAATAAACGGAATAAACGATTCTAACTTGTTGATAACGTTTGTACACATATATATTACACCCCTTACCCCTCTCCTGGATTGTTTCCTCCCCCTTGTTGGTCGTTGGAGCCGGCCCATTCGTAGTCCTTTAAATATGCTGGTGCTCTTCTGTGTCTATTAGAACGTCTTGGGGGTGGTACGTTGTCTTGTTCCAGTGGTGGCAAGTTTTCTTGCTCCCCCTCCCCTTGATCTGGTGCAGGTATGATGTCTAAGGGGAGTGGGGTTAGGTTGTCCGGTGGGTGAGGGTCTGGGTGGTGTTGTGGTTGTCTTGGCCTGAGCTGATCTATGTGCCATCATAGATTGCCTTCAGTAGGCGTGTGTATTAAGTAGGAAATGGGTCCTGTTTGTTGTAATACAGTCCCTTGGACCCATTTGTTTTTGGATGTGTATGATCACGCCCAGATCATTTGCCCAGGTTTAAATGTACGGGGTGGGGGGGTGATCTGGCTCTGCAATGTGTCGGGATGTAGTCTGTCGAGCCGCGTTATCAGTCTCCTTCCCCATCTTAGCTCTGCTGGTGTTTTGCCGGTTGCCGTGCAGGGAGTTGTATGTTGTGACATCAGGAACTGGCTGAGTCGACGCTGCCAGTTCCCCTTTATGAACTTTTTTAATGCTTCTTTAGTCGAGCGCACCATAATTTCAGCCATCCCGTTCGTCGATGGGTGGAACGGTGCAGACGTAACCAGTCTAATACAGTTCTTCATAGCGAACATCTGAAATTCACGAGAGGTGAATTGTGGTCCGTTGTCTGAAACCATGGTGTCTGGGAGGCCGTGGGTGGCGAAGATTTTTCTAAGGGCTTGTATGGTGGCTCCTGAAGTGGTTTTTCTAAGGGGGATTACTTCTAGCCATTTTGAGTAGCTGTCAACTATTATTAGGAAACTCTGCCCCTGGATTGGTCCTGCAAAATCTAGATGTATGCGTGACCATGGGTTTTTTGTCGTTTCCCATCTATGAACTGGGGCTTGGGGTGGCTCGCTTCGTGTTGACTGGCAGGGGTAGCACCCTCCCACATATTTTTCTATAGCTTTATCTATGCCTGGCCACCACACATAACGTCTGGCCAGAGCTTTCATTTTAACTATGCCTGGATGTCCTTCGTGTAGGGTGTCTAGTGTTTGTGCTATGTTTTTGTCTGGTATCACTACTCTGTTTCCCCACAGAAGGCATCCCAAGTGTGATGACATTTCGTTTTTTCTGTTATAGTATGGCTGGAATTGTGGGTGTGGATTTTTGGCTGGCCATCCTGTGGTTGTCCACCTGAGGATTCTGCTCAGTATTTTGTCCTTAGCTGAATTTTTAGCTATGATTTTAGCGGAGAGGGGGCAGTCTGGAAGTTGTGATATTGCCAGAATCAGCCCTGCCGGGGCTGGGTCAGTGTCCCTGCTTTGAATAGGTAGCCTGCTGAGGCAGTCTGCGTGTCCCAATTCCTTCCCTGGTTTGTGCATTAATTTGTATGAATATGCTGATAAGAAGGTGGACCAGCGCAGTATTCTTGGTGATAGAATCTGTGGGGTTGTTTTATCCCAGGTGAATATCCCTAGCAGGGGTTTGTGATCCGTGAATATAGTAAAGGGTCTGCCATAGAGATAGTCATGGAACTTTTTTACCCCTGTGACTATTGCTAGTGCTTCTCTATCGATCTGCGCGTAGTTTCTTTCAGCTTTTGAAAGGGTGCGTGAATAAAAGGCTATGGGTCTTTGGGTGCCATCCTTGTATAGATGACTTAACACCGCCCCAATTCCATAGGGAGATGCATCGCAAGCGATGCATACTGGTGTGTCTTCTCTAAAGAGTGTGACAGTTGAACTGTTACAGATAATATTTTTAATGACTGGAAGCTATTTTCATGTGTTTTGGTCCAGGACCAGGCAGTTCCCTTGTCTAGGAGCCTATGGAGAGGCTCGGCTATAGTGGCTTTCTGGGGAAGGAAGGCATGGTAGAAGTTTAATAACCCCAAAAAGGCTTGGAGCTCTTGTTTATTCTTCGGACTGGGAGCTGTTTGAATAGCCTTTAATTTTTCTGTGGTGGGGTGGATGCCCTGGGCATCTATTTTGTACCCTAGGAAGTGATTCCGATGGAGCACTTTTCTCGTTTTAGTTTGAGACCGGCTTCTCTGAGCCGGCTCAGCACAGCTGACAGTCTGTCAGCTAAGTTTGCTTCGTTTTCTCTGGCGATGAGAACATCGTCGAAATAGGGGCAGACCCCGGGTATTCCTTTTAAGGTTTTTTCCATGATACCTTGGAAGATACCCGGGGCTGCCAATATGCCGAATTAAAGTCTTTTCACTTTAAAGGCCCCGCGGTGGGTGACAATTGTTTGAGCTTCTGCGGTGTCATTTGTGACAGGCAGTTGCAAGTACGCCTGCGTCAGATCAAGTTTTGCGAAAATGGCGCCGGAGCGGATAGAAGCGAGGATGTCCCTCACCGCTGGCACTGGGTAAGCATGGGGGCTTAGAGCTAGGTTAAGGGTCGCCTTATAGTCTGCACATAATCTAATTTCCCCATTTGGTTTCATTGGGGTGACTATTGGGGTCTCCCAGCTGCCCCCTTCAGTAGGTTCCAGCACCCCTAGTCTTACGAGGCGTTCTAGCTCGTTCTCTATTTTTTCTTTGAGGGCGAATGGAACCCTCCTAGCCCTTATCTTTATGGGTTGGATGGTTGGATTTAACTTTAAGGAGATGGGAGAGCCAGTGTATTTCCCTAGTGTGCCATCAAAGACGTCTGCATACTTGTTGCAGACGGCTTCGAGGTTTGAGGCTTGCACTGTGTTTACCCCAGTAATGGTGATGCCCAGGGGGCTGAACCAGTTCAGCCCAATTAGGTTGGTGTGGTTCCCTGGAGTCACTAAGACTTCTAGGGGTCCCTTGAATTTTTTGTATTCTACTGCGACCTTAGCCTTCCCTTCTAGTGGAATGGGTTTTTTTTGGAAATCTGCTAGGTGGACCTGGGTTTTTTTAAGGGGAATTTCCCTATTGCTCTGTTGGCAGATCTCCTGATACGTTTTAAACGATATTAAGGAGACTGCTGACCCGGAGTCCACCTTCATGTTGCAGGTGACTCCCTGAATTTTTACCCTGATCCTTACTTTCGGACTTAGGCTGTGCACCTTATCTATCGTTTCCACTAGGTCCCCTGGTGTTCCTCCCCTGTTGGCCTGGGCGGTTGGCCTACCTGGGGGGTTGGCCTCCAGATCATGCACGTTGTCGTGGGGCCGGCTTCGGCACACGGGCTTGATGTGGCCAGTTTTACCGCAATTGTGGCATTTTGCGTTCCGGAACCGGCAGCTTCCCCTGGCATGGTTGCCCCCGCAGCTGGCGCAGGTAGCCGTTGATCGTGTCGTGGTGGCAGGGGGTTTCTGGCTCTTTGGCGGTCTGATATGTCGTTTCTCCGCTGTTGTTGTCGCTCCATCCTGCGTTGTAGGGCCTCACCGTCTGTGAAGTCTACTGACTCGTCGCTGTCACTGAGGGTTGCGTTCTCGTGGTATACGGTTGCTGGACTTTCAGGTGTTGCGGTGGTCGGTTTTTTCTTGTGGTTGTATTCATAGGCCATTATTTCTCGGGTCAGTTCGGCTAGGCTCATGTCGGGCTTTGATGTAAGTTTTTTCTGGAGACGCTCGTCCCTTAAGCCTATTACCACCTGGTCCCGGATGCGGTCTTCCAGGTCAGGAAAGTGGCAGTTACAAGCGGCATGCCTGACCCCGGCGATGAAGTCGTTTGCGGGCTCGTCCAGTTGCTGCTTCGTCTGGGCGAATTGAACTCGCCAGTACAGCTCCGAGCGAGCTGGCATATAATGTTTGTTGAGCTGGTCGACCAGGTCCGCGTAGGAGACTTCCGTGATGGGTACCGGGCTGAACAGCCCGACGGCAGCGTCGTATACCGGGGGCCCGCTGATGTACAGGAGGGCGGCGGCCTTAGCTCTGTCGTCGGTAATTTTACTGACGAGGAGGAAACCCTCGACCTGCCCCAGGTGTGACTGCCATCTCTCCGGATGGTGGGTATCGAATTCTCTCACACGCCCGAAGTTGGCCATGTCGTCCGGTCCTGGGCTCGCTCCGTTCGGAAGTTAAAACTTCCAGTGACAGCTCTTAGCCGGGAACTCTCTTCCTCGGCCGTGACTTCAGCTCCGGAGCGATCCCATCTTCGTCGCCAGTGAAGTAGCCGAAGGACCACTCGGGACGACAGGTTACTTAACTAGGGTTTATTTAGAACAAGGCAAAAGACAGAATAACTTGTCCGGCTTTTATAGCCGGCAGCTGTCAGTATAGTCCAATCAGGATCGTTTCTTTTGGCGCCGCGTCTAGCCGGACCAATCACCGCCGTCTTGTCTTTGACAGTTCTTCTTTCCACATGGTGAGCCGGCTTGGTGTTTTGACAGCCGCGAGCTGTCAAATGGCTGCGCCTGCGCCCTGACGGGGAACTTTGACAGCTGTCAAAGTTCCCGCGTGTTCCTCTGTCAGTGGTGTTTACCTCATAGGAATAAACGGAATAAACGGTTCTAACTTGTTGATAACGTTTGTACACATATATATTACAAGGATTGTCCTCAATGAGTTGGGTGAGAGGAGAAGGACCACAGATGATGGGGCCATGATGAAAAGTGGGTTGAGTTATGTCATATACATGGAAGCGGAAAGGAGTTTGGTGGTGATTGTTTCCCCTACTTTGGTAATCTTAAATTTGGAATTAGTGTCATGAATTCCCTCCCCAGTTATTGCAGAAGTTTTCAACAACTGTTGTTACATGAATCCAAGTATTGTTTGCATCCCTTGCTAGATTGTAGGCAACAAAATATTGGACAAGCATAGAGAACTGACAGTTGTCAACTTTAAAATTATATCTAATTTTTCCAAACCTTAAAAAAACATGGGAGTAGAAACAATGTCAAATAGTTCTTGTGTTATTTTGTAGTTTCTGCAAATACTCCTAGTCAAGATATTATGACTGAAATTGGATCCACATAAACATAAAAAATTACTTGTGTAGGAAGTTCAAGATTGAATCCTCTCTGTCATTTTCACTAAGTCATTTAAATAATGCTTGCTGACATTCTGAACAATTTCTGAACAACATCTTTTATCTTCTGGCTAAAAAGGATGGTCTTGTGTTTCTACATTTTTCCTGGAAAATTTCAAAATTTCTTTCAAATTTTTCTTGGTGGATTTTTTTGGGGAGAAGTGAAAGAAGGAAATGATTACTTTTGCTGTTTTCTGTTACAAATCTTTCCATCCCACCTCCTTGGCTTCTATTCCTAACCTGAAGAAGAGCTATTGGAAGGGATTCAATGGATATGCAGGAAGCCAGAAAGGTTACAAATCACTGGGGGGAAAACTATGCAATAGAGAAAAGGAGCTGGTTAATACCAGTTAGCCATGTTGTAATGCATTAATAGAGGGTCCTCCACTAGCTAAATTTGCAGTAGTTCTTGAAAATGTGCATCCACTATCTTAGTTCCGCATTTGTGGCATGTAACAAAACCCTTCTTCCATGATGTTCCCAAGAGATAAAATGCATTTCCAAACTGTTGTATTATATTTCCAATCACAGTTGCAGTATTTAAGAACTACATTGATCTAGAAAGCCAGTATGGTTGTTAAGGCACCAGGCTAGATACCAGAAGATTGTGAGTTCTAGTCCATCTTCATCCATGAGAACCATCTGGGTTACCTTGGACCAGTCCCTCTCTATCAACACAACTCATCTCATAGGATTGTTGTTGTTGTGGGAAAAGGAGGAGGAGCAAGGAGGATTAGTTATGTTCACAGTCTTGAGTTATTTATAAAATTATCAAAGGCAGGATATAAATAAAAGTGGTAAGATAAAATAAATAAATTTAGGAAATCTGTTAAGGCTCCCTCACCAAACATTTATCATTCAACTTAATATTTATTGTATCTGAGTTTTATAATTTATATGTGTGGAAGGAGCCATGATAGCGCAGTGGTTAGAATGCAGTACTGCAGGCTAATTCAACTCACTGCTAGGAATTCAATACTGACCGGCTCAAGGTTATCTCAGCCTTCTATCCTTCCAAAGTCAGTAAAATGAAAACACAGATAGTTGGGGATAATACGCTGCCCCTGAAAACTGCTTAGAGAGTGCTGTAAAGCACTGTGAAGCAGTATATAAGTCTAAGTGCTATTGTTATTGCTATTGTTATGAATATAGTTAACATAGTTAAGTGATTAAGGGACCAAGCTAAAATCAGGAAACTCTGAGCTCTAATTTCACATTAGGCATGAAGTCTACTGAGTTACTTTGGGACAGTCACTCTCAGCCCACAATTTTAGGTTTGGGTGACAAGTCAGTTGGTTACTTTCTGTCATAACCAATGGATCAAAATTTAGTCAATCTGGTAGGGGCGGGCCGAAGGCCATATCCTGCACTTGCAGGAAATTTGCTAGGAATTCACACACACACATACACACACAAATTTGCCAGATCAAACTAAAACATACAAAGAACAGCTGCAGAACTTGGGTTTGGCTACTCCAGAGAAAAAAAAGAAATAGGGGAGACATGATACCAGTATTCCAGTATTTGAGGGGATGCCACAAAGAAGAGGGGGTCACATTATTCACCAAAGCACCAGAGGGTAGGACAAGAAACAATGGTTGAAAACTTATCAAAGAGAGAAGCAACCTGAAATTCAATGGTGAAAAAAGTAAGGTTCTACATTTAGGCAAGGAAATTTAGACACAGGTATAGTATAGATGGTACCTTGCTCAATAGTAGGAACTATGAGAGGGATCTTGGAGTCCTAGTGGACAATCACTTAAATATGAGCCAGCAGTGTGTTGCAGCTGCCAAAAAAAGCCAACAAGAAGAACAACAAATATGATTAGGGGACTGGAAGCTAAAACATATAAGGAACAGTTGCTGGAATTGGGTATGTCTAATTTAAGACCAGTGTGCTCCCACAGGGAGGGTCTGCTCAGGGTCCCGCCGGTAAGAGATTGCCGGCGGGTGATACCCAGGGATAGGGCCGCCTCAGTGGGGGCGCCTGCCCTCTGGAACCAGCTGCCGGTGGAGCTGAGGACTGCTCCCGGCCTCCGATCATTCCGCCGGGGCCTGAAGACCTGGCTCTTTGAGCTCTCGGGCCCAGGCTGAGGAGACATTCATTTTAATTGGGGTTTTTAATAGTACAGGGTTGATTTAATATTTTTTAAATTGGGTTTTAACTTTTGTATGGTTGATTTTTAACTCCCTGTAAACCGCCCTGAGTCCTCAGGGAAAGGGCGGTATATAAATGCAATAAAATAAAATAAATAAATAAATAAATAAATAAGGAAGAGAAGGACGACATGATAGCAGTGTTCCAATATCTCAGGGGCTGCCACAAAGAAGAAGGAGTCAAGCTATTCTCCAAAGCACCTGAAAGCAGGACAAGAAGCAACGGATGGAAACTAGTCAAGGAGAGAAGCAACCTAGAACTAAGGAGAAAGTTCCTGACAGTGAGAACAATTAACCAGTGGAACAATCTGCCTCCAGAAGCTGTAAACGCTCCAACACTGGAAGTTTTTAAGAAGAGACTGGACAGCCATTTATCTGAAATGGTATAGGGTTTCCTGCCTGAGTAGGGGGTTGGACTAGATGACCTCCAAGGTCCCTTCCAATTATTACTATTACTATTATTACTACTATCATCATCATCATCATCATCATGTCTCTTTCCACCCAAATGATGCATGTTTTCTACAGCAATTTCTTTTGCAAACAGTTGAAAGAGGACATTGAGCTAAAATGATCAGTAACTGCTTTCAAAATACTTAAGTACAACAAAGGGATCACATTCATGCTTTTGCCCATATTATTTAAGCTGTATTTAATTTAGATTCTTTTCCAGTGCATTGTCCCTAAAACCAATTCTGTTTACATTGTAGAATATCATTTAAAAATTCAGAAGAATACAACTTACATCTTGGTACAGTTCATTAAGTTTCATCTGGAAATGAATTTCTTTGATCATGCTTGTAAAATTATTAGAATTTTTGCTGATGTCAGCAGATAGGAAACCCACATGTATTTCTTCTAAGCAAAATATGTACCTTACAGCAAAACACACACGCACAAAGGAACAAATGACTTTCCCAACACTCAGAACAATTTTTTTTCTCTTTTCTGTTTCAGTAATCAAGGCCCAAATCAGTCTACACATTAGTTTCTTTCTCTTCCCTTTTGTCTTCAGTGAATCTTCAGCACAAAAGTTGACGTTATTAACGTTTTATGGCAGACTAAAAGACTGAACTAAGGAATTTTGCAGTTGCGGTAATGAAACTATTAACTTCTGAGTCATTTCATATCTGATGTTATTTATCCTATCGTGCTGTTCTCATTGAAATAAGGCAATTTTTTCTTGCTTACAAATTTATTTATTTTATTTATTTATTTATTTATTAATGGGATTTATATCCCGCCCTGTCTCCCGAAGGACTCAGGGCGGCTAACAACAAAACATATAATAAGTACAGAAATTAAGATAAAAATAAAATTAAAATTAAAATCATCTGTGCAATAAATTAAAATTAAAAATTAAAAATAAATTAAAAATTGTAAATATAATTAAAATGCCTGTCAGTCCAGGTCAGCCAGGTGGAAAAGGAGTGTTTTGAGGCCGCAGCGAAAGGACTGGAGATTTTGGGCCATCCGAAGCTCAGGGGGGAGCTGATTCCATAGGACTGGCGCTCCCACAGAGAAGGCCCTCCCCCTGGGGGTCGTGTCTGTGTCATGTTTTCCATGGTTCAATTGTGAATCAGTTTATTTATTTTATTTTATTTTATTATTTATTATTATTTTATTGTTTTGTTTTGTTTTGTTTTTTATTTTTCTGCCAGCAAGTTAGAACAGCAATCAACCAACATTAGAAAAATTAGAGTCTTTTTCTTATCAACCTAATAAACCAGTCATCCCTCATGCTTGGCAATTCTATGGGCTAGATCTCTCCACATCTTCTGATCTTTCATTACTTCTTCGAGTTTTTCTATGCTCTGACCATGGTGTCCAGCCACGGTGTTCTTTGGCAGCCTGGTTTCTTTTACAATAACCCCAAGCCAGCTACAATTCAACAATCAACAATTCAACAAGGGGGGAAAAAAGATAGACTTCCAACAAGCCATCAACCCTACTAATCACATAGGAGGAACCAATACAAACAATTCCCTCTGTTATTGGCCATGTAAATAATCAATCAATAATAAGACATGTATCACTTGCAAAACAAGATTTACCTACAGCACCATCTTACTCAACCAAGCACAAAGCAGACGAGACCTCCGTTGCAGCTGGATGCTGTGGTGGCAGGGGGAATAATGGATGCAGCGTTGCCACAATCACTGCTTTTTCAACCAACACCAGTGGAAAAATGTCATCCCTGATTCTTAACGTGATAAGAATGCACCCCCCTCAATCCTTTTTAATATGCCCCCCCCAAATCACAAAAATAAAAGTCAGGAAAGGAAATACAGAAATAATGCATCATTCATGAAACACCTGGCTATTGCAAAAAGCAGAAACATTGAATCAGGCCTGTTGATTCAGAAAGAGAGTTCAATGGAAGTAATAAACAGACTAAAGATAAGGGGGTAAAATTAATTATATTTGTTTGACAGGATTAAAAACCTTAGGAAATCAGTACCTTAGACCAATTGCTAGCCTTTGCAAAACAAGCTTAAACAATTCTAATTACAAAACTATACAAAGCAAGCCTTCAAATTATGAAATGCTGTAAAACTGTATAAAAATTCTTGTACTCATCAAATCAATTGATCTGCTGTCCCAAACTGCATGCTGTTGCTGGTTCTGCTCAACAAAAACAGGCCTTCTTTGCATTTTATTCCTAGCTTGGAACTAGACCTGGTTTTTCTTTCAACACTAACTTTAACGAAGAGCATCATTGCTTGGTGAGGTTCCAGTGACAAAGCAAGTTGAGAAGATTGGAAAAGAATAAACTGGAAAGATGATGGGGTGTAGGAGCTGGCTATCACTGGATATATTACAGAGGTGATGACTACATTACTCTTAAAGCGCAATGCTGTTTGGAATTTGAATGGGTGGCTGAAATAGAATCAGGTTCTACACAGTATTATATTTACAAGAACTGCTCACTGCTCCAGGTCATGGTATTTCAGATACAAAAGGGGGGGGGGGGAACCTCTTGCTTTCAAAATATTATTGCAGAGAAATCCCAGCATTCTTGCCTCCCAAGCTATAATCAATTCCTCATATTCTGCACAAGGAGAGGTTGTATAGCCACTCAGAAAAAGAAATATGCAAGTCTTTTGTGAAACATGTTTCTGTGACTCCTGTGATAAAAAAA
This sequence comes from Vipera ursinii, assembly GCF_947247035.1. Taxonomy (NCBI): domain Eukaryota; kingdom Metazoa; phylum Chordata; class Lepidosauria; order Squamata; family Viperidae; genus Vipera; species Vipera ursinii. The sequence continues at coordinate 115,975,645 of NC_139517.1, read as the reverse complement.
TTCAGGGCAGAAAAGGGCATGTTCTCAAGCAAACAGCAGGTGGAAAAGTTTAAATCCTTCTATGAATTTATGAGTTCCTGGTCTAATTCATATAACCCAGTGCAGAAAGAACACAGCACTACTTTTTCAGTAGCGTTACATGCCGTTTGTGGTGAATTATTGTATCAGTAAACTAGTAATGCATTTGTCTCCATAATATTTGGTTGTATTTCTTGGTTTGGACTTAGAAAAACAATGATAGTGGCAAATGCCATACAAGCCCAGTTGCTAAAATCTTTCATTGTTACATTTTGAAGCCATATGCTGGTTATTTGGTTATTATTTTCTCCTCTCCCATAAGAGGAGAGGAGAAAATAATAACCAAATAACCAGCTTATGACCACTGCAATATCCCCATGGTCACATAATAAAAATTCGGTCACTTAGCAACCATCATGTATTTACAATGATTGCAGCATCCCAGGGTCATGTGATCTCCATTTGCAACCTTCCCAGCCAAGTTTCAGCCAAGCAAAGTCAATGGGGCAAGACAGATTTCTTTGACAACTGAATGCCTCACTTAACAACTACATGATTTGCTTAACAACCATGGCAAAATAAATTAAGCGTGACTCACTTTACAACTGCCTCCCTTTGCAATGGAAATTGTGGTCCAAACTTTGGTCATAATTTGAGGACTACCTGTTTACCATACAGTGCAAACACCACATGCATATTTCTCATTCTGACATCTTACTAGGTAATGCATGTCCTTCTTACTTTTTATCATTCACACAGTAGTATAGGGGTAATTCCTCTCCTGGAAACATTTGGGAGTTGTGGTTGAAGCTAAACTAAATTTCCTGAGTGTGCAGTGCATATGATTTAGGAAGATTTCTGTAAATGTTAAGCAAGCAAGACTAACTCTTTGCGATTAGGTAAGTCACCTTTGCTAATAAGGTTCCGTCTGACTCTCTTGTCATCTTAGCTGTGGGCAACCTTCTTAATTCACTAAATAAAATGCAGATTATGACACTAATATAAACTCTCACAGCAGCCTCCTTGATATAAGTGACTGCAGCCTGGATATGAAAATATTGATGGATGCCATAGAGAGTTATTGCTACCCATTTTAATTTCATTACCAATACTGGAGGGGAAACAGCCTTGGATGTGGGTAAACCAGCCAGGCTTTTGGTTCTCAGCAGCCTTCAACGAAGTCATAAAACATAAGCATTTTGTAGGGCTGTTTTATTTATGAGCTTGACACAATGCAGCACATCATATAAAGAACATGAAAGCACCAATAAAATATTGTCATTTACTAGGTTCTTGGTGCTGAACAAATGCCAGGAAATTTAAGTAGAATCTTATGCTTTGGCCTTAACAAGAGTTATAATCACTCATAAAACAGTAATTGTCCAAGCTTATAAGCGTTTCTTTGTCAGCTTCCAAAGTTTTAAGAGATGAAACTGGCAAGAGGAAAAAAGGAAAAGGAAGGAAAGAAAAAGAGATTTTTTTTCCTGCAGCAAACTGCATGTTAAAGGTTTTGTCAACTGTCAATATGTTTAATGGTTTTTGCCTTGAAAAGCTGAGAAGTGCAATTTGCTTTCTGCTGTTATATTACTGGGATATTTTTTTTCCTAAAGAAGAGGAGTTTTTTCCCACTGCAAGCAGTCTTCAGAGGAATAATTCCTCAAAGGCAGTCTACAAAATATTTTGAAAGAAAAAAAAAAAGAAAATATAAAACTTGTAAGAAGAAGTTAGAGTTTGGGAGGTTGGTTTCATTAGAACTCATGGGATAATTCAAGTCACCCTCTGTGTAAGGGGAAACAAGCACTTTATTCATGTGGCCAATCTCATTTCATCTTGCCAAGTCTTGAGAAAATTGTGTTGTTTTTTATAAAACCAGTGCAGTTGTCAATGTTCTATCATATTTGAAAGCTAAATAAGCAAGGCAGAGAAAATCTGTAGAACCAGGTTTCTGGAATTCTTTACATCTTCTTTACCAACATGGCCTTAGGAGTTATCTACATCGTCTTCTGGTTTAATGAAGGGATGTGTTATGTCTATATATGTGTGTCTTTCAGCTCTTGCGTCATGTTGCATTGGGCAGGTGCTTGTGATCAAGAGAAAGCAGGAAGTTTGGGTGGCATAGTCAACAACATTCCAAACCTTGTCCCAACAGTGCTTTTCGAAAGGAAACTGGACTTCCTTGTTTTTCTTTTCCTTCAATAATGTTTTGCTTCTCAAACTGAAGAACAGAAGAACCGAAGACGTTTTTTGGATGAGAAGCGAAACATTTTCCATAAAAAACAACAAGAAGAAAGTCTAGTTGCCTTTTAAAAACTATCTTTGGGACAACCATTACCTGATTGTCTCAAAGGTACTTTCCTTCCAAGAACCAACTGGACTTTTTTTTTGTTTTTCCTTGAAGACATTTCAATTCTCATCCAAGAAGCTTCTTCAGTTCTGGTGTTCTTCAGTTTGAGAAGTGAAACATTTTTACTGAACTGCTTCTTGGATGAGCCTTGGTGGAGCTGTGGGCTAACGCCTCCTTAAGTAACACCAGCTGCCTGCAATTAGTGCAGGTTCGAGTCCCACCAGGCTCAAGGTTGACTCAGCCTTCCATCCTTCCGAGGTAGGTAAAATGAGGACCCAGATTGTTGTAGGCAATAAGCTGACTTTGTAATAATGCCGCTTGGGGTGTGTGTGAAAAGCCCTAATAACAGGCATATACATAGAATGAAGGCTATTGCTAAGCACATTGATTTGTGCTTTAGATTGTAAGCCGCCCTGAGTCTTCGGAGAAGAGCGGGATATAAATGGGATTTTTTTTAAAAAAACATCTTCAAGGAAAAACAAAGGAAGTCCATTTGCCTGTTATCTAAGTGCACCTCTGTCAGCTTTGCAACCAAGACCACACTAAGAAACCAGTGGCATGTAGGTGAGGACTACTGTGATTGTAATGACCATAGTAACAGAATCATGCTTCCTCCTCTATATCCATGTGAACTAGGGAGTGGCTTCTCTGAGTCGTTTTCTCACATTAGGAACCGGGGCCCTTTTATCTGACTGCTGCCTTGGCAGCAACTCCTCTTCCTGTGCTTTAAGCCTTTTGCCCTCCATAGTCTATGTTAAGTCTTGAAACAGAAACCCACTCAAAAGATGGAGAGTCTTATGGATCTAAATTGAATTGCTAAAATTAATTTTGGGGTCTTATAACAATTCCCATTCTTAAAGGTTATCTGCATTAAATCACATCATTCAAAGGCTGCCATGCTGTTGTGCTCTATTCTGATGCTAATTTTTGTCTTCTTCTTATACATGGTTCCTTGGCCCAGACTGTGCCTTAAAGTCCTGATCTAGACTGTGGCTCTGTCAAGCTTCCTTTTGGCATCACTGATCACTGCAGACAGCATCTGTAAAAAAAGATTGTACAAAATTGTACATCTTTCTTCAAAATCCCTGAAATTGAATTGGGACACTTGTATTGCGGAAAGCAAGATAGAACCTCTGAACTGCTGATGCCCAGACTTTTCTTACTGCCAACAGCAAGCATTACTGAAGCAACATTACAAATATCTAGGCAGTTTGGTAGAACTAGAAATAGTACTGGTTTGTAATGTTGGGACTTTTTTTTATTTTGCTTGTTGGGCTGTTTAAGCTTATAGCTACAATTTTTAGAGTCTTGCTTACAATCTAATAACATAAAGTGCAATTGAAATTGATTTTTGTGTTTAAAAATAATCTGCAAAGCCATTGAACGAGTAGAAATGCACTGAGTAAAGCTATACAGTATTTCTTCGATAATGAAATATTTTAGCATCGTACAAGGCAACTTCATAGGTGCTAATTTTTCCCACAATCAATCAGGGTAAAAATAATCACCTCAAAGAAAAAGAGAAAGGACTTGGAAATATTTATGAAGAATATTGCAGAAGTGAAAAGAAAAATAGTAAAATCAGTATTCAGGTGGGCTTATTCAAAGGATTGCCATGCCTGTTCAGTTTGGGGTTTGAGGCAACTTTTAAAGTAGCCAAATACCTATATCACTTATTTATTTTATTTATTTTTTATTTTTATTACATTTATATCCCGCCCTTCTCCGAAGACTCAGGGCGGCTTACAAGCTTAGCAGTAGCCTTCATTCTATGTATATGCCTGCTTGTTAGGGCTTTCACACACACACCCAAGCGGCATTATTACAAAGTCAGCTTAATTGCCCCCAACAATCTGGGTCCTCATTTTACCTACCTCGGAAGGATGGAAGGCTGAGTCAACCTTGAACCTGGTGGGATCCAAACCTGCAATAATTGAAGGCAGCTGGTGTTACTTAAGAAGGCATTAGCCCACTGCTCCACCAAGGCTCTTATATCTATATTTATCTAAATCTATATTTATCTAATAGGGACGCGGTGGCTCAGTGGGTTAGGACGCTGAGCTTGTCGATCAGAAGGTCGGCAGTTTGGCGGGTCGAATCCCGAGTGCCGCGTAACAGAGTGAGCGCCTGTTACTCGTCCCAGCTTCTGCCCACCTAGCAGTTCGAAAGCACGTAAAAAATGCAAGTAGAAAAATAGGGACCACTACGGTGGGAAGGTAACAGCGTTCCGTGCGCCTTTGGCGTCTAGTCATGCCGGCCACATGACCACGGAGACGTCCTCGGACAAACGCTGGCTCTTCGGCTATGAAACGGAGATGAGCACCGGCCCCTAGAGTCGGAAACGACTAGCACGCATGTGCGGGGGAACCTTTACCTTTACCTTTACTTTATATTTATCTATATCTATATTTAACTATATCTATATACATCTTTGTCTATGTATATATATTTTTTTCATCTATATTACCTATCTATCTATCCAGTGGTGGGATTCAAACATGTGAACAAACCGGTTCTCTGTGTGGATGCCACTTCCAGAGGTCTATTCTGGGCCTGGGCAACAAAAAATTAGCTCTGATTCTGCTGAAGTGGTGCAAACTGGCTGAATCCCACCTATGCGGTTCTCTGTGTGGATGCCACTTCCAGAGGTCTATTTTGGGCCTGGGCAACAAAACATTAGCTCTGATTCTGCTGAAGTGGTGCAAACTGGCTGAATCCCACCTATGCATGTATGTATGTATGTATGTATGTATGTATGTATCTATCTATCTATCTATCTATCTATCTATCTATCTATCTATCTATCTATCTATGTTTTCAGCAAATGAAAAGTAACTTGTATTGTTCTACTCTCTGAGGTAGCCATTATCACAGAGTTGCTAAGTTTTTATAAGCAGCTATTGCTTATATTATATGGTCTATATAAATGCCCTTCTTTGTTTTTCTTTGAAAAAGAAATGCAAGAAAGAAAAATGGTTGTCTGAGGAAGCTTTGCAAATAGCTGAGGAAAGGAGGGAATCAAAAGGCAAGGGAGAAAAAGAAAGATACGCCCAATTGAATGCAGAATTCCAGAGAATAGCTAGAAGAGATAAGAATGCCTTCTTAAATGAACAGTGCAAAGAAATAGAAGAAAACAATAGAATAGGGAGGACCAGAGACCTTTTCAAGAAAATTGGAGAGATGAAGGGAACGTTTAATGCAAAAATGGGCATGATAAACGACCAAAATGGCAGGGACCTAACAGAGGCAGAAGAGATTAAGAAGAGGCAAAATTACACAGAAGAACTATACAAGAATGAGCTTAAAGTCCCTGACAATCACAATGAGGTGGTCACTGACCTCGAGCCAGACATCCTAGAATGTGAAGTGAAGTGGGCCTTAGAAAAGCTGAGCAACCACAAAGCTAGTGGAGGTGACAGTATTCCAGCTGAGCTATTCAAAATGTTAAAAGACGATGCAGTAAAAGTGTTACACTCAATTTGCCAGCAAATTTGGAAAACTCAACAGTGGCCACAGGTTTGGAAAAGATCAGTTTACATTCCAAATCCAAAAAAAGGCAGTGCCAAAGAATGTTCAAACTATCGCACCATTGCACTCATTTCTCATGCTAGTAAAATTATGCTTAAAATCTTACAAGCTAGACTCCAGCAGTATGTGGATCAAGAACTACCAGAAGTACAGGCAGGATTTCGAAGAGGCAGAGGAACTAGAGATCAAATTGCCAACATACGCTGGATCATGGAGAAAGCTAGAGAGTTCCAGAAAAACATCTACTTCTGCTTCATTGACTATGCTAAAGCCTTTGATTGTGTGGATCATAACAAACTGTGGCAAGTTCTTAAAGAGATGGGCGTACCAGACCATTTTATTTGTCTCTTGAGAAACCTATATGCGGGTCAAGAAGCAACAGTGAGAACTGGACATGGAACCACTGATTGGTTCAAAATTGGGAAAGTAGTCCGGCAAGGCTGTATACTGTCGCCCTGCCTATTTAACTTATATGCAGAGCACATCATGAGAAAGGCAGGGCTAGATGAATCAAAAGTTGGAATTAAGATTGCCAGAAGAAATATCAACAACCTAAGATATGCAGATGATACCACTCTAATGGCAGAAAGTGAAGAGGAACTAAAGAGCCTCTTGTTGTGGGTGAAGAAGGAGAGTGCAAAACCTGGGTTGAAACTTAACATTAAAAAACCCAAGATCATGGCATCCGGCCCTCTCAATTCCTGGCAAATAGATGGGGAAGAAATGGAGGTAGTGACAGATTTTATTTTCCTGGGCTCCAAGATCACTGCAGATGGGGACTGTAGCCAAGAAATTAAAAGATGCTTCCTCCTGGGGAGGAAAGCCATGGCAAATCTAGACAGCACACTAAAAAGCAGAGACATCACCCTGTCAACAAAAGTGTGTATAGTCAAGGCTATGATCTTCCCAGTTGCAATGTATGGCAGTGAAAGTTGGACCATAAAAAAGGCTGAGTGCCAAAGAATTGAGGGCTTTGAACTATGGTGCTGGAGAAGACTCCTGCGAGTCCCTTGGACTACAAGGCGATCAAACCGGTCAGTCCTAGAGAAGATCAACCCTGACTGCTCTTTAAAAGGCCAGATCCTAAAGCTAAAACTCAAATACTTTGGCCACCTAATGAGAAGGAAGGACTCACTGGAGAATAGGCTAATGCTGGGAAAGATTGAGGGCAAGAGAAGAAGGGGACATCAGAGAATGAGGTGGCTGGATGGAGTCACTGAAGCAGTAGGCGTGAGCTTAAATGGACTCCAGAAGATGGTAGAGGACAGGAAGGCCTGGAGGAACGTTGTCCATAGGGTCGCGATGGGTCAGACACAACTTGCTAACAACGACAAATAAATGCCCATCTCAACTACATGACTCTGGGCACTTCACAACATTAAAAATAAATAAAGTATATACAAATATATTTAAATAAGCTACACACCAGCTGTAGAATCCTAAAAAAAAATCCCTTAACATAGCCAAGAGACTGGTTCTCTCCTAGCACAAGGGCTCTATAAAGCTTGGTGGAGCTGATTCTTTGGGCCCCACTCACAACCAAGGCCAATAGAACAGGCCTTTCAGGCCTTATGGAAGGTCCACAAGGTGTGGCCCAACTTAATCTCAAGAGGGATGAAATTCCAGAGGGTGGAATATAGGGATGTGATATGATATGATGTGATGTAAGATGAGAAATGATGTGATATACTTCAAATGTTGAATTTGATATCTTTGAAAAGTATTTTTTCATTGTTAAGTTACTGAATAAGTAACTTTGTGAATGAGTAACTATAGGTAATCCTTGACTTAGAACCAATCACTTAGCAACTGTTTGAAATTACAATGTACCTGAAAAAGTGGGCTTCCCCCCAGTTCTCCCCCTGATCATGTGACCGCATTTGGGGCTCTCAGCAACACATTCATGACCATCACATGATCATGTTTTGCCAGTTTTGCTGAACAACCACCATAAAAAATATAAAATCAGGTCAGTCCTATGGACGCATTATAGTTGTAACTTTCTGCTGCTAAGGGAGACAGTTGTTAAGTGAGTTTTGCCCCATTTTATAACCTCTCTTGCTACAGTTATTAAGTGAATCACTGCAGTTGTTAAGTCAGCAACATGGTTGTTAAGTGAATTTGGCTTTCCCATTGACCTTGCTTGTCAAGGTCACAAAAGGTGGTCACATGATCCCAGGACATTGCAACCATCAGAAATATGAGTCAGTTGTCAAGTGTCTGAATTTTGATCACATGACCATGGGGATGCTGCAATATCTGTAAGTGTGATTGTAACTTTAAAACCTCACTAATGAATCTCACTAAATTGAGTACTATCTGTAATCTCATAAAGTGCTACAGGAGACACTATTATAGCAATGCTTGTTGGAAGTGTGTGTGAGAGCACAGAGGTGTCTATGTGTATGCATTTGGGTGTGCATGTATCCTGATGCATAGACATCTACAATGACACATTGCAACTGATGCAAATATGATGTAAGATAACATGTCACTACCCAAGGTGACACCATCTTTGCTACTTGATCTCTGCAGACATGCATGTGTATGCATGTCTCAGTGTGTTCACTTGTGTGTATCTGTATAGTTTTTCCTCAGGTCAGACACATTGATTCTATAGTTGCTTTTTATAAGTAATTCCAACTAAGCAAGAACCTCATGCTTATCTTTATTGTTAAGACTACAAAATAAAAGGCAAATCAACTCAAAATTATTTTTCTCCCCTTTCATTGCAAATGCTTTCTCAGCAGTATATTATTTTGCTCTCAGTTGCTAATGGTTACAGATGAGCTCTACATCAAAGCTTGTCTGGGATAAATTAGACTTAAGATGATAGGTCACATCTAGGTTGCGGAGGGCATATTTTGTGAACAAAAGATACTGATTTTTCATTCTTCTCAAGTCAGCAGGTGATGGATGTCTTTTCATTTCAAACACTGGCCAGATTCAGGGCTAAGCACACAGATTTTCAAGGGTTCAAGAGGTCACTGCCAACCTCAAGGTGTCCTTCATAGATCCTAGCAAATAGAGCTGACTAAATATATCAAAGAAACTATTTCAAGAAATAGAAAGTTCTGAAGTATTCCTAAGAAATACTTCCTAGATGAAGGATGGACAGATTTTTATCAGCCTGACAGCAGCTTGGTATATAAGAGTTGATTGTCCATATAGCATGAGGAGAGATCTTTTCTGGCATAGTTTCCCCAAATCCATTAGGTTATTAATTCAGTTAGTTGAATTCTCCTTTATCCAGATACTCTCTGGCATTGCACCGCTAATTTACCTGAAGTTTTAATCTATTCCAATAAATGTTTGGAAGCTGCGAGGGTGTACTTAAATTGAAACAGGCTGAAAATGAACCCCATTATTTGGGAAGAAACTAAATAATTCTGAGTATCCCTATCCCTCACTGTAGACTTTGTGCAACCATAGCAACTTTAACACCTGTAAACTGCAACTTCCATTGTTCCCGGGACTGGAGAATTCTGGAAGTTGAAGTCCACAAGTCCTAAAGTTGCCAAATTTGGGCTCCCTGATGTAGACAAACTGGAAGGAGGTACTCTATCTGGATATTATCCTGGCTTGTATCTCCTGCTAGAGCAGCAGACAGAAGCTGTGGCCATCATTACCCTCCTTGGTGTTTGGTTCTGGATGCCCAAGGAGAGGATTGTTCTGCACTCTTGGTGTTTTATCCCAGGATGTGATTTTCCCTTGAAATCCTGTTTTGCTCAGAGCTGTGCTTTCTCTCCAAAGGAAGAAGAATGCCTTATGGACCTTTATTTCTTTTCTGTTGTTACTGTGATCTAGTCTACCTATAGATAACACTCATTTCTCATTGACAGCAATTGCAGTGAAACTGCACTCTCTCTGTTACACCCCTAGTTCATGACATTTTAAAATAAAATAACATAAAATCATTATTTGTTTTTATTGTATCTGCCTCAAGGCTCTGGCATATTCCTTGGACAGCAAAGATGACCAACAAGCAAATGCTGGAGCGCATAACACATGTCACAGAAAGAAAGAAAATCATAAAAGTGTGTCTCACTTATTTTGGCCATGTAATGAGGTGGAATTCACGGGAGAAAGAAATTATGTTTGGAAGACTTCACGTTAAAAAGAAATCAGTCAAACAGCACAATAATTGGAATCTTCAAGGCTGACACCAGACATACCATAGAACAACTCAAAGAAGTAGTGCAGGACTGGAAGATGTTGAGACAGCTGGCCCAGAGAATCACCAAGAATCAGACACAACTGAATCAGACACAACAACACCATCATCATCATAAAAGTGATAAACACATACATCCAACGTACCTTCCTCCTTCTATTTTCTCCTCAACAACGAACCTATGAGGTGAGTTGGACTGAGAGAGAGTGACTGGCCCAAAGTCACCCAGTTGGCTGTAATGCCTAAGGCAGGACTAAAACTCACCTGATTGGTCCAAAGGTACCCAACCAACTTTCAGGTCTAAGGGAGGACTTGAACTCATGTTCTCCTGGTTTCTGCTTCCTGCCTTAACCACTAGACCAAATTGACTGTCCATCATGTTGTAGAAGAAAACATAATCTTTTCAATATAAGACAAATGTCCTTCTAAGGAAGAAATAAAAATTAAAAAAAAACTGAACACACAGTCACACATACATTCAGAGAAATTAAAACAATTAAAATATATTTTTCTATTTCTCAAAAGACGACACCAAAAAGTAAAACTCTAAAAGCATTTAATGCCCACACATTAAATCTCCTTGCTAATGGCTTACAGGTTTTAAATGTTCTGCAGTAATGATTTATATAATTTGAAGTGGTTATTTTCCATACTTCATTACTTTACCACAAATGATCATTGATTTGATAATTAGATGATCTTTTTAAAGCCTGCAGACATGGTGTCCTTGAAAATATTTTAAATGTCTTGTTCAGGACAAAAATAAATGACTATCTTCTGTATGCTATTTCCTGGTATTTAAGAGAATGATCTTCATAGTTTTTTTTAATGCATTTGACACAGCATCCTAAAACCAACATTGTAGCAACATCTACCTCAAATCACGTGTAAACAAAAATAAAAAAGTATAAAACAATCATATCAGTTAGAAGAAAGAAAAAGATGGTTAAAGAATTACTTCTGATTTTCTTTGCAGCAACTTCAAACAAACTTATCCCTCCTTCCTCATTTAACTTATATTACAAACATCCCTTCTGTCACATGTTCAAGCCCTTTTTCAATCAGCAAATCCAGAAATCACCATTTCATTTTCCCCATTTTCAACAAAAAGTGCAAAAGTTTCTAGTCTTCAATAAAAGTACATTTTGCTTTATCCATGACCAGATAGTCAATTTTGTTATTTCTGCTAATTTTACCATCTTGCAATCCATTCCTCCATTGTGGGTATTTCCATGTTTGTCCATTGTTGTACATATAGCAGCTGTGGTTACCATATATAAAATAAATTTTCCATAAGTTTTTTTCTAATTGATAGTCTGTAAGTCCCAGTTTAAAAAAGCTCTGGTTTCATCTTAATATTATTCTTTCAAATTCTTTGCAACATGATATGTACCTGAATCTTTCTTTCTCTCTTTCTTGGTAAAATTTCACATTTTTCCCATTTCCACCACTGATTACGTGTACCTTTATTTATTACAGATAAGAACAGGTAGCTCTTATGACAATAATTCAGCCCAGGATTGCAGTCATGAGTTGTGCTAGTCATAATGCAGATCACCACATTACCACCCCCAATTTAATGACATTTTTTTTGCAGAACTTGTTTAACAAATTCATTGTGGGCAAGTAAAGGATAATTTCTGGCAAAAAAAATATGTAAATCATAGTCATGTGACTTTAAGACATTGCAAACAGCTGTAAATACAGACCCATTCCAAGTGTCCAAATTGCGATCATGTGACATGGGCAGGGGATCATCAGAACCATCAGAGCATCGAGGAGATCTGTTGTATCTTCAAATCATCCCTAAGCTACCATTTGTAAGTCAATGGCTACCTGTGCCAACAATGCATCATTTTATACTTACATTTTGTATTCAAATCATACCATTATGTAAATTTCAGCTCTTACCCACATTCCTTCCATTGATCATCTGTGTGTTATAACCAAAGTTCTTAGCCCATTTTACTATGAAATCTTTAACTTGCTCTTCTTCCAAATTCAAATCTCAGTAAAAATAAATTGCAACGTGTTTATCACTTGTACATAATTCAGTTTCAAATTCCTCTTCTGTTGTTCAATTCCAGTAATTTTTCTATCTATATTAAATCTTTCTCTCAACTGTACATATGAAACCAAGCACTGGTGTCACTTTATCCCTATTTTTTCTGAATTTAGAAGAACAGACAGGTTATATCTCTTTTGCCCAACTTTCCATTGCAGCAACTTTGTGCTTGCCTTGTTTTTAATCTTTATTTTGCATTATACATTTTCATTACTATTACTTGCCCTCAGTATTCCATTGTATTGAAAGACATGATAAAACCAATCAATCAGACAAACAATAATAGACCAAAGTAGTTTTGTGGAATAGATGTCAGGCAAATTAGATATTTAAGATCAGCTTTGAGATTCTTCTGTTCTGCTTATATTAAGGACCTTTCCATTCACATGAGCTGAAAGTCAGTAGAATCTCTTCATTAAAATGCATTTGGATTTTATTATTTATAAACATGTCTCATTCTGGATCAGTTTACCAAAAGAATAACTCAAGCAGAATATAAAAAACTTCAGACCAACTTGGGCCTGCTGATTTCCAATGCATTTTCAAAAGTCTAAGTCTAGAATCAATAAATAATCATAATCAACTCAGTCATGCAGAGTCACCATGAACCATGAAATAAATGGCAAATAAATTTGATAAATAAAATAAACAATAATGTCCCCAAATTATAAAAGCAGCAAAAATGGTGTCAGAAGTTAAACCAATGTTGAAAAATGACTAAATAATTGAACAATAGAAGTAGTGATTGATATTCAATGCTTAACAGAAGTAGTGATTGATAAGCCTTGATTGCAAACAACAAAATTGCCATTTGAAATTGATTAAAAACTAATTTATTTATATTATATTAAAATATATTGTATTGTATTCTAGTGTATTCTATTCTGTTTGTAAAAATATGATTTGACTAGCTAACCAACTTTTCTATTGTATCAGTAAATTTATTTTGATTGCAGCAAAATTCTTGATCTGAAAACTTTAAAAAATTAAATATCCATATAGCATCCCAAACAAGTAAGTACGTAGTTTCATCCATACATTTCACCATGTCATCATACCTCTGGATTTTATGTAAAATGCAAGAAATATCAAGACAAAACAATAACAACAACAATAATAGGGGTGGGTCAGCACCGAGTATAGCTTAATTGCATGTTTTTTTATTGAAGCAGCTGATTGTTTCTTATTCACATTTGTTCAAAGTCTTTGCATTGTTTTTCGCAAAGATTCATTCCTTCACATACTAATTTATCTGTTACCAACAGTGGCCTAACATTCCCCCATCCACTTTCCCATTTTTAGTAAAGGTTCTTCTTAGTATACAGATTCATCTACTGGCTGCAATCGATGCCAAACTGGCAATAGTTCTTTTTATTTTCATTGTCAAACACTACTATCTTGCCACACTAATTTTCAAATCCCTATTCCTGCTTGCATCACACAATCTATCTAACATTAGCTATAAATCATTCAAATTCACCAACAGAGAATCACTTGCATTCAAATATAGGTTTAGTTTCATCTCCAACAATGCACATCTAACATCACTGAAGTATCTTGCATTTATTTATCCCTAAATACATTAAACAACTAAGGAGACATCATATATTCTTGTCTTACTTCTTGCTCACTGCTGAACCATTCACTAACTATTCCACTTATTCTGAGACACGGTTTATTTCCACTACAGACTGTACTTATCACATGCAATAAACCATCTTTAATTCCATATTTGCACAAAATAATCCATAATACAGGCCCATTCATTTTCTAATGTACTTTTCATAAATCAAATATATAACAAATGTTCTTCACTTTCCTGAATTAGTTTGCCATATTGTGCTTTCCAAATTTTCTCATTTTTCATATCTTGTGCTCTTTCTTGCAAAAATTTAGCTATCTTCTCACGCAGACTTAAAAAACTAAGAACAGAGGAATAATTCTTCCCCTTTTCTGTTCTTCCAGTTGCTAACATGTTAAACAAAAGGCATTGTCCCATTCCCATAAATAAGCCAGTTATTTAAAATTTTGTGCGCTTATGCTACCATCTTGTCCCCCTGTAGGAAAATTCCTGAGCTAACAATATGTATTCTTAACAGCCATATTTCCTTCCTTCCTTCCTTCCTTCCTTCCTTCCTTCCTTCCTCCATCCAATATGTCCTATTACTTGTTATACAAGGCTTCTACATTTTCCACTCTTTCTACCTTATTTTTTTTCACCTTCATTTCTCCAAAGGCCATTATTTTCCAAGATTCACTTTTGACTTATCAACAAAAGGTTTATCTCACTTTCAAAACCTCTCATCGATCTTATATCTTTCCTAAACTATCAAATCAATCCTCCTTTGAGATCTATATTAATTTCTTTGCATGTGAGACACTTTTTTTAAGCAGATGCATGCCAAACAATCACCATTCACATTCATTCTTTGGTCTCTGAATGGCCCAATCAGTACTTTCTCATTCCATTTCCCTGCCTCCATTCAGGTCTGTATAATTTTACTTCCCAGGATGGTATTCATTCAGAATACACCACTACTTCCCTGGCACTCATCTCTAACACTTCCATTATCGCAATACATTGGTATATAAATATGCAACTATCATCAACCATTGACATGCAACCACAAACAAACAAAATTCATTTTTTTTCTGTCATCCATGGCAGACTGTCGTACCTAATTACGCCAACACCTTTGCTTCCCTGTATGTACTCATCCGCTCCATTCCATAACACCATACCACTTCACTCAGAGATATTACATCTTTTCCCTCTCTCTCGGTTCCACAGACAAACCGTGTTTTTATTTATTTCATTTGTTAATTACTCCTCTTATAAACCAAGTCATAATCTTCTATACTCATCACCACAGTTGCCTACTGAGATTGATGACTTTGGTCAACTGAGGCTTTCACACATAAAGCTTTTCAGTAAGAAGCAAAGGTTGTTCACACTGAATAAGTATGATTACATACTTATTTCATTTCAACCCGAGCTACAAATATTCTGCTTTATTTGTTCATAGTCATGTCAGTTTCCCTGCTAATGGTAAGAAAATGCTAGGTGATCTGGGTACATTTTGGCTAATATTGCACAAACACAACCAAAGTTCCAGTTCACTCCAAGGATATTTGCTGTACTATGCAAACTAGGCTGTATAATCCAAAGAATATATTGCAAACCAATATAGTAGCAGTATTCCAGTATTTGAAGGGCTTCCACAAAGATGAGGAGGTCACATTATTCTCCAAAGCACCAGAGGGCAAGACAAGAAACAATGGTTGGAAATTGAACAATGAGAGAAGCAACCTAAAATTAAGGAGAAACTTCCTTACAGTGAGGACAATTAACCAGTGGAACAGCTTGCCTCCGTAAATCGTGGGCACTCCCATCACTGGAGATTTTTAAAAAGAGGCTAGACAGTCACTTGTTTAAGATGGTATAAGTTCTCCTGCTTAAGGAGGGGGCTGGACTAGAAGACCTCCAAGGTCCCTTCCAGTTCTATTCTATTCTAAGTATTGCCTCTATCCTCAGGATACTTCTCAAAAGTACCCTATTTGTCCAAAGATACAATTATGACACAAACTGCTTTCGTCTTGTGGCATGGTAACATTCTAAGTGACTACTTCTAAAAGTCCATACTGATAATTTCCACTATCACTTACATTTAATATTTGTTTGACAAAGGATTAATATAGTACACATTCTGTTCACAAAGTGTGAAGAAATGTCAACGCTCATGCAATTCAGAGAAGCAGATGCAAAAATATGTATTTCTACTGGCAGTGTACAAGAAAACCAAAAGCTCACCCACTAAATAGCAAGTTTTCTTTATGTGAAACGAGTTGGGGCTGTCCTGGTAATTTCCCTAACTATTAATTATCATGATAATTGCTCACCTGCAGAAATTACTAGGTGACAGACAACCTATAGTTATATTGTAAGGTGTAGACAGGAATCCATGAAAGGATTAATTATAGTATATTATGTATGCAGTGACATCCTTGTCTGTTGGAAGAGAGAAAAAACTGATAACGTTTAAGGGCACTGCTTTTGTCTCTTCCTTTAAAAAAAATTCAGTAGTTTATTTATTTATTCAGTTTTCTGTATATGTGTTCCCCAAATCAGAGAGGAAATTATTCAGTTGAACTGTCGTAAACATCCTGAATCTGTTTACTCAGGAACAAATCTTACCTGCTTTTCACAGAATTTATTATATTGCTTTTTTTTTGCTAAATTAATTACTCGCATCCCCCACTCCAACTGCATCTAATAGTAATAAAAGATCAACTCAAACTCAAAATTATTTTAAGATGGATCAAAGAAGGAAGGAAGGAAGGAAGGAAGGAAGGAAGGAAGGAAGGAAGGAAGGAAGGAAGGAAGGAAGGAAGGAAGGAAGGAAGGCCTGGATATTATCTTGTAACCAGAGCAAAGGTTTTGACAGTATTGGTAGAAAATCTTCCTTGCCCTTTTGTTAAAGAGAGAGAGAGAGAGATTTCAAATGTCAACAAACCATATATTTATCACTGCAGATCAGGTGTAGATTTTACCTTACAGTGCTTCTTGTGCTTCTAGAAATCTGATCATAAGTCATTGAAATCATGTCAGGATAAACACATGTACTTTTTTCCTAAAGCAGTCATTAAGTGAATCATCAGTCATTAAATGAATCACACAGTCATTAAGTGAACTTATTCTTCTGAATGGGCAATTTCTTTTGCTATAACACTGCAAATCCCAGTCATGTGACCATGGGATGCTGCATCTGGTTGTAAAGGCAAGTCATTTGTGATCATGTGACCTTGGGAGGGAGGAGAGCTGTGATATTTTATGACAGTTGAAAGTGATTTAGGGAATCCATCCAGAGACTTTTGTAACTCTGAACAGTCACAAAATGACAGTCATATCTCAAGAATTATCTGTACGGCAAGGTTTATAACTGAGGATCTGCACTTCTGAACACCTTGATAGATTCCAAAAAATAAAAAGAATAAATGCATCTTCATCATACCAAGTGATGATTGAAACAGAATCATTTTAACCATCCTGTGACTTTCAGCAACCCCTCCCCAGAGGTTCTACCTGTAATAGAACACAGTTAATGTTTTAGTTCTTGACCTGATTATCCAAAGCTCTCATAGAGCCTTGGTGGAGCAGTGGGCTAATGCCTCCTTAAGTAACACCAGCTGCCTGCAATTAGTGCAGGTTCGCATCCCACCAGGCTCAAGGTTGACTCAGCCTTCCATCTTTCCGAGGTAGGTAAAATGAGGACCCAGATTGTTGGGGGCAATAAGCTGACTTTGTAATAATGCCGCTTAGGGGGTGTGTGAAAGCCATAATAAGCAGACATATACATAGAATGAAGGCTACTGCTAAGATTGTAAGCCGCCCTGAGTCTTCGGAGAAGGGCGGGATATAAATGGAATTAAAATAAAATAAAAATATGAAGAACAAAAGTCAGCATGCAAATGAGTTACCATGCATTACTTCATATATATTGTTAGATCTACATGGATGTAGAAGGATAGGTAATGTGCAGTCTTCGGGTAGGCTCCTATATGTCTTCTTTCTATGTTGTTAGTTGCAAAGTCGTCTCTGACCCATTGCGACCCCATGGACAATGTTCCTCCAGGCCTTCCTGTCCTCTACCATCTTCTGGAGTCCATTTAGGCTCACGCCTACTGCTTCAGTGACTCCATCCAGCCACCTCATTCTCTGTCGTCCCCTTCTTCTATTGTCCTCAATCTTTCCCAGCATTAGGCTCTTCTCCAGTGAGTCCTTCCTTCTCATTAGGTGGCCAAAGAATTTGTGTTTCAACTTCAGGATCTGGTCTTCTAAAGAGCAATCAGGGTTGATCTCCTCTAGGACTGACCGGTATGATCGCCTTGCAGTCCAAGGGACTTGCAGGAGTCTTCTCCAGCACCATAGTTCAAAGGCCTCAATTCTTTGGCGCTCAGCCTTTCTTATGGTCCAACTTTCACTGCCATACATTGCAACTGGGAAGGCCATAGCCTTGACTATACGCACTTTTGTTGGCAGGGTGATGTCTCTGCTTTTTAGTGTGCTGTCTAGATTTGCCATGGCTTTCCTCCCCAGGAGCGCCTTTTAATTTTTTGGCTGCAGTTCCCATCTGCGGTGATCTTGAAGCCCAGGAAAATAAATTCTTCCTATAGCCCTCTACAAAGATAGAAGTAGAGGCTGAAAGGAGTAAAGGGAGCATCTAGAGGAGATGAGCAGAAAGGTGGAGTTAAACATGTCATCAGTTTGGAGACACTGCACTGCCACAAAAGACCCAGGTCAAGGCCTCCTGAATACCATTGACACTTAATTGACATTGATTTTGCTCTGACCATTACTTGTCCAGATTCTTAGGTATAGGTTGCTGTTGTGTAGTGAGTTCTTTGGAGCAGTAAGCGAGATGAGAGTTTGCAAACAGGAACATTGCTTTATTGAGGCAAACAGGAACAGAACTGAAACAGAGGCTTCTGAGCAGCTACTTATACGGTTGGCCACTAGGCAGTGGCCAATAGGTTTAAAGGAACCCATTCCCACCCCAAATCATCCAATGATCTTATTGGAGACAGCAAGTCTGGCGAATCAGTGATTGTTACACAGACACACCAATTGAGCAACCTTAAGCAGCATTCAAACAGACACATGAAACAGTTCCAAGTAAATCCCAATACATTACATCCCTCCCCGCTAGACTGTACATACATTATTTAAGAATATAATCTTGTAAATATTGCGGTGGTTTACGCGACCTTTCAGAATGCCTGGGGGATCCAGGCAACTTCCGGTCTATCAGCTTGCTGGCTGGGCTGGGTAGACCTGGGTTCTTAGGTTCACATGAATTGGATTGACTCGAGTCCCTTTGGCTGGCCATTCCTGATCCGCCCAAACCAAAGTCCAATGAGCTGGCTGTGTCAGCCAAGCTGCTGCTGTGTTTGGATTGACTTTCCCCATCTGGAGACCCATGTTGCACTTCCGGACTTAGTCCATCTATGACCACCTCTCCGTTGTACTGACTGCTTGAGTTCTCAGAGCATGTGAACTGCCCTGTTTTGCTGCCTTTTTCCAGCCCTAATTTCAGACCTGCCATGAGGTCCTCGTTTAGTAACCGTTCTGCAAAACGCTTCTGCAGCTGATCAATATGGCGGCGAACAACTCGCCCCCCCATCCATAGCCACCTCGTAAGAAAGAGGTCCCAAAATTTTAACAATTTTACCCAGCACCCACAAGTTCCCATGCCCATAATTCCAGGTCCACACCCCATCACCCACCTGCAACCCCCTTGGAGTCTTTGGGCGTGCGGTGTCTGCTGCAACCCGGTCAGGATGTAACTGGTCCAGCTCTGCTGGGCTCTTGCCTGTTGCTGTGCAAGGCGTAGTGTGCTGGCAAAGCAAAAAATCAGCCAGCCTATGGTGCCAATCCCCAGTCACAATACACTTGAGTGACTCCTTTGTCATGAGCACCATGTGTTCGGCCTGCCCATTAGTCAAGGGGTAAAAGGGAGCCAATGTTCCATACCTTATAAAGTTAGTCCTCAAAAAGGCCTGAAATTCTGCCGCTATGAACTGGGCCCCATGGTCCAAGACTACGACGTCCGACAGCCCGTGTGTGGCAAAAAGCTTCCTAAGCACCTGGATGGTCCTAGCAGTAGTCATAGTAGATATAGGAATTACTTCCAACTATTTAGAGTGGCTGTCGACCACTATCAAAAACAGCTGTACCTGAAAGAGCCTAGTGAAGTCAATGTGAATCCTTGACCATGGTGTATGAGTCTCCTCCCACCGGTGGACTGGGGCCTGTGGCATCTCTGGTCTGGACTGCTGACACGTGTAACATCTGTGTACTTGGGCTTCAATAGCCTTATCTAATCCTGGCTACCATAGGTAGCTGCATGCCAATACCTTCATCCGGACTATGCCCAGATGGCCCTCATGCAGAGACTGAAGCGCACGGTGCCTTAATGAACTGGGGACAATAACCCTGCTCTCCCATAAGATGCAGCCTTTGTGAGCTGAAAGCTCATGTCTTCGTGTGAAATAGCTCTGGAACTCTGGTCCAGGGCTATTTTCAAGCCACCTGGTGTGAATCCATGACAAAACTCTACTTAAAACTTTGTCTGCAGCAGTTTCTGCAGCCACATCCCAGCATGGAGGGGAAACACAGGCAAATCCTGAATTGACAAGATGCGAGCTGCTGGAGCCGGATCTGGCTCTACCTGTGGCAATGGTAACCTGCTAAGGCCATGTGTGTGGCCCATGTCTCTGCCAGGTTTGTGAACCAGCCTGTAGCTGTAGGCTGACATAAAAATGGACCATCTTAACATTCTAGGGGACAGTATTTGAGGCATCTGCCTATCTGTAGTAAATAACCCCAACAAGGGCTTGTGGTCAGTGAAGACTGTGAATTTCCTGCCATACAAGTAATCATGGAATTTCTTCACCCCAGCCACAATGGCCAAGGCCTCTTTGTCAATTTGAGTGTAACTGTGCTCAGTTGAGGACAATGTCCTTGAAAAATAGGCAATGGGGACTTGAGTCCCATCACTTGACAAATGGCTTAGAACAGCCCCCACCCCATAAGGGGATGCGTCCCATACAATGCATATAGACAATGTTTCATTAAATGCATAAGCACCAAATTGGAGGACAGTAGTGATTTTACTGCCTTAAAAACTATTTTTGTGAACCTTGGTCTACTTCCATGGGGTGTTTTTTGTCTAAGAGCCAGTGTAACGGCTCTACTACTGCTGCCTTATTCTGAAGGAACGCATGGTAAAAATTAACGAGATCCAGGAATGCCTGAAGTTCTCCTTTTGACCTGGGGCTTGGCGCCAGCTAAATTGCCTTCAGCTTGGATTCTGCAGGATGGATGCCTTCGACATCAATACAGAACCCCAGGAACTCAGTGGAAGGGACCCCAATTTTACACTTGTCCCTTTTCAATTTGAGTCCCGCTGTGCTTTGAGCCTCCTTGCAAGCACCTCAGTGGATTCACCGGTGATGAGCACATCATCAAAATAGGGGCAAACCCCCAGAATGCCCTTGAGCGTACACTCCATAACTCCCTGGAAGATTCCCGGGACTACGCTAACCCTGAATTGAAGGCATTTGACTTTAAAAGCCCCCCTATGTGTCACAATTATTTGTGTAGCTGCTGTGGCCTCATCCACAGGTAACTACTGTTAGGCCTGTGCCAAATCTAACTTAACAAACACAGTACCCCCTTGCAGTGATGCCAACATGTGGCTAACAACTGGCACCAAGTATGCGTGCTGCTGTAGTGCTCGGTTAATGGTGCACTTGTAATCAGCGCAAATCCTGACCTCCCTGTTGGCCTTAAGTGGCGTGACAATGGGGGTTTCCCATTCACCCCCATCTACGGGCTGTAGTACCCCAACTGACTAGCTTGTCCAGATTTTGTGTTTTAATCCAAATGGCACTCTACGGGTTTGATCCTAATAAGCGTTATGGCAGGATCAAGCTTAAAAGCTATTGGAGGGCCCTTGTACTCTCCCAGGCTTGTGTCAAAAACATCTGCAAATTCCTCAAATACTGACACCAAGTTCGTGGCTTGTGTTTGGTGGATCCTGGTTACTTGAATGCCCAGTGTATCAAACAATCAAGCCCTATTAAGCTAATTCTCTGGCCCTCCACCACAATTACATCTAGGGACCTCAAAAACCCTTTGAATTTGACGGCCAAGATGGCCTGACCCTTGATGGCTACTCGGAAATTCTGGAAGTCAGTGAGAATGATGTTGGACGTCCTAAGCTTGGCCCATTTCTTGCTCCGGTTGCACATGAACTAGAAGGTCTCCAGGGAAATAATTGATACAGCTAAACCAGTGTCCAGTTCCATCCTGCAAGGAACGTCTTGCAGCTTGACTTGAAGCCAAAGTTTTGGTTTAAGGGGGCGGTGAGCTCCAGTGCGGCAAACACTCTGACGACTGGAGCAGAACCCTACTCTATGCTGCCCCGGGGCCCCGGTAGTTCGCCTGATCAGATCGTCCAATTGGTGGTCCTTCTGGCGACTTCTACAGACTGTCGCAGTGTGACCGGATTTCCCGCAGGCCCAACATGTGGCTGTCTGGAACCAGCAATCAATTCATTGGTGGCTGCTGCCACATCCCAATTACTGAAGGAAGGGAACTGCGTTGTAAGGGGGCTTCAGTTCCTTGTCGTGGTGCCGTTAGATCTTGTCAACTTCACGGTTGGAATTGACGTCTTCCAAATGCTCAGCGTCTTCATGGTGGATGGCTTACTTGTGAGGAGTGCTTCTGGTGGGCCACAATGCCTTCACAGCTCCGGCAGCAGTTTCATCTGCCTTGACTTCTTTTAGGGCTTCCTGGAGCGAGAGTCTCTTTTGCGAAAAGTTTTTGTTGAAGCTCTCTGCTCCTTAGTCCACAGACGAGTTGGTCGCGAAGCCTTTCTTTCAAGTCCGAAAATTGGCACAGGTGCGAAGCTTGTCTCAATGCCGCGATGAATTCTGTGGCCATCTCGCCAGGTTGGTGAACTCGCTGTTCGAAGGCATGCCTCCATGCTATCACCGACAGCTTCGGTTGGAAATGGTCACTGAGCCATTTCTTCAGGTCCACGTAGGTAACAGACTCCAGCTGCACCGGTACAACTAAGTTCTCCACGATGTCGAGCGTTGCAGGCCCGCAGACACAGAGAAGTGCTTCAGCCTTCTTCCCACCTTCATTGCCAGTGTTGTGTAGTGAGTTCTTTGGAGGCAGTAAGCGAGTCGAGTGGTTGCACACAAGAACATTGCTTTATTGGGGCAAACAGGAACAGAACTGAAACAGAGGCTTCTGCGCAGCTACTTATATGGTTGGACACTAGGCGGCGACCAATAGGTTTAAAGGAACCCATTCCCGCCCCAAATCATCCAATGATCATCTTGGAGACAGCAAGTCTGGCTAGTCAGTGACCGTTACACAGACACACCAATTGAGCAACCTTAAGCAGCATTCAAACAGACACATGAAACAGTTCAAGCAAAATCCCAATACATTACAGTAGCAGTAATAAACTCCTCAGTGCTTTGAATTCAGGGACCATCCCTGGTCTTTTGTGCCAGACAACATCACAGAATCTAATCCAGTGAATTGCTGAGCAACTAGTCAACTAATTAAACTATTGTTTTATTTAAATGGTTTAATTGAATTTAATTAAATCTTGCAAGATATTGGTTTCCTCCCATAAAATACTCACAAGGTGCCAGGAGAAAATAAGAAAATTCCAGGAGATTTCGGGGATTTCAGCATTCACATGGGAGAATGCACAAAATCTGCGGCACAATTGCCAAACTTTTGCAATATGTGATAAGCCACCAAATTTTAACTTGAGGATATGTTCTATCTCACAAGATAATAAAATGGCATTCAGTGGTTGGAAAGGTTGCTTGAATAGTTATTAAGAAGCATTGCACTTTATTATCTGAACAAAATTTACAGCTTTTATTCATTTCTAATGAATAAAAAATTAGAATATTTATTCTATTAAGCATTCACCATACAATGTTTGACTGCACTATTAGAGGTTGTCTTACCTTCTTTACTTGTGATACGTATGTTGTTCTTAGCTTCATAGAAGGGGTCAAAAAAGACAAAGACAGTAGTCCCAGCAGTGGAATTAGAATGCCTTTGTGTGTGCTTGTAACATTAACACCCACACAAAAGGGGTTTTTGACTAGATTTCCAGAGTTGCCATCATACTTTTTGTCATTGTCAGCCTGTGCCTCCAGACTCCCATGTAATCAATTCAAAATATTTTGGTGGCAAGTGCTCTAGTGAACCTTGTCCCCAGGACTTTTGAAAAGAAGTCTACTTTTTTCTCTCAATATAAACTAGAAGAGTTGGGTAAATAGGCAAATAATGCTGGATGAATGGCACATGTAACATCACTACTACATGAATATACTGGCTACCAGTGTATTTTCAGATGCATTTCAAAGAGCTGGTTGTCAACTTTGAAGCTCTTCATGGCTTGGGACTAGATTACCTTAGGGACTGTCTTTTTCCAAGAGTCTCTACCCATCCAATCTGATTCAGCAGACAAGGAATGTCGGCCCTGCTTTGAGATATATTCTCTCCTCAAGATTAGAATGGCCCAACCCTGTTGGCCTTTTGCAAAGCTTTAAAAATTGTGTACCCATGCCTGGGGTTTGTAGTGTACTAAGGACCTGTTTCCTGGCTTTGCTGTTAGTTGGCTAATTATCCTGGCTGCTGTATGTTTTTATTTTTGGGATGT
Organism: Vipera ursinii; assembly: GCF_947247035.1. Classification (NCBI taxonomy): domain Eukaryota; kingdom Metazoa; phylum Chordata; class Lepidosauria; order Squamata; family Viperidae; genus Vipera; species Vipera ursinii. The sequence continues at coordinate 115,951,253 of NC_139517.1, read as the reverse complement.
TTTTATTGTTATTTTAACTGTTTTAATGTTTTAGAAATGTAAGTCATGGTTGAGATGGGCAGCTGTAGATATTGAATAAAAAGAGTTTAGGTAGATAGGTAGGTAAGTATGGATGGATGGATGGACGGACAGACAGACATACTACAATAACAAATAGGGAATATAGATATGGTTGTTCTGTAATTTGAAGCTGCAATATATAGGAGACATGTTTTCCTAGGCAAGGTGGCTCAGCAGGTGGCTGAGCCAATAAAATATTTTTTGCATATGCCACTTAAAGTTTGCAAAGCTCCTCCAACTTGGGGGGAATAATTTTAAGCTTTTCACATCTTCTTTCTTCTTTCACAGAATAAGAATCGTCAGATGATTTGCTCATACAGCGTAGAGGGGAAGACATTGCTTATTTTAAACCTGGGTAAAGATTTGTTTTTCCTAGAGTTGGAGAGAATTTAGATTTAAGACAAAACCCACCCTATATATGATTTTTCTTTCTGTTCCAAACTATATAAAGAAGTTTGAGAGAGGAGTGCTTGATTAATGTTTTGTCTAACTATTTTTAGTTTGACAGATTCATAGCAGAAACCTGGTAACTGTGAAATTCAGTGGCATCTTTATTTCTTTTTCTTCTTCTTTGTCTTGTTTCTTTCCAGCTGATTCCACAATCTTGGCACAAGAGATGCTTATGGCACAATAAATGTGCTATTTTTTTTAGAAGTTGCCAAATTCATTGCTATATTCAAGAGGGTGCAATCTGGAATCACCAACTCTTATATACCGACTAAAACTAAAGACGCAAAACCAACTGTAAAACTATCTTGGCATGAAACATTGCTGACTTTTAAAACAACGCTACTTCCCTTAACACCATTTCATATGATGTCTTCAGAGCGCTGCTTATGAGCAGGCTTATGAAGAGAAACACATTAGGAATATACACTCTTTTTTCAATACTAACTATAAAACTGAAAATTGAATTGATTCTGATATTGAGGATTTCATCCACCATCATTTTCATATGTTCTAGTTAAACAACTTGATTCTGTAAACCAGAAATGGACGTTTGTGGTGGAAAAGACTGCGTGTAGTATTTCTTGGGAAACAAGGAGCAAAGTGGGTGGGATTGGAAATTAAACTAAGTGAGGTGAGGTGAAGTGTTGCTGTATCGTCTATTCAGATAGGGACTGGTATTCTCAAGGCTGGACAAGTTTGGGAAAGGTATCTATGTGTTTTTTTTAAAAAAAATCACATGAAACTGCTTTTAGAGCAGGGTGGAACAATATTTGCCTGGCTGAGAATCACACTTTAGTTCTTCAGTGAAATACTGGGGGGCATATTATGAAAAATAATTAGTGGACGTGGACCAAAGCTAAAATCAAATACAGTTGCTCACCAGTTATATGCAGGATTCAGTTATATACAATATTCAGTCATGCAAACTTCAACTCCCATGCTGGCTGAGGAATTCTGGGAGTTGAATCCACAAGTCTTAAAGCTGCCAAGTTTGGAGACCCCTGATTTAAACCTTTCTTTTTATTAAACATGATAAGTTGGTAACAACTTGGGAGTTCACGTTCCAAGGTTTGGGAAGTGACAGGTCACCTATAATCCCATGGTTTCAGATTTTGCCCTTGTGTTTTAGGGATCACTAGAGTGACTAGATCTCCCTCCTTACAATGGAAGTCATACTACTTGTTTTTTTTACATTTGTTTAAAAACAAAGGATGGAGCTTTGATTGCATGGTCACAGCTGTCATTTTAATCTTTCTGACAATACCTGCAAATGCCTCCATAGGCTGAAAGTATGTCAATCAGTCAGTTAGTCAGTCAGTCCTATCAGAACATTTTACTTTGAATTTAAGTAAAACTGCTTCAAATTTAACTTAAAAGGTAAGCTTTAAACAACAGGGAAAGAACCATATAATTTAGAAGCTGACTAACTGCCCTTTTAAACTGATAGTGAGCAAAAAGCACAAAAGAAAATCCAATGGTCTAAATCTTCAAGCAGCATAATCATTTATTGATTGCTCCATTTTTCTAAGAGATATAATCAAAGTAAGGCATTTTGTAAAGGAGGTACAAGACTTTTGTACACAAAGTATTTAGCTGAAATCCATCAAAAAGTCCCCACAAACACCTCCTCCTGATGAGGTTGGTCTTTAGAGTACCGCAATGCAGATAAATCTTAATTATCATTTTTAAATAATACTGCTTATGTGAAAAATTCATACAAGGTAGACAGTATTTAATAGGTAGATCAATATTCTTTCATGGGAATAAAATTAAGCTTGGAATATAGCAAAGAGACAATAATAAAAGAACATCAAATACTCAATCACAGAAGTGATGACCCACCAGAGAAGACAAAATTATTTTCTGGCCTTTCATATTGGAGTCTGTTAAGCAGATTGCTGGGGAACTGCTGGGGAAATGCAGTTTCTGTCTAATTTGTCACAGGATTAAAATGCAAGAATAAGGAAATGTTAGTGAAATTCAATATGGTTGAGTTTTCCAAGTCAGTTCTGCTAAATTTTGAATGGAGAAAAGGCTTCAGAAAGGTATTATTGATGGTACAATTTTTGATCCTGAGGTAAATGCCATTAGCCAAGACCATTTCTGCAGAAGGCCTGACTACTACTAAAAACAGCAAAGAGGCTTTTCCCCCCCTCTTTTCTGCCTATCTACTGGAAGAGTTGAGGTTCTTCTAAGTAGTTTCCTTTATTGTTTCTCTCTTATAGACAGAAATTTTGCCAAACTAAAGCAGAGTATTTGTACCATTAATCTTATACAGGGAGTGCAGAATTATTAGGCAAATGAGTATTTTGACCACATCATCCTCTTTATGCATGTTGTCTTACTCCAAGCTGTATAGGCTCGAAAGCCTACTACCAATTAAGCATATTAGGTGATGTGCATCTCTGTAATGAGAAGGGGTGTGGTCTAATGACATCAACACCCTGTATCAGGTGTGCATAATTATTAGGCAACTTCCTTTCCTTTGGCAAAATGGGTCAAAAGAAGGACTTGACAGGCTCAGAAAAGTCAAAAATAGTGAGATATCTTGCAGAGGGATGCAGCACTCTTAAAATTGGAAAGCTTCTGAAGCGTGATCATCGAACAATCAAGCGTTTCATTCAAAATAGTCAACAGGGTCGCAAGAAGCGTGTGGAGAAACCAAGGCGCAAAATAACTGCCCATGAACTGAGAAAAGTCAAGCGTGCAGCTGCCAAGATGCCACTTGCCACCAGTTTGGCCATATTTCAGAGCTGCAACATCACTGGAGTGCCCAAAAGCACAAGGTGTGCAATACTCAGAGACATGGCCAAGGTAAGAAAGGCTGAAAGACGACCACCACTGAACAAGACACACAAGCTGAAACGTCAAGACTGGGCCAAGAAATATCTCAAGACTGATTTTTCTAAGGTTTTATGGACTGATGAAATGAGAGTGAGTCTTGATGGGCCAGATGGATGGGCCCGTGGCTGGATTGGTAAAGGGCAGAGAGCTCCAGTCCGACTCAGACGCCAGCAAGGTGGAGGTGGAGTACTGGTTTGGGCTGGTATCATCAAAGATGAGCTTGTGGGGCCTTTTCGGGTTGAGGATGGAGTCAAGCTCAACTCCCAGTCCTACTGCCAGTTTCTGGAAGACACCTTCTTCAAGCAGTGGTACAGGAAGAAGTCTGCATCCTTCAAGAAAAACATGATTTTCATGCAGGACAATGCTCCATCACACGCGTCCAAGTACTCCACAGCGTGGCTGGCAAGAAAGGGTATAAAAGAAGGAAATCTAATGACATGGCCTCCTTGTTCACCTGATCTGAACCCCATTGAGAACCTGTGGTCCATCATCAAATGTGAGATTTACAAGGAGGGAAAACAGTACACCTCTCTGAACAGTGTGTGCAGCAGCAACCACAGGAGGCTGTGGTTGCTGCTGCACACAATGTTGATGGTGAACAGATCAAAACACTGACAGAATCCATGGATGGCAGGCTTTTGAGTGTCCTTGCAAAGAAAGGTGGCTATATTGGTCACTGATTTGTTTTTGTTATGTTTTTGAATGTCAGAAATGTATATTTGTGAATGTTGAGATGTTATATTGGTTTCACTGGTAAAAATAAATAATTGAAATGGGTATATATTTGTTTTTTGTTAAGTTGCCTAATAATTATGCACAGTAATAGTCACCTGCACACACAGATATCCCCCTAAAATAGCTATAACTAAAAACAAACTACAAACTACTTCCAAAAATATTCAGCTTTGATATTAATGAGTTTTTTGGGTTCATTGAGAACATGGTTGTTGTTCAATAATAAAATTAATCCTCAAAAATACAACTTGCCTAATAATTCTGCACTCCCTGTACACTGAGAGCTACTAAAGAGGAACTGTCTTAACTTTCCCACACAAACTTCACTGTCTCTTACTTCTCTGGAATGTACTCCCTCCCTTCTAATAAATCCAGGCTATACCTTGTTTTGATAGCCCTACATTTTGGACCATTCTACAGCTCCAATGGACATCAGAAGTTCTGAGCTTTTCTAGAAGAAAGAAGCTCGGAATTTTAACCAGAATGGGAATCTAGAAAACAAGAAGAGACAGCAATAGACAAAAGGAAGAAGAAGATACAGAAAGCATAAATCAAGAAGAAGGGGCAAAGGGAAAAGAATAGAACAGCTAGAATAATAAAACCTAAATATAACTGAAGAAGATAGAGAAGGACAATGGGATTCTCTCAATGAATATAAATGGATTGAACTCCCCCTTAAAAAGGAAAAAAAAATTACATGACTACAAAAACTAAAAATTGCTATAGTTCAGGGGTGTCAAACTCAATTTCATTGAGGGCCGCATCAGCATTGCGGTTGCCCTCAAGGGGCTGGGTGGGTGTGGCCTGGGTGGGTGTGGCCTACTGGGTGGGCGTGGCTAGAGTGTGTATGGCCTACTGGGTGGGCATGGCCAGTTCTACATCATTGGCATCAAGGGTGCCTATGGGGGCCTGGGCAGGAGTGGGACAGATCTGAGGGTCTCTGGCAGGAGGGGGGTCTCTGGGCCCGGGCCAAGGCAGAGGGGGCCATTCCCTCACTGTTTCCAGGATGACTTCGCGGGCCACATGAAACCACTTCGCGGGCCGGATCCGGCCCCCGGGCCTTGTGTTTGACATGTCTGCTATAGTTTATCTTCAAGAAACATATATTAAAAGACAACATTATAAATTTTTGTAATGTCTGAAAATTGGGAAGCTTTTCTTTTCATTAGCACAACAAAAAAAAGAGTGGCTTTATATATTAAAGAAACAATGAACCCCAAACAAATTCACTCAGATGAAGACGGAAGAATATTAATGGAAATGATGATAAACAATATATTGATGGTAGCAATATATGCACCAAATAACAAACAAGAAGAATTTTACCAAAACTTACATAAGAAAATAGTGGAAATGGAATAATATTTGCTTAGTAGGAGATTTTCCATTTTGTAGATGGAAAACTAACTATAGAAGTAGTAAAATAGGAAAAAAAAGGTAGGAACATTCTGCCTAAGACCTTTTTCAAAATGGCAGAAGGAATTCGTATACAGGATATGTGGAGAGAAAAATATACAAAGAAATCTCAATATACATTTTATTCAAATAGGCATAAATCATGGTCTAGAATTGATATGATATGGATATCTATTGAATTAAGAATGAACATACGAGAGATTGAGATAGAAACTAATGTATGGGTGGATCATAATCCAATAAAGATCACCTGGAGAGGAACAAAGAAAAAATTAAGATGGACATTGAATCAATCTCTATTGAAAGAGAAAGCATTTATACAAAAGGTAGCAAAGGAAATGGAATTTTTCTTTAAAGAAAATAAGTAAGAAGATACATCACTCCAAAGTGTTTAGGACACAGCCAAAGCATACTTTAGAGCAGGGGTGTCAAACTGCCGGCCCACAGACCAGACACATCATCCAGAAGCCACACCCACCCCATTGCCAGCAATGGCAAAACTCTCCCGATATGTTGTGCGAGGTCACGTGATGTCGCAAGTTTGACATGTCTGTTTTAGAGAATTAGCCATAACTCATATGGCGAAAAAGAACAAGGAAAAAAAACCAACAAGAACAAATGAAGCTAAAGGAAGAATTGACGAAATTAGAATTAGAACTACAAAGAGACCCACAAAAGAAGATGCTTAAAAATGGAGATAATAAAACACAAATTAAATTTAATAGAAGCTGAAGAAATGATCCAACATATTAAAAGAAAAAAACAAAACTTTTTTTGAAAATGCCAATAAGTCGGGTGGATGGTTAGCCTATAAATTGAAAAAAGAAAGAGAGAGAAAAAACAGATAAATAAATTGCAAGATGTGAGAGGCAATTTACAATGCCAAAATGAAACAATAAAAAATAATTAAAGAATTTTATGAAACACTTTGTGAAGAAATTACTCAGGAAAAAATAAGGCAATATATAGAAAATGTTACTCGTCCCAGCTTCTGCCCACCTAGCAGTTCGAAAGCACGTAAAAATGCAAGTAGAAAAATAGGGACCACTACGGTGGGAAGGTAACAGCGTTCCGTGCGCCTTTGGCGTCTAGTCATGCCGGCCACATGACCACGGAGACGTCCTCGGACAAACGCTGGCTCTTCGGCTATGAAACGGAGATGAGCACCGGCCCCTAGAGTCGGAAACGACTAGCACGCATGTGCGGGGGAACCTTTACCTTTACCTTATAGAAAATGCTAAGCTATCAAAAATTTCAGAGAATTTCAAAAACATGTTAAATGGAAAAATAACAATTATGGAGCTGAGAGAAGCTATAAAAAGACAAAAAAAAATGATGATACCAGGGCCAGATAGGCTACCCGCAGAATTTTATAAAAGCCTACAAGACATACTAAGCCCATTAATGCAAGAAGTATGTAATGAAGTACTAGTAGAGGCCAAACTACCATATACATGGACAGAAGTCAATATTACTTTAATACCAAAAGAAGATTCACATTTGACTCAGATAAAGAATTATAAACCAATATCTCTGTTAAATGTGGATTATAAAATTTTTGCTTCAATAATAGCAGAAAAACTGAAGAGATTTTTGATTGAATTTATACATTCAGACCAAAATGGATTCTTAACAGAGACAAATAAAGAACAACCTAAGAATGATTTTAGATACTCTGGAATATTATGAAATTAATTCAGAGAAACAAATGGCATTAATTTTCTTAAATGTGCAGAAAGACTTTGATAATGTTAACTGGCAATTTATGGTATAACAATTAAACTATGTGGATTTTGGAGAAAACTTCATAAATATAATCAAAACAATTTATCATAGACAAAAGTAATTATAAATGGAGATTTTACAGAGACTTTTAATATTAAAAAAGGCACAAGACAAGGGTGTCCACTATCTCCATTATTATTTATTTTAACTCTGGAAGTGCTGAATAGAAACATTAGACCTGACCCAGAAATTAAATGTATGGAAATAAAAGATGAAAAATATAAATTACAAGCATTTGCAGGTGATTTGGTATTTATATTAGAAGATCCCTTGGAGACAAGCCCTAAATTATTGACAAAGATTGAGGAATTTGGAGAAGTTAGCAGGAGCGAAAATAAACAGAGACAAGACTAAAGTGATAGTCAAAAACCTTACAGATATACAAAGAAATCAATTGTCAGAAAAAAACAGATCTCCAGATAGTTAAGAAAGCCAAATACCTGGGGATACACCTAACAGCAAAGTTTGTGACATTAAAAGAAGATAATTATCATTCTATACTATTAAAACAAATAAAATTAGATTTGGAAAGATGGAAAAATCTATAATTATTGATGTTGGGAAGAATAGCAACAGTGAAAATGAATATTTTACCAAAAATTACTTTTTTTTATTTCAAACAATACCTATAAAATTAGAGATTTTTTTTCTGATGGGTTAAATGCATTGATTTTGAAATCAAAATTAGACTAACAATCCGCTTGCAAGGCGTCCCTTGCAGCATGGAGCTTGACTCCGGATCAGCGGTCTCGATCATTTCGGACGAGACCCTTAACTACATAAATAACCGGAGCAAGCAGCGGATTAAATTACGGCCTACAAATTTAAACCTGACCGATTTTCAGAACTCGCCGGTCAAGGTAAAGGGGGAGGCTACCGTTTCAGTGGGGTTTAAGGGTCGCAAAGAGCACCTGGAGGTTGTAGTGGTAGAGGGCCGGAGGGCCAGCCTCGTCGGCCTAGACTGGTTCGAGGCCCTGGGAATCACAGTCTCTGGGATCCACCGGATACAGGGGGACTCCGTCGAGGCCGTCTGCAAGGAGTTCACAGACGTCTTCGACGGGATGCTAGGCAGGTACACAGGCCCCCGATTTCGTTCAAGCTTAACTTGAACGTTCCTCCCGTTAGGGTCAGGCCGCGGCGAGTCCCCTTCGCGCTCAAACACAAAATAGAGTGCAAACTAGAGAAGCTGGTGGCCCAGGAAATCTTAGAGCCCGTCGATGGGGGGGAGTGGGAAACCCCAATCGTCACCCCCCTCAAATCCAATGGGGAAATTAGGATCTGCGCTGACTACAAGTGTTCGGCGAATCGCGCCCTAAACCCGCACACTTACCCGGTCCTGTTCTTGCTTCCCTCCAAGGTGGCGCCATCTTTGCAAGGCTCGATCTTGCGCAGGCATACCAGCAACTCACAGTTACTAGGGCAACAGCTGACATTCAAACCATAGTAACACACAGGGGAGGGTTCCGGGTGAACAGGCTGCAGTTTGGGGTCAGCGTTGCTCCTGGCATTTTCCAGGAAGTTATGGAGAAGACACTCAGGGGCATCCCAGGAGTCTGCCCCTATTTTGATGACATCCTGATTGCAGGAGCATCAGAAGAGCTGGCAGGTAGGCTCAGGGAGGTACTGTCCAGGCTGCGTTCAGCTGGCCTCAAACTCAAGAGGGAGAAATGCAGCATAGGTGTGCCCTCCACAAAATTCTTGGGATTCAGGGTAGATGCCAAGGGAATCCACCCCACAGAGTCCAAGGTGAGGGCCATCAAACTAGCACCCACACCCAAGAACAAGGCAGAGCTACAGGCATTCCTGGGCCTGCTAAACTTCTACCACGCATTCCTCCCACACAAGGCAGCAATTGCAGAGCCACTCCACAGGCTACTGGACAAACAGGCAGCATGGGTCTGGACTCCTGCCCACAACCAAAGCTTCAGGGCTTTAAAAGCACTACAGTCTGATAAGTCCACAGTAACCCATTTCATCGAGACAAAGCCCATATGCATCGCATGCGATGCATCCCCTTACGGTGTGGGCGCAGTACTCAGTCACCTCGAGCCCAATGGGGCACAAATTTCCATAGCATACTATTCTAGGACGCTGTCTGGAGCAGAAAGAAACTACGCCCAAATAGACAGAGAAGCCCTGGCAATCGTGGCAGGAATCAAAAAATTCCACGATTATCTGTATGGCAGGGAGTTCACTGTCTACACGGACCACAAACCACTCCTAGGCCTGTTCACAACGGACAGGCAGATGCCCCAAATCCTGTCCCCCAGAATGCTCCTGTCGTCCATCTTCCTTGCAGCCTACAATTGCAAGCTGGTGCACAAGCCAGGGAAGGAGATGGGCCACGCAGACGGCCTAAGTAGGTTACCCATTGACACCCCCGAACCAGACCCAGCACCAGCAACACAGATCTTAGCCCTGCAAGAATTACCAGAATGCCCTCTCCATGCCAAGGACATTGCCAGTAACACAGTCACCGACAACATCATGAACAGGGTACACTCATGGGTTTGCACAGGGAAACTAATCAAGGAGAGAAGCAACCTAGAACTAAGGAGAAACTTCCTGACAGTGAGAACAATTAACCAGTGGACCAACCTGCCTCCAGAAGAGGTAAATGCTCCAACACTGGAAGTTTTTTAGAGACTGGACAGCCATTTGTCTGAAATGGTATAGGGTTTCCTGCCTGAGCAAGGGGTTGGACTAGATGACCTCCAAGGTCCCTTCCAACTTTTTAAATTATATTATTATTATTATTATTATTATTATTATTGTTGTTGTTGTTGTTGTTGTTGTTGTTGTTGTTGTTGTTGTTGTCGTCGTTGTTGTTGTTGTGAGACAATGAAGAATGGCTCAATGAGAAGAACCATCCTTTGCAGATCAGGAGATATCAGCAGGCCTAGGAAGTTGATGGAGAAAATATAATACAGAACAGAAGGATCTTGAGAATGAGTTAGATTGGGGAATCTATGTTACTTCAGATGTGGTAGAACTACAGCTACAGCAGCCCTCACTATTGGTTATGCTGCATGAATATGTGGAAGACTGCAATCCCTCAGTTAGAATTGAAACTCTTCAAAGGGGAGTATGTTTTGGGGAAGTGAAGATAGAATTAGGTACTAAATTATCAATACAGGTAGTTCTCAACTTATAACCATTTCTTTAGCAACTAGAGTGTCACTGAAAAAGCCAACTTAAGTCTGGTCCTTGAATTGTCATAGCATCCCCATGGTCAGGTAATCAAAATTTGGGAACTTGTCAACCGATACTGTATATATTTACAACAGTTTTAATAGTGATCACTATTCGCAGCCTTCCCAGCCAGCTTCTGACAAAGTCAATGGGAAAGGTCAGATTAACTTAATTGCATATATTCACTTAACAGCTATGGCAAAAAGGTCATAAAATCACAAGTGACTCACTTAACAGCCACCTTGCTTAATAAAGAAAACTCTGCTCCCAATTTTAGTCATAAATCAAGGACTACCTGCAATGGTTAACAATACAAATTTTAAATCAGGGTTTGTTCTCACCATTTAGTTGATTAGTTAATAGCATCATACATTATAACAGGGAAAGATAAGCATGTTTATACTTACAACCCCAGATGCTACTGGAGTTCTGGTTAGAATGCAGTATTGCAGGCTAATTCTACCAACTGCCAGGAGTTTGATCCTTACTAACTCAGCCTTCCATCCTTCTGAAGTTGGTAAAATGGGGGCCCAGATTGTTGAGACGAATATGCTGATTCTGTAAACTGCTTAGAGAGGGCTGTAAAGCACTGTGAAGTAGTATATGTCTAAGTGCTACTGCTATTGTGCAGAGCAATTTCCACAAACACATGGCCAAACCATCCAAATATAGGTAAACAGCTAAAGCAAGACAGTTTGTAATGTCTGTAACTAAAGTGTGTTGGGTTAATCACTAAAAAGATGAATGACAGCATCCAGAAACTGACAATTCTGAGTTGCAGACCTTCAGTCTGCTGCAGTGCTGCAATATTCACAGGAGCCCTTCCTATCTTCAGTAACTATAAAGCTGGGAAGCCGGAAGCAAGGAAGTAAGAACAGAAGAATTACCTCTTCTTTGCAAAATATTCCTTTTCGGTAGAATGTAATGACAGATTGCGTGGCTGATCCAAAGAAGAGGAAAACGGGGAAGCAGGGAGGGACATCACCAGATATATTATTATCCTGTCCGAAGCATAGAGGTACCCACAATTCACTTCTACAGGCAGCCTAGTCATGGACAGAATTGGAGGGAGAGGAAATGCTGGAACTGGAATTAAATAAAGCAGACAGTCTTGCCTCAGCAATATTAATTACCGATGATCCCTACACACCACGGTGTTCACTTGTTTCAAGCAGAGAGTTGTCTTCTGTTGTTAAACCACAAAGGCTAGTAAAAGAAAAGCCTCTGAGCATTTTCAGTCTGGCTTTGTTTCCATCATGGATAAGGAAAAAAGGAGGAGACGTTATTTTCCTGAGAAATGGCTGCCTCTTTCAAATACCATAACACAGGCTAAAGATAAACCTAGACAGCATTCACTGGAGATTGGATCTCTTTAAATTGCTCTTTAAATAGACATGAAGAGTTTGCATTGACTGGTGCAGGTAGCAAAGCCATGTTGAGGGACGGAGAAAAATAGGACACATATTGGATTGGAGATCCACCTCCAATGAATGCTGTTTAGGTTTGCCTTCAGCCCAGGTTAAGTTATTTGAAAGAGGCAGCCATTTCCCAGAAAGACAACTTCTCCTTTTTTTCATTGACACTGTTCAGATCACAACCCAACTACATCACCTACATCTGACTGCCTTGGTGGAGCAGTGGGCTAATGCCTCCTTAAGTAACACCAGCTGCCTGCAATTAGTGCAGGTTCGCATCCCACCAGGCTCAAGGTTGACTCAGCCTTCCATCCTTCCGAGGTAGGTAAAATGAGGACCCAGATTGTTGGGGGCAATAAGCTGACTTTGTAAAAATGCCGCTTGGGGGGGCCTGAAAGCCCTAATAAGCAGGTATATACATAGAATGAAGGCTATTGCTAAGCACATTGTGCTTTAAATTGTAAGCCGCCCTGAGTCTTCGGAGAAGGGCAGGATATAAATGGGATTAAAATAAAATAAAAAATAAAAAAATCAGTGGTGGGATTCAGCCAGTTCGCACCAGTTTGGCAGAAAAGGTATCTAATTTTTTGTTGCCCAGGCCAAGAATGGACTTCCAGAAGTGGCATCCACACAGAGAACTGGTTGTTCACATATTTGAATCCCACCACTGCCCTACATGCTTGTGTCTGACATTGGAAAACATTGGAACACAAATGCAAAAAAGATGGTGTTTGCAATGTGTCACTTTCAGCATTGCACAGTTTGTATCAGGAGTTAGGGATATTAGTCTTTTAATCCATGGCTTTTCAATCTAAGTATTTCTCTTAGCTGTTAGTTGAACAGGTAAATTCTTGACTTGAGACAGTAATGGAATTTCTGCTTTAAGTCATGATGGTCATAAGTCAAGGCCCCCACATGAGTGACCTTACTTGTGCTGGTTGTTATGTGAATGCCATGGTGGTTAAGTGAATCCATGTATTCCTATTGGCTTTTTTTGCCTGAAATCCGATGAAAAGGCCAGAAACTGGCAATGAAATATCCTAAATTATAATCCCATGATTACAGAATGCTACAACCAGATGTAAAGTGATCATGAGATCATGAGAAGGTATGCAGCCATAAGAACTCCAAAACTGGGTCAAAAGTAGTTTTTTATTGTAAGTTCAAATGGGTGTTAGGTCATTGAGTGAGGTCTACCAATGATGATGATGATGATGATGATGATGATGATGATGATGATGATGATATGCATTCTGCTGTGTTACTAGTAGGGGCTGTCAAACAATGCAAAGGGAAATGCAAGGGGAAGTTGTTTTCATTGTGCCTAGAAGAAGCAAATTCAAATTCAAATTCAAATGGTATCAAATGCCTCATATACTGAGGCTGCTTTGTTCAAGTCTAATTTGTTGTTGTTCATCATAACTAGAGGAACCTAAATCACTATGTCAGGGTAAAGCATACTAAATCTGAGATTATTTTTTAAAAAGAAAAAAATGTGCCAGAAAAGTGATTGTGTTCCTGCAAGCATCTGTAAGTTTGCTATTTTGAGACAGAATGTGTTGAAATTTTCAGTAGTAGTACCTGTCTCTATGGGTGCCAAACTTCAGATAAATAGAGTGTTTCTTTGAAAAGAAGACCTTGTGGCTTTATAGGAACAATTATGGCCCTTTCTGAAATGGAAGAGTTGATTGTCAGGAAAGTGAACAGAAATTCAAGGGCTTAGCCGACTAGCATTTCCTTTAAAGATCATCAACAGATAGGCCAACTTATTTAATAACACAGCATCACATAGTTTTCTTGACTTCCCTGGAAAAGAACCTGGGGAACAATTAAGAGATAAAAATTAAAATAAGTGTCAAGTCTCCATGCTGAATTCAACACCTGGTGAATTCCATTTAATTTTTTTGACAACAGTGATGAAGTGATCAGCCACTACCATCCCATAGAGAGTGATGGCGAACCTTTTAGAGACCCAAGTGCCCAAACTGCAACCCAAAACCCACTTATGTATCGTCAGGTGCCGGGTGGGCATGGCCCATTGGGTGGATGTGGCCCATTGGGTGGGTGTGGCCAATTGGATGGGTGTGGCTGCAGTGGTAACTGGGTGGGACTAAAAAGTTCAATCAATCAATTCCAACTTTGAGAGATCTTTTTTTCCCCGTGAGAAGTTGAAATTGGTTTATTGATTGAACCTCTTTTTTTGCACATGGTGGCAAAGGCCTAAAGCGAAAAGGTTTTATAAAACCCAGCTGAAGGCCTAGGAGTGGGGCGACGGCACGCGTGCCCACAAAAAGGGCTCTGCATGGTCACCTGTGGCACGCGTGCCATAGTTTCGCCACCACGGACATAGGATGTTTTTCCAACCATCCTTGTAGTCTCATCCAAGTACCTACCACATCTGACCTTACTATGCTTTTTCAGCCTAGACAAAGCTAGTCAAAAGCAAAAAAAAAAATCTTTCACACCCAACTTTCCCCAATGTCTTTAACCCAGTAAGATGCAATAGCTGGTCAGATCAGAACTGCTCAACAGCAAGAAATATTGGGCGATAGAAGCACAGTTACAAGCTTTACAAAGTAGTTCTTTATTTAGGACTTGTTGCTTAGTGACCGAAGTTACTGGTTCTGGTTCTGATATTCGCCCCTCCCCCCCTGCAGTCACTTGATTACATTTTGGCTATTTGTCAAACTACATTAATGGCAATTTTGAAATATCCTGTAGTCAAGTGACAACAGTTTACAACTCTTTTGCTGGAGACCAGCAAAACCAAGGTTTCCAGCAAACCCTCCCCCCAATTGTAGACAACAGGTTAATTTAACAATCATGGTGATTCATTTAATGACCACTGCAAAAAGTGTCACAAAAGTAGGTTGGCCATTGCTGACCCATTTAACAATTGGCAGGAATTACAACTATAATTCTGAGGTCAGTTATGGTCATAATTCAAGGATTACTTAAAGAATAAGAATTAGAAGAAGAAGAAGAAGAAGAAGAAGAAGAAGAAGAAGAAGAAGAAGAAGAAGAAGAAGAAGAAGAAGAAGAAGAAGAAGAAGAAGAAGAAGAAGAAGAAGAAGAAGAAGAGGAGGAGGAGGAGGAGGAGGAGGAGGAGGAGGAGGAGGAGGAGGAGGAGGAGGAGGAGGAGGAGGAGGAGGAGGAAGAAGAAGAAGAAGAAGAAGAAGAAGAAGAAGAAGAAGAAGAAGAAGAAGAAGAAGAAGAAGAAGAAGAAGAAGAAGAAGAAGTTGGAAGGGACCTTGGAGGTCATCTAGTCCAACCCTCTGCTCAGGCAGGAAACCCTATACCATTTCAGACAAATGACTGTCCAGTTTCTTCTTTAAAAACTCCAGTGTTGGAGCATTCACCACTTCTGGAGGCAGGTTGTTCCACTGGTTAATTGTTCTAACTGTCAGGAAGTTTCTCCTTAGTTCTAGGTTGCTTCTTTCCTTGACCAGTTTCCATCCGTTGCTTCTTGTCCTGCCTTCAGGTGCTTTGGAGAATAGCTTGACTCCCTCTTCTTCGTGGCAGCCTCTGAGATATTGGAACACTGCTATCATGTCACCCCTCACCCTTCTCTTCATTAAACTACACATACCCAATTCCAGCAATATGTTTTGTTTTGTTTTGTTTTCTTATTTACTATTATTAGTTTTGTTTTGTACAACTCCAGGAAGCATATATAATGCTCCTGTTCATTTTTGTCACATCTGTAATGCCATGGGATAGGAGAAAGAGAGACTGATCCTAAATCACCTATTCATTTCTCAGGAAAGAATAGAACATACTAAATTTACAGCAAATACATTATTAGCCTAGTGTAAATTTTAAGTGGTGACTTAATAAGGTAGCACTGGATCCTGTAATATTATGGCAGGCTTACGATTATAATTTAGTTCCAAGTTCCACGTGCATTTCTGCTTTACCCTTGTGATATAATGTGGATGAAATTGGCAGAACTCATGTTTGGAAATGAAAGGCCCCCCCATTGATCATTGTATCATTTTTGCTGTAACTCAGGGATGAAAAATCTGCCTAGGCAGGAAGGATGTGGAAAATTATCAAGGTTATGGGACTTCAATTCCCTAAAGCTTTTGCAGCAAGATTACCAAAACAGAGTAGAGAACAGAGACAGCTCAAGCCACAAGCTGGGAAGATAGGAAGAAACAATCTTAGGAAGAGTAACTCCTACATTTTGTAAAGTGGTACTCTATTATATTACTATATTGGGACCACTTTACAAAGTCTTAATAAGACAGCAATTGAAATACTGCATCCAATTTTGGTCACCACAATATAAAAAAGATGTTGAGACACTGGAAAGAATGTAGAGAAGAACAACAAAGATTATTAGGAGGTTGAAGTCTAAAATTTGTGAAGAACAGTTGCAGGAATTGGATATGTCTAGTCTAGTGAAAAGAATGACTAGGGCAGTGGTGCGATTCAAATATGTGAACAACCGGTTCTCTGTGTGGATGCCACTTCCAGAAGTCCATTCTGGGCCTGGACCACAAAGAATTAGCTACTGGTTCTGCAGAACTCATGCGAACCGGCTGAATCCCACCACTGGACTAGAGGTGACATGATAGTTTTAATAATAATTTTAATTGTTTTTTTTTTACTTTTTCAGGGACTGTTGTAATTATTTTTAATTGTTTTTAACTTTTTTTATTTCTTGTTTTAAATACCCTGTAAACCGCCCTGAGTCCTGCGGGAAAGGGCAGTATATAAATCCAATTAAATATAAAATAAAAAAATAGCAGTGTCCCAATATTTGAGGGGCTGCCACAAAGAAGTGGTGGGGGCGGGGTCAACCTATTTTTCAAAGCACAAGAAGGCAGGACAAGAAACAATGGATGGAAATTAATCAAAGAGAGAAGTAACCTTGAGCTTGGATTAGATGACCTCCAAGGTACCTTCCAATTTATTTATTTATTTATCTATCTATCTATCTATCTATCTATCTATCTATCTATCTATCTATCTATCTATCTATCTATCTATCTATACTGCCCTATTCCCGAAGGACTCAGGGTGGTTTACAGGGCAGCGTATAAAAGACAATATAAAAGATAATATAAAATTAAAATGAATTAAATTAATTAAAGCCCAACAATTAAAACAATATTAAAAAGCTAAAACCCCTTCAGTCCAGGCCTGATAGATCGAAAAGCCAGGTTTTCAGGTCCCGGCGAAATGAACGCAGATTGGGGGCGGTCCGGAGTTCCACAGGTAAATCATTCCAAAGGGCAGGCGTGCCCACAGAAAATACCCTCCCTCTGGGGATCACCCGCCGGCACTCCCTAACCGGCGGCACCCTAAGGAGGCCCTCTCTATGGGAGCGCACTGGACGATGGGAAGTTGATGCTGGCAGCAGGTGCTCCCTAAGATAATCCGGACCCATGCCATGTAGGGCTTTATAGGTCATCACCAGCACCTTGAATCTCACCCGGAGGGCAACTGGAAGCCAATGCAGCTCGCGGAGGTGTTACATGGGAGTATCGGGAGACTCCCATCACAACTCGCGCGGCTGCATTCTGTACCAGCTGAAGCCTCTGAGTGGTCCTCAAGGGCAGCCCCATGTAGAGAGCATTGCAGTAGTCTAACCGGGAGGTCACGAGCGCATGAGTGACTGTGCATAGGGCATCTCGGTCCAGATAGGGCCGCAACTGGTGCACCAGGCGAACCTGGGCAAAAGCCCCCCTGGTCACGGCTCCTATGTGGTCTTCTAAACGGAGCCATGGATCCAGGAGGACACCCAAGTTGCGGGCCCTATCAACGGGGGGTAACACCTCACCCCCCATAGTTAATTCTATGTTCTAAGTAGCAATAGCAATAGTACTTAGACTTACAGCACTCTCTGGGTGGTTTGTAATGTCAACACATTGTCTACAACCATTTGGGTCCTCATTTTATCAACATCAGAAGGATGGAAGGGTGTGCCCCATCGTGATCAAATTCCTGGCTGTGGAATTTGTTGGCTGTGAAATTTGCAGGATATGGGCAAAATTTGTAGCTGAGGGTTTAATTTGGGGCTTGTTACTCTGATCACTTTCCTCAGTTAGTTCATTGTTCAGGTTGTGTACCTTCCTCTACAGGTAGTCGTCGAGTTATAACTGTAATGGAGCCTCCCCATTACAGTTGTAAGTCATAATGCTCCTAAATTGGAGCACCAATGTGAATGACCCAATTTTATGACCTTTTTGCTGAAATTGTTAAATGAATGCCATGATTGTTAAGTGAGCCAATGGTTTGCTATGGGCTGATTTTGCAGAAAGCAGAAATTAATACCAGGTTTTGGTAACACTATTGTAAAACACAGTTAGCTATCAATGGGACACTGCAAATGGCTGTATATGCTAACTGGTTGCTGAGTGCCCAGAGTGTGATCACTTCACCAGGGGTGGGGCAACCATCAGAACTTCAAATATGCAACATAAGTACCCTGCCAGGGTTTATGACTTTGAACAGTCACTAAGTGATTGGTTATAAGTTGTGAAATATTTCTAGTTATTGGCATCTTTCTATCAAATTTTAGCTGTCTCTTTAATATCCTTACTACATTCCCATTAGTTTCTCTCCTACTGGCCCTCATTCCATTTTCCGCAGGAAAGGAAAGGAAAGGAAAGGAAAGGAAAGGAAAGGAAAGGAAAGGAAAGGAAAGGAAAGGAAAGGAAAGGAAAGGAAAGGAAAGGAAAGGAAAGGAAAGGAAAGGAAAGGAAAGGAAAGGAAAGGAAAGGAAAGGAAAGGAAAGGAAAGGAAAGGAAAGGAAAGGAAAGGAAAGGAAAGGAAAGGAAAGGAAAGGAAAGGAAAGGAAAGGAAAGGAAAATACAGTTGTGCATAGCTCTTTTCTTTCTACAGCATCACACTGAAATATTGGAATGTATACTTTTTGTTTTCCAAAGAAGTATTGATTTTATTGTGTTGAACACTTCCAGATATGTTTGATAAGGTTTATTTTTTTCACTATGCACCCTACACTCATTCCTTTATGTACTGAAATTTTTTACCCACAAGGGATAATCAATTTTCTGATTCCCTTTGCTGGCTTAACCAAGCTGCATTAAGTCTGCAAGACACCTGTTATACTCACAGTGCCTTGAAAAACAATGCCAGATTGAGTTATTAATTTTGCAAAAGGCAAAGCAAAAAGATAAATTTGGTTGTAGGAAGTACAGCAGCAGTTATCTTTATTAACCCTTATTTAATCATCCCAGCCAACCAAACAACCTAGAGCTACAGTTTAATATTTACATTTTGCAGGGGGGAGAATGTAGGGCAAAGCATTTCATCTAATCAAATTGAGCAAAGCTTAACATGCCACATTAAATGTTTGCTCTTCGGCAGCAGAGTTCACTCATTCTGTCACTCTAATTCCTGGGCCCAATTTGAAACTAGTCTGCATTATGTGTTATCTTGGAATATGTTTGCCTTCTAAACGTATGTTAAATGACCTTATCCTTGAAAGCAACATTGTCAAAACCAATAAACAAAGAAAATAATAAAATAGATATTAATAAACTTTTGAACTGGAAAGGTACAGAAAGAAAAAAGAAGGGAGCAAAAGGAAACGCTTCCCTTCATTTCCAAAATTGTGGATGCGGTAAGAGATTACTTAAAAGATTTTTTGTTTAGATGTCTTCTAATGAGTTCTTAAGTCTCATTATTTTGTTGACCCCTTGCTAAATCCTTTCTAATCTAACATATTTTACTATTAGTCATGCCTGAGATATCTATGGTGGGAGAAAAGTTTTTAAAAAATCAATGTAAAAGCTGCAACCATGTGATAAAAGTCCTTTTTCATGTGCATCAGGGCTGCTATCTTGATTTAAAAAAAAAAACCAAATTCCCCTTTGCAGACATCCCTAATCTACATTGACCATAGTCTGTTGGAAATTGTAGTTCAGCAACATCTAAATGATGTTTCCCAAACTTGGCAATTTTAAGTTGTGTGTGGACTTCAAATCCCAGAATTGCACAGTCAAGGTTGAGAAACACTGATCTAGAACAGGCATGTCAAACTGCCAGCCCATGGGCCAGATGTGTCACAATGAAACTGCTCCCACCCCATTGCCGGCAATGGGGAAAAAGTTACGATACGTCATGTGACGTCACATGATGTCACGAGTTTGACATGCCTGATCTAGAAGATCAATAGTTGATTTCCTGCCTTAGAACCCTTTCCCTTTTGACAATGGCATGCCGGCTCCTTTGTTAATCAGACACAATATTTCCATGATTCAACAGTGCATTCCACATTTCAGTTTAAACCTGGACAAAACTTAGGCCCAACAAACCAGTCAAACAACAGACAGCCCTATGCAGACCAAAAATCCAAGCCAGCTTTTTAATTTGATCAGCTTATCATTAGAATCAGGGACAGAAAAAATCCTCTGCATTTTCTTTCTGTAAGTTCCTGGTTGAAAGAGAATTTGCTTCAGAAATTTATTATTATTATTATTTTATTATTTATTAAATTTTTATACCGCCCTTCTCCCGAAGGACTCAGGGCGGTGTACAGGGCAACAAATATTAAAAACGAAGTACAAAAGTTAAAAAACAATTAAATATTATGCCCGATATAAACAATCATTAAAAACCATGTTAAAACCCCAACCCTTAACCCATCAAACCAGGCCGGATTGCTCAAATAAATAAGTTTTTAGATCCCACCGGAAGGAGCGAAGGTCGGGGGCCATCCGGAGCTCGACCGACAAGCGGTTCCACAGGTCTGGCGCACCCACAGAGAACGCCCTCCCCCTAGGGGCCACCAATCGACATTCTTTGATCGGAGGCACCCTACAAAGTAAAGGAAATAAAATTAGGAGACATTCTTGAAGGTGGAATTCAAAGTTCAAGTTATGTTGTGTGAAAAATCTTTTTGAGATGCCAATTTTACTACTCAAAGAGGATAGTTCTTGATTGCAGAGACAAATAACCTAGCTCATTTATAGTGCTTTCCTATAAATGGAAAAAGATTCCATTGACCCAACTAACATTACGGTTGTTGTTTTTTTTAATAGATTTGGGGTTAATGTGTAAGGTCACCAGCCCTTACATAAATTTGAGTCTAATCAGGCAACTCAGATGGAGGCTTCTTGAGGAAACAATGCTTTAATTGATCAAGTAAAACAGCTGGGTGGCAAACAATCTGGAACGCTGACAGTTACGTCCAGAAGCGCCACACCTTAGAAAATTAGTAGCATTGCTTTATAAATTTTGTTAGCCAATCAAAATCAGACAACAGAGCTATTACATTATAAGGAAAACATCAGTCATTCCTGTACACTGCCTTATTCCCTCCTTCAGTACATCCCATCCATGAACATGTTTCCCACGCTTGCATAAAATTTGTCCCTGATGCAAATGCTGATTACAGAAGTGAGATAGCAATAGTTAGACTAAGCAATTTCTTTTTGTTCCAGTTACAGAACTCTTCATTGTGTTTGTGATTATTCATTGTGGGTTCTTATTATTATCATGGTTGTCATAATATGAGCTGAGTGTATTGTTTTATGTTTTTAACTACTTTTAATTTTTAAAGCCTCCCTGTATCTAGACTGTATAGTTTATATAATCTAGAGTCAGTGGGCAGCCATAAAAAATATATAACATCATAATAACAGCTTAACATATGCATATTCATAGATGTAACAGTATATGAGAAAGACCTTGTGAGACAGGCAAGAAATGCTGCCTAGGGATTTGGTCAGATAACAGTATGTATAGCTCTCAGCAACATAATGAGCAAAGACGCTCATAAGCAACCCTCCTAACTTCTCAAGCTGTAAAGGAGATGGTAGGAATTTGTACTTTCAGACTTGCAAGTACTTACAATAAAGTAGAATTAGTTCATTTTGTCATTATTTTCTGTCTGGTCCACTTGGGAAGGCTGACGAGACATGAAACTGAGACAAAAGTATAAAGTTTTGCTTGCTTCCTTGCTTGTTTTGTAACACCCAAACCCCACTCTGATGTATGTGTCTATATATCTGTTTTTCCTTTCTCCCATTTCGGAAGGGTTCACTGTTGGGAGCACTTGGTAAAACACTTGATTGCAAAACGTTTCAGGCTGAGATGAATGGTGGCGGGAATGCTGACACAGCAAAGCTGATCTTAAGCATTAGCACAGTGTTAAATGGATTTTGAGCTATCCGAGCGTAGCTTTGGCATGATAAAGAAGCTCTCCCTGATGGATTGTTAGTGGTGCCCTAACTCTTTACAGGATGATAATATTGACTTCACATTAGATAAACATGAATCTTCTAAACAAGAACAAACCCGATTGGGTCTCTCCGTTGCTTCTCACTGTTAAAAGGCAGGCAGGACACAGTCTGTAGAGTTTAATTTTAACTGTAATTACCTTTCCCAGTAAGGTGCAGTACAGTAACAAATGAAGCACAGTTCTGTAACTGTGCTAAAGAGAGACTTGGAAAGGTCAAGCCCCTTGCCTAGACAATTTTTATTTTTAAGAAAATCCATTAGTGCCTACCCACCAGCTTTAAAGAGCCTTTAGATTTTTCAAAGAACGGTGGTGTTGGGGAGGGAAACAAAATTAATGTTCAATAGGCTTAAATAGTGTGGTGGAATGACATGACAGAATAGAATACTGGTCTATTTCATTTCCACGCTCCCATTTTTTCAGACATAACCCAAACACATTCCCAGGATACCTTCAGCAACACTTGACATACAGCCCTGGTTCAAAGTTCCTAGGCTGATAACTTAGAGCAGAGAGAAAGTGTGTGAGAGCATCATTGATATTACACTCTTGCTGTCCTTTCCTTTCCAAAGCCAAATGTTGATGGCAAATATACTTTTGCCATTTGCAAAAAACCTTTATATAATTTCAGATCTCCTCTACAAGATGTCAGTTCAATGCCATTGCTTTGTCCTCAAGCCTCTGAAGGGTGAAGAGGGAAAGGAAGGAAGGAAGAAATAAAGAAAATCGTAACTTTATTGTCACTTTAAAATGACAATGACATTAAAATGACATTTCATTGCATTCAGCTCTCAAAGGATCACCACCTTAAATACACACTACATAAATATGACAAAAATAAATACAGAATTATGCATATACCCACATATATTATATGACACAGAGAAACAACACAGTCTAGTTCAGATTACGTATACATGTACATGGCTAGAAAAACGGGTCTTGCGAGTTTACCAAATGGATGGCATAGGGGACAAAGCTATTACAGAATTGGATGGTCCTGCTAGAAATACTTTGAAATCTCCTCCCAGAGGGGAGCAACAGAAACAGACTATAAAGTGGGTGTGTAAGGTCTGTAACAATGCTTCAGCAGCATGCTGAATACCAGGAAGCAAGCTTCCTATAATCTTCTAGGCTGTCCTTACCAATCTCTGTATGCACTTTCTATCTGAGGCACTGCTGACACCAAATCAGACAGTGATGCATTCTGTTAAAATGCTCTCAATCGTGCCTCTGTAAAAAGTGGCCAGGACAGAAGGAGAAAGATGTGCTCTCCTCATCCAACGCAGGAAATGCAGATGCTGGTTTGCTTGCTTCACTAAGGATAAGGTGTGGAGAGACCAATTCAAATTGTTAGTTAACTGCACCCCCAGATACTTAATACTGTTGACCACTTCCACAGCTGCATCCTTGATACTGAGTGGAGTATGACTATGCTGGCTCTTTCTAAAATCTACAATGATCACCTTTGTTTTATCAATATTTAGAACCAGGTTATTTTTATTGCACCAGTCCACCAAAGCCTTCACCTCCTCCCTATAAGCATCTTCACTGTCATCCCGGATAAGACCCACCACTGCCATGTTGTTTGCATACTTCACAATATGATTCGTAGCAGATTTGGCACAGCAGTTGTGAGTCATCAAGGTGAACAGTAGCGGACTCAGAACACAGCCCCGTGAGGAACCCATACTCAAGGAGATGGAGTTGGAAACTTTCTTTCCAACTTGCACAAACTGGGGCCTATCAATAAGGAAAACAAGTATCCAATTACATAAAGGAGTATTAAAACCTAAGAGGCCCAGTTTGTTCACCAGATGCTGAGGAATGATTGCGTTGAATGCTGAATTAAAATCCACAAACAGCATTCACACATAAGTATTCTTTCCCTCCAGGTGCACCAAGCTAAGATGAAGCACATAGGAAAGTACATCTTCTACAGAAAGATTCTTCTGATAAACAAACTGTAATGAGACAAATGTGGGGGGAAGGCATGAAACCATATAGTCCTTTACCAATCTCTCAAACACTTCATCATAATGGAAGTGAGTGCAACTGGACAGTAATCATTAAGGCATGTGATTTTAGTTTTTTTGGGCACTGGTACAATGATTGCAGTCTTAAAACATGATGGAACCACAGACTGATGCAATGAGAGTTTGAAGATATCTGTGAGAACAGTGGCTAGCTGGTCAGGATACTCCTTAAGTACTTGGCCAGGGATATTATCAGGACCTGCAGCTTTCTGAGTATTGACTTTCTGCAGGACCTTCCGAACAGCAGTTGTATCAACCTGAGCCCCTGCTCATCAGGAAGGGGAAGAGTCTTCCTTGCTGGAATGTTGTTTGTGGCCTCAAACCATCCAAAAATATATATTTAGCTTGTTTAGAGCAGGGATTTTCAACCAGTGGTACAGGTACCACCTGTGGTACATTGGCACCTGGCAGGTGGTAGGCGACCATCCTAGAAAAGTGGTAGCGGGGGAAGGGAATGAGCTGAACCGGTGGCAGCACCGCAGAAGTCTGAGTGAGAGATGGCTAGAGCTGCAAGGCTGTCAGGGCTCAGCGGAAGCACCAGGATCAGTGCCAGCCTACAGAAGAAGCGCTGATCAGCTGGAATGTTGCGGCATCTCCAGGATCTTGTGATTTACATTCAGATGCTTGGCAACTGATTCATATTTATGATGGTCACAGTGTCCCAGGGTCATGTGAAGTGACCAAAACCTGCTGCAACCACTCAGCAGACGGGGGGAATAAAAACCAAACACCCCTCACCCCACCCCCGCTGCCAATCCTCAACAGAAATGCTCACAACAATGAAAACCTCAAACAGGAGGAAGAGCACCGCCGGGTGGGCAGGCAGGTGTCTTGCTTGGCTGTGGCTTGGGGGGCACTTTTTTCAGTGCCATTGTAACTTCAAACAGTCATTAAGCGAACTGTTGTAAGTCAAGGACTACCTGTACTTCATCCCTTTTTCCCTTTTTTTTTTTTGGTCATCACGTTTTTAACACCTTGCTAGGTGACTGAAGCAGTAGGCGTGAGCTTAAATGGACTCCAGAAGATGGTAGAGGACAGGAAGGCCTGGAGGAATGTTGTCCATAGGGTCGCGATGGGTCGGACACGACTTCGCAGCTAACAACAACAACAACAACAGGTGACTGGTGGTACTCGGATGTTGCCATATCCTAAAAGTGGTACAATGGGTGAAAAGGTTGATAAGTCCTGGTTTAGAGAGTCTATGTCACTCTTACATGTCAGGGAAGCTGCCTTATAATCAGTAATTACCTGAATAACTTACCACATACATCTCGGGTCAATAGGATCTTGAAAGAAATTCTGCACTTTCTGACTGTAGGCCCACTTTGCTTATTTTATAGGACACCTCAAATCAGGTCTTGCTATTCTAAGTGCTGCCACATCACCTGCTTTGAAAGCAGTGTTTCTAACCTTCAACTTTGCATGGACCTCCTGTGACATCCAAGTGTTCTCATTTGCTCACATGATAATAGACTTAAGAACACTGATATCCTCCATACATTTTTGGATATAAGCAGACACAGTAGAAGTGTACTCATTCACATCAGTATGTTGTACATTTATTGCAGCCTCTTTAAACCCAATTTGTGCGCCCAAAACAGTCTTGTAGAACTTCCATAGCTCCTGCAGGCCACTCTCACTTGTTTTCCAATTGGTTTCTCTCTAATTGACAAAGGCTTATATGCTGGCATAAGCATCACAGAGAGATGATCTAAGGAGCCAAAATGAGGGCGAGGGGCAGCCTTAAATGCTTTCTCGATGTTAGAGTAAGTTGAATCCAGAGAATTTGCACCTCTAGTAGCAAAATCCACATATTGATGGAGATAAGGGAGGGCTATTTTCAAGTCAGTCTGATTGAAATCCCCTACCACAATGAAAACCCCCTTTGGGTGGATAGTTTGCACATCACTGGTAGTGCAATAAGGAGCACTCAGGGCTTCATTCTTGTTGGCACTGGAGGGAATATACACAGCTATGATTAGGATGACAGTGAATTCTCTTGGCAAATAAAAGGGTCTACGTTTCACAGCCAAACACTCAACATCAGGAGAGCGCTGGCTGAAGATTACCTTAGCACTGGTACAGCATCTTTCATTAATATAAGTACATACCCCACCACCACAGGATTTTCCCCTCAAACCGCTGCTTCTATCCAGCTGAAATGTTGAAAAGGCCATCATACTAATAATAGTAATACTAATAAATAATACTAATGAATAATACTAATAATAATAATTTAAAAAATTGGAAGGTACCTTGGAGGTCATCTAGTCCAATCCCCTGCTCAGGCAGGAAACCCTATACCAGTGATGGCAAACCTTTTAGAGACCGAGTGCCCAAACTGCAACCCAAAACCCACTTACGTATCATTGGGTTCTGGGTGGGCGTGGCCCATTGGGTGGGCGTGACTGCAGTAGTAACGGCAGACTGGGTGAGACTAAAAAGTTCAATCAATCAATTTCAACTTTGCGAGATCTTTATTTTCCCTGCGAGAAGTTGAAATTCATTGATTGAACCTTTTTTTTTTTTTGCACACAGCAACCGAGGCCTAAAGCGAAAAGGTTTTATAAAACCCAGCTGAAGGCCTAGGACTGGGGCAACAGCGCACGTGCTCACAGACAGGCTCTGCATGCCACCTGTGGCACACGTGCCATAGGTTCGCCACCACGGCCCTATACCATTTCAGACAATTGGCTGTCCAGTCTCTTCTTAAAAACTTCTAGTACTGGAGCATTCACCACTTCTGGAGACAGGTTGTTCCACTGGTTAATTGTTCTAACTGTCAGGAAGTTTCTTCTTAGTTCTAGGTTGCTTCTCTCCTTGACTAGTTTCCATCTGTTGCTTCTTGTCCTGCTTTCAGGTGCTTTGGAGAATAGCTTGACTCCCTCTTCTTTGTGGCATCCCCTGAGATATTGGAACACTGCTATGATGTCCCCCCTCATCCTTCTCTTCATTAAACTAGACATACCCAATTCCAGCAACCTTCCCTATATGTTTTAGCCTCCAGCCCCCTAATCATCTTTGTTGCTCTTCTCTGCACTCTTTCTAGAGTCTCAACATCTTTTTTACATCACGGTGACCAAAACTGGATACTGATAACATTGTCTGGAATAGATTACTTTAACGATGTCTCTATCAGGTTTATAGCACAGCAGTCTCTCACAAAGAAAGAAGAGCGGTCCTAGCAATGCTTGAACTTTGCCCCAGGTAAGAACAGTGGAAACCCCATTATATAAACAGGGAGCAAACACACACTCATGACCTCTGATATTGTTACTTATCAGGTCAAGGGAGTCCTTGATTTACAAGCAGTTGCTGGGCCATTCAAAGTCGCAGCAGACTTCCCCAGTTCCTTTAATGACCATGGTGTTTACTTAACTAACCTCCCCGCAAAAACAGTTGTAAAATCATGTGTGGTCCTGTGGTCACCCACTTAACAACTGCCACAATTTACAATTGTAACTCCAGATTTAATTACTGCTGTAAGTTGAGGACTACCTGCAATAAAATGTTTGCAGGCAAACAATTAAGCTTAGAAAGCACTAAGGAGTCGGTAATGGAAACGCTGCCTCTTTTATTTTTGGAATATTTTCCACTCAAGCACTGCTCTGTCATAATTAGCATATATAGCCACAGAACTGGGCTCCTAGGCTCAAATGTTTGTGGTTACAAATCCCCTCTTCCCGATGCATCATGGTCTACACGTTCGACCTTCATTTGATGTACTCTCCTAATCCAACTGTGTCAGAGAAAGGATTCTCACTACAGGTTTTTTTTTTCTTTATGAGCAATAAAAAGTAAAAGAGAAAAAATGAAAACAAAATGAAATGTCCATTGTATTATAGAGATGTGTGGTCAGAGGTTTCAAGGTTTCACCCGTCTTATTTTGAAGATAATGAATATCACAAGACAAATAAATCCAATTTACAAAAGGCATGCAATGTGCTTGTCAAATGACAAAACACTGTGGGTATTCTATAGTTAAACAGACTAGCAAAATTTCTGCCTTGGGATTAGATTTCATCTTCAAGAAATCAATAAAAAAATCTTCTGAAAAACAATCTTTGCTAAGTAATAAGAAAAATAATATTTAACCAATTGGCCTTGGTTGTTCCTTGATAGGGATATTGTTTGCTTCTTGATTGTTGGTCTAATGTTAATCTTCTTGTTAATCTCTGATCATCTGGGTGTCGACTGGTATTTTTGTGTCATTTTTGGCTTTTTGATTCTCTTGTTTGAATGGTATGTTATTCATCTGTAGGTGTCCATCTACACAGAGGTTTTATTCAGAAGCCTAAGGATAAATCTCTATATAGAGGTAAATGACCACCAAGACCACTCCCATCAATACTGATAGGGGAAGTCACTAGTATATAAAATGAAAGTAAACCCCACTCCCTACTAGCGCTAATGATATCACCTAGCCTGGTAATGAAAAATCGGCAAGAAAACATCCAAGTTCAGAGAGCATCAAGAACTCTACAGTTCAACCCTGAGCTAGAAATATTTTCCTCTATTAATTTAAAAGGCCAATGAATGTTGGGAAATAGTAGTAGAAGGTGATTCTGGGAAACAAGGATGGTACACAATAAGTAACTGATGAAACTGATCTCTCAAAAGTACCATTGTCTTTGTAGTACTTCCCCATCATAATTTCATCCCATCATTGATCTCATTAAATAAAGGATGTGCTGCATTCAGTCAAATTCTTCATTTTTAGGTAACAACTTTTTTTCTTCCTAGTGTTTGTAAGGTTCACTTTTTGGGAGGATCAACCAAAGTTGACCAACTGGCTTGTTACCTGTGTCTGAAATCAAGGGTTGAGAGAGAGTGGATTGGCCCAAGATCATACCAGATGGCTTTGTGTCTAAGGTGGAACTAGAACTCACAGTCACCTACTTTCTAGCCTGTTGCCTAGACCACTAAAAGCAAACTGGCATCACATGTATATTCTATTTTGCAAAACTTGGTGGAGAGAGATTTCCATCACTGTCCACCCCACTACTGATCAGTAAAACAATTTGTGGTTCAGTGAACTCTTAAAAATTCTCCTAAAAATATAAAGTGTTCAGAGACTACATTTTGCCCTTTCTTGACATGAGGTGTCTTGAACCAACAGGCATGACCTGATAACTTGCAACTACTTTTTCTTCATTTAGCACATTTCAAAACTGTAAGACATGAAGTACTTCCCTTTCCAAAGAACATGGGAATTAACGGATAGTACATCGAGAGGACCACAGGATGGGAAAGTCTGCTTTAGAAATTCTCTGAGCAGCATGAGAAAATCTATCAGAATAGCTCTATAAGATCATGTTTTCAAAAGACATGGCCAAACCTATTGTTACAGGGAAGAGAATGTAGTGGAAAATCAAGCTAAGATTCAATTAAACCTAAAGAGAAAAAGTGAAGGGGTGGGAATTAGCCTTTAAGCAGTGCCCAAGTAAAGCAGCATAAAATGCTTCATGGACATTAATTAAATAAAGTTTCCATCACCTTTGGGAAGTGAAGATTATTAAAATGCACCAAGAGACATAATAAAGTACATAGAAGAATCACATTGCTTTGTTATTAAATATTGATTTATGTATTGAACTCCATGTAGGTTCAAAAATCCAAGTATAAAGGGAGAGAGACTAAATTTTTACTGCTTGACAAGAAGAATTCCACTAAATACAGACAATAACATTCAGCAGATAAGGAATAGATATCACTGTTTAATTATGTTCCGGGTTCTACCTTAAGTAGAACAGGAGAAATGAGAGCCTATGAGTGATGGGAAAATGACCAGTTTGGCTAGGGAAGATTACATGGAAATAATTATGAGCAATTTTTACTGGTCATATGTATTCCTTAAATTTCTGGAAACAATATATATGCATTCACAGAATGGCAAAGCTGTTTCCTTACACAACTGATCTAACACAATTCTTCTAGGCTAAAGGACACACCTTTGAATGTTATGTTGGAGCCATCACAATCCCAGTAACCTATGGGACCAAGTTAAAAACCAAATTTCCCTTTATTGATATTTATATTTCAGTAAAAATGTGGTTGATAGATATTTCCTCCTGACAAATTTAAAAATTTCAGTTTGGTAAGAACTCTAGATGCCTTCAGATTTACTCTCTTTATATTTTCAGGGAATGCATGAACCTCAGGCCTCTGCCCCCTTTGTAAAATTATATTTATCCCTACTTACTTTTACATTAGTTTCCTATAGAAACTTAACATATCAAATAGGAAGGATTAACTAGCGTTTTGATCTCTGAAGTACCAGTTGAGTATATTCAGGGAATGGGGATTATTTTCCCTAATATAGGCCACTCCAACTGCAGTCTGATGTATTATCAACTAGCATTTGATTCTTGTATTTGACTGGCTCTGCTTGGAATCAATTAGACCTTTACAAACAAGCCTAAATATGGATAGGTCTCTGTAGTTTTTCTGGAAAAATTTCAGAAATAAGAAAATAACAGAGTTGGAAAGGACCCTGGAGGTCTTTGCAAATGCCAAAAAAGCTAACACAGTTCTAGGCTGCATTAACATAGGAGTAGAATCAAGATCATGTGAAGTGTTCATACCACTTTATAATGCTTTGTTAAGGCCACACTTGGAATACTGCATCCAGTTTTGGTTGCTACGATGCAAAAAAGATGTTGAGACTCTAGAAAGAGTACAGAGAAGAGCAACAAAGATGATCAGGGGACTGGAGGCTAAAACTTACAAGGAATGGTTGCTGGAATTGGGTATGTGTAGTTTAATGAAGAGAAGGACGAGGGGTGACATGATAGCAGTGTTCCAATAAGTCAGGGGCTGCCACAAAGAAGAGGGAGTCAAGCTATTCTCCAAAGCACCTGAAGGCAGGACAAGAAGCAATGGATGGAAATTAATCAAGGAGAGGACTGGTATAGGATTTCCTGCCTGAGGAGGGGATTGGACTATAAGATCTCCAAGGTCCCTTCCAACTCTATTATTATTGTTATTATTGAAGCAATCTAGAACTAAGGAGAAACTTCCTAACAGTAGAACAATTAATCAGTGGATCAACTTGCTTCTAGAAGTTGTGAACACTTATCTCAGGGGTTGCCACAAAGAAGAGGGAGTCAGGCTATTCTCCAAAGTGCCTGAGAGCAAGACAAGAAGCAATGGATGGAAAGTAATCAAGGAGAAAAGCAATCTAGAACTAAGGAGAAATTTCCTGATAGTTAGAAAATTAATGAGTGGAACAATCTGCCTCCAGAAGTTGTGAATGCTCCAGCATTGGAAGTTTTAAGAAGAAATTGGACAACCATTTGTCTGAACTGGTATAGGATTTCCTGCCTGAGCCAGGGGTTGGACTAGAAAATCTCCCAGGTCCCTTCAAACTCTGTTATTCTAGTCCAACCCCCTGCTCAAACAGGAGACTCTATACCATTTCAGACAAATGGCTGTCCAATCTCTTCTTAACTTGCTTGCTGAGAGAGAGGGACTGGCCCAGTCATCTAGCTTCATGGCCAAGACTAGAACTCATGACCTCTTGTCTTAATCGCTACACCCAACTGAATCTCAATACTTTTTATTACAATAGCCTAATGCACTTCCTAAATGAGGCATCAGGGAGTAATTTCAGTTTTGAGTATTAAACAGTTGAAGAGGTGCACAGCCCTCAACCTACAAAATGCTATAAGGATTTGTCTTGGCTCTTGTCTGTTCAGCATTTATAAAAGAAAATCAAGTTTATCCTGTGATGTTGCATAGTTATCAGTTTGGGTATCAGTTTGGAAGCCCAATCTGAATGAGACAAAACTAACATGGTGAAAAGGTTATGGTAACATAGCAGTAGCTATCTTTGATAAAATAATTGTACTGATTCTTAAAAAAACCAAAATCATAGTTTGTTGCTTAATGTAACCCTACTCCTGGGTGGTCAGATGATGGCAGGAGCAGGCAACACTAGTGACTTTTACCATTTGAGGCTTATTTTTTCCTTGAGAGGCTAGACTTGTCTAGGCCAGGGGTAGGCAATCTTGGCTCCTTTATGACTTGTGGATTTCAACTCCCAGAATTCCTGATTGCTGGCTCAGGAATTCTGGGAGTTGAAGTCCACGAGTCATAAAGGAGCCAAGGTTGCCTACCCCGGTCTAGCTAATCTGTATCTTGTTATTCAGACTACATAATTAGGATGAAGCTAAACACAGGGCTATCTCTGTTAGCTAACAATGTCCTTGTTTACTGTTGCATTCTGTTATATATATTCGCTCAGGCTAATGATTTCAGTCTTAATTCAAAGGACATTTCTTGATCTTTAAAGCCCTAACAATATTTTTATTTAGTGCTCAGAGCCTTCCTTATTTTTTGGTGACACTATTTTTAAATCAGCCATAGCTCCAAAGAATGCATTTCTACTCTTTAAGCATTGTATTGTGATCCAAGATGTAGCACATAACAGATGGATATGCCTAGATCTGACTGGGAACTATTCAGAATAGCTTATTCTGGAAAACACACATGGGATGAACAACCTGCACTCCTCAGAATAATTTTATGCAAGTCTTGGCCTTCTATTAAGTTCTCTGAATGAACGAGAAAGAAAGATTATATAGAGTTGTTGCAAAGAAAATGAGAATTGTCACTCCTTTAAGCTCTAAACATATTTTGTTGTTCAGCCTCACCCTCAATAATTTATCCCTAAAGAAATTAAGCTATCAACAAGGAGAATTTGATATAGAGACTAAAATGTCAGAAACAGGTCATGTAACCTGTATGGAAAGTGTGATGACAACTACTTGGTGTCAGGCTGAAGATAAATTCTCAGATTTTTTTTTTTTTTTTTTGCTGTTATGGAGAGGGGAGAGGAAGTAATAAAATCCAGCGAAGATGATGGAGAACATCATGCCCTTGACATTTAGATCTGTAATGCAGTTGACTGATTAGACAGAATTCCTCTTGAGTAAACATAAGGGGGATAGCTATAAAATTCCATCTCTATGGTTACCACCATTTTAAACTATTCCGCCAAAGGAAACCTTATGTGAGAATTTCATTTTCTCTCCTTATTTGGGAAACATCCTAACCTTCTTCACCATTAGCAGAAGTCTCTTTTTCAGGATAAAAATGTGAAACATCCTCACTTGAACTATTTCATATTGGAGAGAAACAGTCAGACATACACTTTTCCTTATGGAATTTGATTACTGATCTCCATTAAGACTTGAAGGACAGCTTGTCTTCAACACGAGGGAAGGTGTGTGTATGTGTGTGAAACATCATTGAATTTTTATTTTTTATTTTTTTGTAAAAGCCACCAACTGACAGAAACAAAATGGATGTCTGGATCAATGACATAAAAATAGTTGTCACCTAGTGATTAGCATAGTATTACTTGCAATAATCTCCTTCAATATGCTCCTTGGAGGAGACCGTTTGATTATTTGAACACATCAGAATGTTAATTACAACTGGAGCTGCTTTTCAAGACTCATTTGTATTTTTACATTATATGACATTTGAAAGCTTGAGGTAATTTTCGACACCTTATTAGGTGTTTGAAATTCAATTTGTACCCTTAGCTTCAAACAGCAGTCTTCTTAATTTAGCGCCTCTTTAGCTGAATGGGCTGGATATGAAATTGTCATTAGGGAAATTAAGCACAGATAGAAAACCTTATGGGAGTTTGCCCATCTGTCCCCTTGAAAACGGAAAATAATAACATATATTACAGTCAGTACTCATAAATATGGTGCATTCAGCTTATGCTTCAGCTACAAAATAATAGTTTAAAGGGTTGGAAGATTATTTTTTCCAAAAACTATTTTAAAAAATGCCACAACGTCAGCATTAGGTAAACTCTGATGGTGAACTTATAATGTATATGAGACATGATGGAACATTGATGTATCAAATTACTTTAAGAGGAGAATCCTATCTATAGTTCTTTCACAGTAACATTTGTTCATTTTTCTGTACCACCACCCCAATCGATGACTTCGAATTGGCAAATTGCACTTTTACTCCATGTCTCATTTTTCCAATTCAGTTCATTCCTGATTCCACATCAGAGAGTGATTTTCAAACACCACACACACCACAATATGAACATTTTTGTGTACATTTCCTCTGATATTTGCATTTTGATAACTATTTTCCTGACTTTTAAAAAATTTCTTTTTCACCTGTAATTTTACTAACGTAATAATATATTAATGCAGTTGCCCAGAATGTCATCAGTTTGATATTTGTTTTGGTTTGTTTTGCTTTTGTGATGCCTGGATCCTTCTTATTTTTTTAATTTGCAAAGTGGTCTGCAAAATTTGGAAAACTATGGAATTTTTAAAGTTTATGTACACACTGAAGACTATTTATTAGAGTTAGAAGCTGTCTAGAGTGTCTCTAGGTAGCTTCTCTTTTTTAAAAAAAATGAAAAAGATGTGTAAGTAAATATAATTTGTCCTCAAACATATCTGTAAATAGAAGTGCCAAACGTAGAAATGTTCTGCTTGAATTGTATATTTTCCCTTGCAAAAATGACAAGGTGGAGTGGGAGGGTAATTAGCAGGACAAATGTCACTGCTGGAGAACTGTATTCAGCTTGATAGGTCAGCCCATAGCTATTCTTTAAATTGTCTTTGGAGACAGAAATTCAATTAAATAAATGAAAATGTTGAAATGTTTCTATCAGAATTCTTTAAAAATAAAACAACCACAAAACTCATGAAATAGAATGAAATGTGGCTACCATTTAGTTGCTTTTGGTGCCCAACTAGAATTGTGGCAATTTTTTTTGGAGAAATTGGCATTTCATCATCCAAAACTGAGAATGCAATGCAGAAACAATATGGATGTACCCATCATTTGCCCTAAGTTTATGGCTTAGTGTTCTGAGTAACATAGCCAAATGTCTGCATCAGCAAACCATGCAGAACAAATTGATTGCTTATTGGATGTGTGAACTCTGCCACTAATAAGCAGTAAGTCCACACCATTTTATGTGAGAGATGTTACCATTATTTATGTTTTTGGCAGCTGCCAAAAAAGCCAACACAGTTCTGGGTTATGTTAACAGAGGAGTAGAATCAAGATCATGTGAAGTGTTTTTACCACTTTATAATGCCTTGGTAAGGCCACGCTTGGAATACTGCATCCAGTTTTGGTTGCTACGATGCAAAAAAGAGACCCCACAAACTTTTTTTAAATATGAAAACAAAAGAAATACCTAATGAAAAAAAATCTTATTAATATTTTGTTCATATCCAGATTTTAAAATCTGACTGGATTTTTAGCCTTGTAATAGCTAAATCTTCATTTATAGCCATCAACATAGAAGCATCAACTGGTGGTTGATCTGATACTGGCATTCAAAATGTGGAGGTATTGATTAGTGACTGTAGAATAAATTTACCAGTTTGATATCTTCCTGATCTGTTAGGCCACAGTTTCCATCATCCGCAACAGACATAAACTTTAGCTATGTTGGCTGAGGATGATGGAAATTCTGATCTATAGATGTTATAAAGGATGTATCTTCTTTTATTTGTTGGCACTCTCAGAGTGGAGAACAATACCTATTGTTTGGTCCTCGTAGGATAAATCTCACGATTGTGACCTAATATATCTACAAGAAATACCAAATTTAGAAGGGCTGAAGTAGGATGTGGAATTCAGCAAGAATTTGTTTGCTATGTTTGCTGTGCTCTCCAGGCATCTGTATTAAGTCTCTGTGAAATCAGCTCATTAGGATGGATTTGGTGAGCACATTCATATTTTGTTTTTAGCAACTGATGTGGAACAATCCAGAGATGTTTTACACTTCCTAATAAAGGCTCCGGCCCTTAGACTTCTTGCTAGCCCCTGTGCAAGATGATGATGATGATGATGATGATGATGATGATGATGATGATGATGATTGAATTTCTATACCACCCTTCTCCCGAAGGACTCAGGGCAGTGTACAGGGCAATAAAAGTACTACATACAAAAGTTAAAAGTAAGATTAAATTAATTTAGCCCTAACAATAAATAGTTAAAAATACCCCAAACCCTAGACCAGGCCGGCCTGTTCAAATAAGTAGGTTTTCAGATCACGGTGGAAAGAGCGAAGGTTGGGAGCCATCCGGAGCTCAACCGGTAATTGATTCCAAAGGGCTGGCGCGCCCACAGAGAATGCTCTCCTCCTGGGGGCCGCCAGCCGACACTCTCTGACCGACGGCACCCTGAGGAGGCCCTCTCTGTGGGAGCGCACAGGACGAAGGGAAGATGACGCCGGCAGCAGGTGACCCCGTAAGTAATCCGGACCCATGCCATTTAGGGGTTTATAGGTAATCACCAGCACCTTGAATCTCACCCGGAGGGCAACTGGAAGCCAATGCAACTCGGGGAGAAGAAGTGTTACATGGGAGTATCGGGAGACCCCCATCACAACTCGTGCGGCCGCATTCTACACCAGCTGAAGCCTCCAAATGGTCCTCAAGGGCAGCCCCATGTACAGAGCATTGCAGTAGTCTATATGAGAGGTCACAAGCGCATGAGTGACTGTACGCAGGGCATCCCGGTCCAGATAGGGTCGCAACTGGTGCACCAGGCGAACCTGGGCAAAAGCCCCCTGGTCACAGCTCCTATGTGATCTTCCAAACTTAGCTGTGAGTCCAGGAGAACACCCAAGTTGCGAGCCCTATCTACGGGGGGTAACACCTCACCCCCCATGGTTAAAGATGGAATAGACTGAATTTCCCGAGATGCCGGAACGTACAACCACTCAGTCTTGTCGGGATTGAGCCGAAGCCTGTTCCTCCCCATCCAGACCCGAACCACCTCTAGGCAACAGGACATCACATCGAGGGCATCACTGGGGTGGTTTGGGGTAGAGATGAAGAGCTGGGTATCATCAGCATACTGATGATACCCCACTCCAAAACCACGAATGATCTCACCCAGCGGCTTCATATAGATGTTGAACAGGAGAGGCAAGAGGACCGACCCCAAGGAACTCCCCAAACAAGAGGCCTCAAGGCCAACCTCTGCCCTCCTGTCAGCACTGACTGTGAAAGTCCCAGGAGGTAGGAGGAGAACCACTGGAGAACAGTGCCCCCCACTCCCAACTCCCTGAGACGCCACAGTAAGATACCATGGTCGATCAGCCTCAGTAAGATACCATGGTCAATCAGCCTCAACTGCCCACTTGAAGTAGCAAATGCAGTGAAACAAAGTTATGTAACATAAAATTATGCAACTGGAAGGTGGTCAAGTAAACAGTAGTATCCTCTGCTATCTCTGACAGTAAAAGAAGTTCAAAACCACCAAGCGGAGAAAATTGAAATAAATTTCCAAGCTAAGGTAAGGAAAAATTGATGTGAAGAATATTTTCAAGAAACTGCAAGATAGCTTTTGTACACCATTTATTAATTTAAGTGGCTTATTTTTTAATTCCCTTATGACAGGGGTGTCAAACAAACAACATCACATGATGTGTCACAACATATTGTGACTTTTTTTCCATGGCTGTTGTGACTCCTCTCCAGCCAGTGCATCCGGCAGCTGAGTCTGAGGAATCAGATGAGGAGGAGGAAGGGCCTGGAGTGACATCAAGAGTCTGAGGAAGGCTCTGAGGAGCTCCAAGACTTACAGTCGGACAAGGAGCCTGGCCCCTCTACTCACGCTCAGGCTGAGACACAGCTGTGCTGGGAGTTTGAGTTGAATAGTGATGAAGAATAGCTGGGGAAAATCCTGAATGCACGAATGCGCTGGCAAAAAAGTGAGTAGGACGGAGGAATGCAATGGGGTGGCTCCAAAGGCAAAGGAGAAGGCATTAGGAAGCCATGCCTTGGCTGAATTATAAAAGGGAAGGTGTGGGAGGAGCTGGTTGCCGAAGACAACCGTTTGTGTTGAGGATTGAGTTTCTGTGGACTGCGTTTGTTTGCCTTGGACATTGACTCAGGTTTTTGAGAATAAAAGGGGTTGGTTTTTTCTTGAGGTTCCTGCCTGCTTCTTGGAAGAGGGGTTTCTCCTTGTGAGCATAAAAAGCACTCACATAGGCTGGGACAGAACAATTGCCGGCAATGGAGTGGGCGCAGCTTCAGCATGATGCATCCGGCCCGCGGGCCTGCAGTTTGACACCTCTGCCTTATGATATCCTCTATCTCAGGTCCATGTTAAAGTTACTAAATTTTCATGCCACTGATCAGGGGCATGCACAGAGAGTCAAATGTCAGGATGACAGCTGCCATCTTGCCATCTTTTTCCCCTGAAAATTACATGTAAAAAATAAAAAAGAGGAGTGGGGATTTGATAGCAGAGTTGTGGCCTCCTTCTTAACTTTTTTGGACTTCAATATAGACTTCCCTGCCCCTGATTCTTTTCTTTTGGGATGCACTGAAATTTTACAAGTCTCTTTCTGGCTTTTTCCTCCCTCTTACTGCATCCATTCCTAGCAGAGACACCATATTTATATAAAATGGCTTTCCTAGGCTTTCATCAAAATCTGGGTTGCAAGCTTCTCCCGTGACATTAATTCTCTCCCCTCACCAAACTGCCACATCAATTCGGTACTTTATAAACTATTTCAGGGATCCGATTTATCAGGCCTGACAGAACCTTGTGCTGAAATAAACAGTCACTGCCTCTGCCGAGCTCGCTCTGTGCCTCCTATTTATCATTATTTAATTCAAGGGCCTAAAATTCTCTGACATTATTAATAGTAAGATGAATCGCTCGAAAACTACAGAATCTGTGACCAACCAGGCTGAAATAATCCATTTTGGAGAAAATGTCTACATGGAATTGCCTTCTCCACTGGGTTGGCTTCTATCATTAGCGGTTCCATATGCATGGATGATGGGGAGCTGAGGCACCAAGTCCCCAAAGAGTTGAAGCCTTTAAGTCTTGCACATTGAAAGTGAGGGGGAAATGAGGGGAAAAAATGAACCAGGAAGTTTGGCCCTAATACATTTATCAGCTGAATTCCAATCGGCTAATTTAATTTTTTAAGAAAATAACAGATTAACTTGTCTAAGGGTTGAACTCTGGGCACTAACTGGACTTGCAAATTCATTCATTCATTAGAAGGACTACATTACTAAGCTGGCTTGATGAAGATAATCAGCTCCCTGGGATGTGTACGTGCTCTTGCCAATATAATTTGCACCTCATTAGCAGTATGGTTTCCTCCTTCCCTGTTTTATTTAAATAGCAAGGATTTGATTGAGGGAAAACATTTTGCAAAGGCTCCAGACATGTTATTTATAATAAATGCATGCCCTGGTCTCTCTCATGCTGATCACTGACAGCATCCAGCATCCATCATAAAAGATCAGAGAGGTGAAGATCGGCTTGAATGTCTTGCTATCCCCCTCCACTCCCAGAGCTGAACAGCTGAGCATACGTTTTGAGAAAGACGATGAGAAATACACGTGATTCATCAGGAGTGTGATCCTGCTACCAGTTGTGGGTGGCCAATTCTGAGCAATAAGGTGCATGATTGCAGCCCTGGATGCTTGGTTGAGAGTTGGTTCAAATGCACTCATGCAAAATCACATTCAGCAAAATTGCCTTAGGAAATACTTTGACATGCCCATGAACAATTCACAAATAAAAATAGGGTACAGTAGCTGCAAGACTGTCCATCTTGGAACTCAGGGGCATTGTCTCAGCATCAACAATTCTTTATTGGACCTAGTAAAGGTTCAGAAGTTTTCATTTCACTTAACTGGGTCAGGATTAATGGATCATGCAAAAAGCATATGCTAGCAGGGTGGAGAGAGGGACCTTTTCAATTCCAAACAACATGGTTGGAATATGTTTTCCTCAGTTCCCAAACTTTTCAGGGCTGTGGTTTGGTAAAGTGGCTCTCCCTAAATAAAAGTAGTGATTTCATGGGGTCTGGGTGGCAGGAAATGAAATACACATTTACATTTACAATTTAATTGATAGAGCAAAGAAAGCAAAAACAGAAAATTGAAAACTATTTCATTGGTTAATAAGCAATCATTGCAACAATCAAATTTAAAATATTTTTCCCCAACAGAAAGGTTAACATTGTTTATTTCTGAGTATGGTTTGAAATCTGGGTATGTATGTACTGTGTTTCCCTGAAATTAAGACCGGGTTTTATATTAATTTTTGCTCCAAAAGACACATTACGCCTTATTTTCCAGTTAGGGCTTATTTTCGGGAAATTATGTACTAAATGTGTCCATCTGGCTGACGATATTAACTGGGCTTATTTTTGAGGTGAGGCTTATATAACAAGTGTCCTGAAAAATCATGCTAGGGCTTATTTTCTAGTTTGGTCTTGTTTTGGGGAAAACACTGTATGTATTTGATTTATATTTAGATAGTGCTCGACAGGGAACCCAACTGGGCCCAGAATCTGTTACTAAGCAAGGTGATTGTTAAGTGAATCATCCCCAATTTTACAACTTTTTTTCTTTTGGTATGATGTTAAGCAAATCACTATAGTTAAGTGACTCATGGAGTCTTTAAACAGATCTGGTTTCCCCCACTGATTTTGCTAGTTGGAAGCTAGCTGGGAAGGTTGCAAATGACAATCAAATGACCTGGGATGCCTCATCCATTATAAATAGATGCCAGTTGCCAACTGGCCAAATTTTGATCACACCACCATGGAGATGCTTTGATGATGGTGTGCAAGAACTGGTTCTAATCTACTTTTTCAGTACCACTCTTCAACAGTCACTAAATAAATGGTTGTTAAGTAAGCAATATTTACCTGCCAATCAATGTAGAGAGCACTGATGCTACAAACAACAGGCTTCACTCCAAACATCCACCTATCCAGAAACTTGCTGAATAACAACTTCAATCTGTTTCAAGCCTAGATGCAAGAATAGTCCTTTACTGCTCCTCCAGAATGTTACAACATTCCCTGCTTTACAGCTGAATCAAAAGGATTCAATCTACTCATAAAACCCAATCAATCCTCAATAGGATAAGGACCGAAAATGGCCAGTGCACTAAACTTCTCCATAAATGGGGGGAGCTCTTTTCTTTGGAATATAGCTGTGGTGCTCCAAAGCAGACAGTGAAAGGCATTGTGGAACAGTATCCTCTGAGCACATATTTATTTTATTTATTTTATTATTTTAATTCTATTTATATCCCGCCCTTCTCCGAAGACTCAGAGCAGCTTACAAGCTTAGCAGTAGCCTTCATTCTATGTATATGCCTGCTTATTAGGGCTTTCATACACCCCCCAAGCGGCATTATTACAAAGTCAGCTTAATTGCCCCCAACAATCTGGGTCCTCATTTTACCTACCTCGGAAGGATGGAAGGCTGAGTCAACCTTGAGCCTGGTGGGATGCGAACCTGCACTAATTGCAGGCAGCTGGTGTTACTTAAGGAGGCATTAGCCCACTGCTCCACCAAGGCTCTTATATATCATGCATTGACTATGTAAACAGTGTGTCTTTGAAACAGAGTGAATATTTGATCATTGAGAATGTAATGCTTTTCTAACATTTTCACCATATACTAAATAAACATATACAAAATAAATAGTAAGGGGAGGAACCTTGATCATCTACCTCTTCACTTTTTGATCTCCCAAATATCTTGGAGGAAACCCAACCCAGCTGGAAGAAAGAACACCAAAACCACCATCCCTCTGTATTATTGCCAAGATGACTATATAATTATTTAGATGAAATTAGATACCAGGTTATGATGCATTTTTTCCCTTCATCAAAAGCAAGGATCATGAGAAGATCTGGAAGCTATGTTGAATCAGATCTGAGTCACAAGTAATACAGTGACTCATGTTGCTAGAACTAAAAAGAGAAAATGTTCTTTTTTATAGGTGCATATACAAAAACTGGAACATGGAATATAAGAAGCACGAATTCAGAAAGACGTGCAACTGTTAAAGTGGAAATGAAGCAGACCAAATTGGTTGTCTTAGTAATAAGTGACTTTAACTGAATGTGAATGAGCCACTTAACCATTAAGGCATGAATTCATCAAGAATTGTATTAAAATGGTACTTAAAATAACAACAATAAGTATATACTTAGCTATAACTAAATA
The DNA here is from genome assembly GCF_947247035.1 of Vipera ursinii. Taxonomy (NCBI): domain Eukaryota; kingdom Metazoa; phylum Chordata; class Lepidosauria; order Squamata; family Viperidae; genus Vipera; species Vipera ursinii. The sequence goes on along the minus strand of NC_139517.1, from coordinate 115,909,090 downwards.
AACAATAGGACTGTACCTATTACAATTATTGGTTATCCTGCAAATGCCCATGTTAGATTAGAAGAAAGTGAAAGCATCACTACACAGAATGGAAATGCAGGTCTTCAGTCATTTGTCCTAAAGTTGCATACTGTATATCTTTTGTGTGAGGAACACTTACATAATCCATTGCAGCATACAAGGATTTGTATTTTTTGGAGTTCTTCATTAAATCTTTGGCTGGGAAGAAATATCTTGCCCACTTTCAAGCAGGAAAATCAAGGAGAAGGATTTCTGGAACTTCACTCTAAATCAAAATTCAGACTTTATTTTAGCATAGAATCAGAACACATAGCACACCACATAGCTTCCTCTTCAGCAGAAATTTGTACCTGCCCAGATGCAAATAAATGTTTTAAAAAACTTAAAGGACAAATACATAATTGTAAATCTTATATGTTTATATTTACCCAAGTCAGTACTATTCCTTCCACAGAACTTGCCACCAATTGTAGAAGATAATTTCTGGAAATATGTTTTAATTTAATTTAATGTTAATACTAGACAGCACTAAGTAAAGCTATGACTTTCCCACTTATTGGAAATCAGAAGAAATGATCCATCACACATCACACCTTATCCAATAGGAAAAACATCCTTCATCTATCTTATTTAATAGGAAGCAGGGAGCAGGCTGCCAGATTAGTGACTTCAGAACACAACAAAAGGAAGTAGGTGGTTTATTACTCAGAGAAGTCTACAATGCTTCTTACCACAGAGTAGTTCTGGCAGCCTAAGATTGCTACTGTCTTTCCCTGAAAGTAAGGCCTATACCAACAATAACCCCTAGCTTGATTTTTGGGGGGTGGGCCTAATATAAGCCCTATCCACAAAATAATCCCTAGTTTTAGAGTGAGGCGCACACCTAGAAATCAAGCTAGGGTTGCCTCACCCTCCCCATACCCACTTACCTGCAGCCAAGCCACTCCTTGCCTGCCCACTTCTTCTTCTGAGGCCTCTTCTGCAGCCAGGCCTACATTTCTCAGTCACAGGACTTTCTGCAAGGCCTGTGCAGCCAAGAACCGAGCTATGGATTGAATCCATAGCTCAGTACTCACCTATTTAGGGCTTCTGGAAAGGCCTGACTGCAAAATACAGGCCCGAATGCAGCTGTAGAACTTCAGCCACAGAAGAAGTGGATCAGCTGGGTGGGGCTGTGGGTGCCAGAGGTAGTTCATTTTGTTCATGCATGTGCACTATCCATGGTACACCACAGGGGGCAGACTAGCTTTGCACCAGCTGGATAGCAGCATTTGGAGGATGTTGGGCCATCCAGACTTTCTTCTGCCAACCTTGTTTCTCATCCAGGCAGGTCTGGTGCCAGCTCCCACTTCCTGACCAAGAGCTGCTAACTTTTCCCACTGAAGTGATTCTAATTTGTCTACTTGCTTTTTTACATGCTTTTGAACTGCCAGGTGGGCAGGAGCTAGGAGTAAATGACAGGAGCTTACTCTATTATGTAGCGCCAAGGTCTGGAGCCATTGGAGTGCCAACCATCTCTGGCCAACAAATCTAGTATTTTTAAACCATGGCACCACCATGTCCCTCTTCTCATTTTATGCAACCCTTTGAAAACAGTCTTTAATCCAGATACCATTTTCTAGCAAGTGATCCTTTTTTAGTGTTTTTCATGTCAAATTCTTTTAATGGAGTAATTTTGCTCCACAGTCAATGAATGACAATGAATATCTAAGGCTGAAGCAAATATCCAAGAGGGATGCTTGGATTGTACTGACAGCTTATTTTTTACCTAAGACCTTCTTCGTGCCTGTTAGTCTCCATCATATAGCACATCTCTTCTAGAGACTAAGACCAGGATTTGTATTCTTTCTTTTCTAGAACTTCAAGAGATTTTCCTTCTGGATGGAGAGTTTGGAAGCTGCTCCACTCATCTTCTTTACAAGATGTAGCTGAGATAGTTCCACCTGAGATCATTCAGCTGTTCCTTCTTCCTTATAAGTTTCTGGTATGATCTTGATCATAACCACAGTAGGCAACTGTCTTAACCTACAGATAAGAACTGTTTTATCATCAGCCCATAACTGGCAGATGAGCTGGCTGGAAGGAAGGGGCAAGTTAAATTAGGATTCATATAAATAATATACAGTATCTCATCACATTAGACAGCCTGTTTGATGTAGTAGTTAAGGCTCCAACCTAAAAACCAGGAGACCATAAGTTCTACAATGGTCTCATCTTAGGCACAAAGCTAGCTAGCTGGATGACCTTGGGCAAGTCATCTCTCTCAGCCCTAGGAACAAGGTAATGGCAAGCCTTATTCTGAATGCAGGGACTTGTCCAAGCAGTCACCAAGTATTAATGCTGACTCAAAGGAGAAGGAAGGAAGGAAGCATGTTTCTTTTGAAGGAAACACAGACTGAATACAGTTGAAACATTCTATGATGAAGCGGTGCACTAGAAGAACACATTGGGCTAGACATTTATTAATTCATGAACGTTTGAAATTGTGGGCATGTAACACATATACAAGGGACGCAGTGGCTCAGTGGGTTAGGACGCTGAGCTTGTCGATCAGAAGGTCGGCAGTTTGGCGGGTCGAATCCCGAGTGCCGCGTAACAGAGTGAGCACCTGTTACTTGTCCTAGCTTCTGCCAACCTAGCAGTTCGAAAGCACGTAAAAATGCAAGTAGAAAAATAGGGACCACTACGGTGGGAAGGTAACAGCATTCTGTGCGCCTTTGGCGTCTAGTCATGCCGGCTACATGACCATGGAGACATCCTCGGACAAGTGCTGGCTCTTCGGCTTTGAAACGGAGATGAGCACTGGCCCCTAGAGTTGGAAACGACTAGCACTCATGTGCGGGGGAACCTTTACCTTTACCTTTTAACACATATACAAAAGACCCTTTTCTCTTGATGGGAGCAACTCACCAAATTAAATCAGATTCTTCTGCCCCCTCAAATCAATTCATTAGGACAGCTTTGTTCCCCAACTCAAAATTCAATGACGCAAACTGAAGTAATGCTTCAAACTGGATTACAACCAGTTCTCTCACACACTTCTAAAGTCTCCTAAAGAAAACATGGAGAATAATACTACCGTTATTGAAATTTGGCAGGAACTTGATGGTGGGATTCAGCCAGTTCGCACCACTTCAGCAGAACCGGTAGCTAATTTTTTGTTGCCCAGACCCAGAATGGATTTCTGGAAGTGGCATCCACATAGAGAACCGGTTGTTCACATATTTGAATCCCTCCACTGCAGGAACTCCAGATTTTGTTTGGGGAGGCATTGCTGACTCATAGTCAACTCACCACTAGCACTCTGAATATTCATTTGAGTCCATAAGCAAAACAGAACTAGTTATTAACACTGATGGTTAGCTTATCTTTGTAAATAAGACCACTGGATTTTCAGACAAATCTATAGTCCAGGGTCACCCCTGCTGTTTTTATGCATAAGGCAGGATTAGAACTCACAGTCTCCTGGTTTCTAGTCTGGTGCCTTAACCACTAAGTCAAACTGGCACTATTGAACTAGTATTTACCGCACATAAATAAAGTACGCTCTGCTTTAATCCTCATAAATTCAGAATCAAGCCTTCAAACTGACAAAAAAAAATCAAGAATCTTACATCACTTTTTGCAACTAATTGTTTTTATTAAAAGCTAGAACAATGACACATTACAACTAACAATGACACATTACACTCTAGCATCTAGGTAGAATGGTCAAGCCAAATGCTTTTCTTACCTAATCTTCATCTTTCCTAGTCATGGATTCCCAGAAGTAAATTAAAATTTTCATCAGATATCTAGAAATTTGGAAAATGGTAATATATATCATGAAGCAAAATATTGATAGGATTGTATACACATATAATGATAACAAGGACTTTAAACCATATAGTACAATCACAGAAAAGTTTTTATACCACTGGTTTGTTATTCATATTAACAAGATGGCCAGTTTAGATAATCAGGAGCCAACATACAGTATATATTTTATTGCTGTTGTTAAATCAAACCCTCTAATACAAATTAATGACTGACAGACAGATAAATAGATAATGGAAGGATGGACAGACAGGTAGCATTTGTGTACAGTCATATGCTATTTTATTAGTGTGTGTGTGTATTTATGTAAGTGCTTGTAATGTATGTATTGTCTGTATTTATGTCAGAAGCACCTATAAAGCTAATTGAAGGATGGTTATGGATTGAAAGTACTTGTCAGTTATACCATTAGCCTGAGGACACTCAAAGTAATGCAATATTTGGGCAGGCTCCTTCCATATCCATTGTATATACATTGTATATACATTAAATTTTCTGTATCAGAACTAAATTGAAATTATTGTGGAGGAATTTGGTCAGATGAGAACAGGGCTAAAAAGGCAGTGACAATGATCAGGAGAATGGGGAAAAAACACAAATTGTAACAGGAAACAGTACAACAGTACACAGAATGTTTCCTGTGAAGTCTAGATACCTATCTCTCAAAGAGAGATAGGCCTTAAGTTTTGGATTCTTGTAGTGACCAAATGGCTGTCCTAAATGGTCTCTTCCAATTTTATGAAGCTTTAATTACATGAACCACTAATATGTGGCACTATCCCAATATCATGTAAAAAATAGCCAATTTCCATATTGTAGTCTTCTAGAGGCCAACTGAATTCCCATAAAAAGTGCAGTGAGGGAGAACAATTAGAATTGAAGACTGGTGTTTTTTAGAAACAAGAAAAAGAGTGAAGTCAATGGGATGCATTCATCGAATTATCTCCTATTTGACCTCCAATATTATTGCAAATGAGAGAAAATTCTTTCAGTGCTGTCAAATGAAATCATAATGTGCAGCAAAATGAATGAAAAGCAATTACATTTCTTCACAAGTCTGGATATTTCCTAGCCTGTCCTATTAACTGATGATTTTACAGAGAAAGGTAGGCAAAATTGGATCATTTATTGAAGATGCTTCTCCAATCATACCTTCAAAATTCCCTCTCCTACAGATAAAGTCTTCCTCAAGATTTTGGCTGTGTTCTTAACAACAATGAGAGATCATTATCTTCTTTCAGGATGTTTCTTTAATATTCCAGTTTTCCAGTTTTCAGTATTCCAATATTCTAGCCTACAGTCCTGGAACTTCCTAGTGGTCTCCCATTAAGTCTGAGATATTTTCTGAGACCTACTGAGTTAAGTAAGTATTGTCATCTATTCTGCATTAGTGAGAAGACTGCCTTTTCAATGCCTGGTTACTATGGGCTGGGGGCGCTTTTAAGACAATCTTGACTTCTGGTGACTATATGGACAGACGTACAACAGTCTTGACAGCAGTTTAGCAATTTTGGAATTGGTTTGAAAAGTATTGATGTCTCTGAACTTTGATATTGGAGAAGACTCCTGAGAATATTGTGTGCAGTCAAGAACACAAGCAAATGGACAATCAAACTTGTCAATCCAGAGTTCTCAGTAGAAACAAATGGAGACTAAGGAGAAATTTTGTGACAGAACAATTAATCAGTGGAACAACCTGCCTCCAGAAGCTGTGAATGCTCCCTCAGATGATTACTGTATTAAATTCCTCTTTTAACAACAATAATTAAAAGAATGCATTCATTAGCTGAATGGCCAAAAACATACTTGAAATTAACAGCAGCTACTAACTAAAATTTCACTAAGGAGTTGTTCTCAGAGTCTCTGAAGAGGGAAAAGAAACTGCTTTGTTAGTAAAATGAAACAGTGCTATGCAGATTATCTTGTAATTTTTTTCTCTCTGGGCAATAGGATGAGAATTTGAAATTTCCATGAAATTCTTCCTAAATAAACGATCATTTAGCAAGATGGGAAAGGAAGTATGTGGAATGTTCTGAATCTCCTGGACTCTGTAGCTTCCTTGAATTTCTTCACTCCCATTAAGTCTCAAAGGTAACACCAGAAAGGAAAACATCCTAGTGGACTTTTTCAGATCAAGAAGAAGATGGGATTTCTGAGCGATTGAAACATATAACAGAAAACAACATCAACATCAACATTTCTTCTATTATTGACAGCAATAAAGTTTTCAACAAATGCAGAAGCATTCTTATAATTTTAAGAATCTCCTTGCATGGCTATATATCATTAAATGAAATTTGAAAAGAAAAAATACCTATGGGATCACCACTTTCAGGACTTATACAGTAACAAGGGTAGTCATACAATGTCTAGACAGCCACAGCACTTCCACAAATACAACAAAAAATATGGATCACATATGCAGATGACACCTTCACCATAATAAAAAAGGACCAGTTAGAGAACACCAATAGAACCACCAATAACATTTTTAAAGGAATCCAGTTTATTGGAGAAGAAGAAAACAACAATTCACTACCCTTCCTGGACATCCTCATCAGCAGAGACCTCAAACTAGAAGTGCAACTTTACAGAAAATCCACAAGGTGCTCCACTACCAAAGCAACAACCCAGCCTCACACAAGAGAAGCTGTGAAGGACTTTATTTAAATGAGCCCAAACACACTGCAGCAACCCAGAACAGCAGAAAAAGGAACTAGAACATCTATACAACATATTCCAACAAAATGGATACCCACACAACTTCATCAAAAAGTCCCTGACCACTCAACCCAATACAGCACAACCAGTACAAACCCTAAAAAGAATTACACTGCCATACATCAAGAATATCTCAGAAAACACTTACACACTACAACTTTAGTTGGAGTTGACCACAACATACAATGTAAGGACTGCAACAACCACTATATAGGACAGACAGGCAGAAGACTGGAAGAATGCATCCACGAATACAAACTAGCAGTCAGAAGATATCATGAAAATTCTTTCATTTCACAACATATAGACAGATTTAATGATAGTTTCAACTGGGAAAATGTCACAATCCTACACCAGACCAAATCCAAAAATACCAGGGAATTTCTGGAAGCCTGGCACTCTGACAAATCAGCCATTAATAGTCACATGGGCATTAACAACATCTATAGCCTTTGCAAAAGAGAAAATCAACCAGCCCCAAAGGGAACAAAAAGACGCAAGCACCTCTCTACTGGCAATCAACACCCAGATCAGCATAGATTAACTCCAAGGTTAACATCAGACCAACAATCAAGTAAACAATACCCCAATGAAGAAACTGCCAAAGAAAAAAAAACCACAAACAGCCCTACCAAAGAATCTCTAAGACCTTACCTAGTTTGAGTAATGAAATATCTGCAAGAAAACAAGCAGCTCAGAGAGCACAAGGACCCCTCATACTTATCAGAGAAAGTCCTCTTGGTGACTTGATAAAAAGAGAGAGAGAGAGAGTTATAGAGGTTGAATTTTCTTAATAGAAAGGGAACCTGCTGGCTTCCTGGCAGTTTTCCAAGGATCACAGGATTAATCAAATTTCTGTTTTAATTTGGAGAGAAGACTCCAACAGCAAAAAAAAAAGGGGGGAGGGAGGGTTCATAATAACAGTTGCATTATTTTAAAGATTCCTGAACTAGGAGGGAAAAAAACCCTTCTTTTAGGAAAAGTTTTTCTGGTGCTGTGCAACACACTGTCTTTTTAGTAGCTTCGCCAGTGAACTGTAATCAAATGACAGGCAATTGAATTAATTTGCAAAGGTATGTGACCATACTTAACAACCTTGGCAACATGTGCAGTTTCCTGATTCAGAGCCAAGATTTACATAATTATTTCTAATTTTAAGCTGTCAAGTCTGACACCTTTCCTAGAAGTCTGCCTCTGAACTCACATTTGCCCCCATAGGAACTTAGTCTTTTTTCTCTAGCTTTTTAAGCCCACAACCTTTTTTTTCACATTTCTTCCCCCCCCCCCCCAACAAATGAAATTTTATCTAGAAAGCAGGTTCTAAATAAAATGATCCGTGTTGGATCCAGAAAAATCTTGTCTTTCAATTTTCAAGATTTCAGCCCTCAAGACTGCTGAAGTAGGCTTGGTAGCTTTTTCACCTACAGGGCACTCCGGTGCACCAACTTGGACATTTTAGGAATTTTTTCCCACTGGTAATCTGGCATAGCAGAAGTGAATTTAAAAGATTTTTTGTCTATCCTCTCATGAAGATTTTTTTAAAAAAGTTTCAACACATTAGGGAAAATTTTCCAGTTCCAAATACTTAATTTTGCCCATATTTAGTCTTTCTAATGTCATTACAAATTGCCTGGAGTAAAGCTGGCTGGGATGCTCTCAAATAAGCCATACAACTGCAGCCTTTGTAAAATAAGTATGTCACAGGGTTGGGTGGTCTTCTTCTTCTTCTTCTTCTTCTTCTTCTTCTTCTTCTTCTTCTTCTTCTTCTTCTTCTTCTTCTTCTTCTCCTTCTCCTTCTCCTTCTCCTTCTCCTTCTCCTTCTCCTCCTCCTCCTCCTCCTCCAATAAGCAGATTGGCCCAGACTCAATCAACACAAAGCAATTTGAACAATTGATTGGGGTTTTGATTCTGCCTTCAATGGCTGGCAAGGAAAATTATTTAAAAAAACTTACAAATTAAAAAAAGGGATTGTAAATTATAGAATGCCTTTAACTAGCAAAGAAATGAATCCTAATAATAGAACTATTTTCTAGTGCATCATCACCATTCTAGCCACTGCTATCTACTACAGGATGGAGGCCTCTTCCGCATGTTTCCAACCAATACAGTCCTGACCTCTCTTTTGCCAATTGGACCCACAGTATTTGCTGATGTCGCTGATCCATCTTGTCTTTGGTCTCTTCTGTGGACACTTTTTATCAAGTGGGATCCAATTTCTGACTGCCTTGGTCCACCTGCTGTCAGTTCTTCTTGTTGTGTGACTAGCCCACTTCCATTTCAATTGTTTGACTCTCTTGATGATGTCATATACTTTCATTTGTTCTCCGTAAGTCTTTTATCTACAGTACATTCTTTAAAGTCCAATTTCACCAGTTCTGTGTCTACTGTGTATCTATTGCTGTTGTTAGTTGCGAAGTCATGTCTGACCCATCACTGTATATCTCTAACTCCAGTATATTTGTTTATGGCAGATTTGTATATTTCTGTTTTCTTTATTCCTATCACCATTCCCTATAAGACTTTGACCTTTTATTTTTGTCAGTTTCTGATTTCTCTTTCTGTTTTGTTAAAGTTTTGACTTTTTCTTCACTTTTTCTGTTTAGGTGTCCCTGCTTGGGTTTTTTGATTCTGCTTTTTTCCCCAAAAAATCTTTTCTCCTTCTGAGGGAAATGGCTTGAATTTTTTTCCCCCTCACTCCAGTCTCAGGGAAGGTAAAAATGTCTCTCTGTTCCCAGTTTTCTCAGCTGCTGCCTCCTTTTTGGTTGCCTCTTTTTCATCAACTCTGCCTATCTTTTATTTTGCCCCTTTATTTGACTTCTGGGCTTTTGCTCAGTTTATTCAGCATCTTCCTTGTGAGGTGGAAGAGCTCTCAAGCAGCCATCTTGTCTCCCATCTTTCTCAGTGTTGCCACTGATGTTAGATTGATTGTCCACTGATGTTAGATTGGCAGCTGCATTGCCCTGATATTGAGGGAGGGCCAAGGAAGGAGTGGGAGGAAGGAATACTGAGGTTTATAATCTGCTCAGGTAATCTATTTATTTATTTATTTATTTATTTATTTATTTATTTTTATTACATTTATATCCCGCCCTTCTCCAAAGACTCAGGGCGGCTTACAAGCTTAGCAGTAGCCTTCATTCTATGTATATGCCTGCTTATTAGGGCTTTCACACACACCCCCAAGCAGCATTATTACAAAGTCAGCTTATTGCCCCCAACAATCTGGGTCCTCATTTTACCTACCTCGGAAGGATGGAAGGCTGAGTCAACCTTGAGCCTGGTGGGACGCGAACCTGCACTAATTGCAGGCAGCTGGTGTTACTTAAGGAGGCATTAGCCCACTGCTCCACCAAGGCTCTTCTGTCCTTTGGCAGGCAGAACTGAATATCCTGGAAATTCAGTAGCAAAGCTATCCTGGAAGCAAAATTCCTGACACTTTATATCCCAAACTTTCAGAACTAAATGCCCAATTATTTGTCAAGTCCTGACTAACTGTCCTTTGCCTTTCGTGCATGCTGTCTCCTTCAATCCCGTTTTACAGGGCAAAACAGAAATGAATTTCAGTCCCCTTTCCCCAGTTCTGGTTACAGATATAGATGTATTATCTACTTATAACTGTTTCATCTGGGGTTGGCTTGCCCCATCAGTGCTGGCAGAAGAGAAATGCTACAGGCCATGTCAGCCCAATTATTCTGGCTGGTGGGGTCTAGGAGAAGGGACTTCTCTGCTGTTCCACCTGCCCTCTGGAACATCTTGCTCCACAGAGTGAGGTTGGATCCAACCCTTTGACCCTCCTTAAAAGCCCAAGAACTAACTGTGAATTAGCTTGAGGCTCCAAGAGGGAGTATCACAATGAAGGTGGTTGATCAATTAACATCAGATCCCCCCTCCCTCCATCCTGCTTCCATCCTCCCCATCCTTTAATTGTGCTGCAGTGTTTGACTTTTTTGCACTAACGTATTTCTGTATGTTTTTACCGTAGTTTATTTCATTTTTATCTTTTATGATTATAAACCATCCAGAGTTACCTTGGACGGGCAGCCAATTAATGTTACAAATAAAGTAAATCAATTAAAGCTCTTGTTTGTCTGTTTGTAATCTTCCATTGGGCAGAATGGTGCATCATATAGGTTTTGAACCAAAATATCTCAAAAGGGTTAACTTACAAAATGCCAAGACCCGTAACTCTTGTGAGAATAAAATTTAGGGAAGTTGTGATCTCTTCAGTATCATTGCACAGCTGCTACTACTTCAGTGCTGCTACAGTCAGCCACGGTCATGTGATTATCATTTACAAAGCTACCTGACAGCTTCCCTCAAGTCAATGGGGAAGCTGGCAGGAGGTATAAACTCAATCATGATTGCCAGTGTTCCCTGCCAGTTCTTATAAGCAAAAATCTTTTGAAATTCCATTTGTTTTTATGCATGTCACACATGCAATGCCCTTAAAAAACAAACAGAGCTTTAATTGTACAGTTGAGGCCACAACCTTGATATGTTGGACCACATCCCACAAACAGCCCTGATTATGCAATATGAATGATACCATCAAGATATTAACAGTTCTAATTTTCCCCCTGAATGTTAAATATCTTGGCTAGAGCACTTGGAAACTCAAAACTGGCAGCTGTTCAATAAGCCATAGTTGACCTAATTAAAGTATCTGCTTAATATGCTTTTTATAAACATCCTTTTATGGTAATAGCTGTCTTTCATGTCATGCATTAAGTTCTTATATTAAACTCTATGGGCTCAATGACCCCATAATGAGGGAGGCAGATCCATGTAAGAGAAATAATAATATATAATGCAAAAGAAAACAAAGCTATTACTACTCTAGTTAGAGGATATGATTTTATGAAAAATAATATTTAGCAATGAGTTCTACAAAGAAATATGAAAATAATAGCTAGAATTTGTCCTGAGAAATGGTACAGTGTTGGCTTTGTTGTTCTATATTAACATGTGATACAATTGGCTTAGTAAAATTAAAGTTAGGGGTTTGTTTCTCATGACCCCTTGTAGTATATGCAGTGAACGCAGTGAAAGCCAATAAAACTGAAGAAAAGTCCTGTGGCAGCCTGAAAATTCACAAAATTTGAACCATTTTTAATGGACTAGAACTGACAAAATATTAGCCTTGCAGCACCCTAAAATCTAGCAATTAAATCTATTTAATTCAAATTAATATAATTAATTTCTAAAAAAGTACAACAATACAAGAATATATTTTGCCTGGCGAAGCTCCTACAATAAAATACCTTGAAGCACATAATCACCCAATTAAATTAAATGTTATGTGTTAAATAGTCCAATGTGTCTTCATTCTTATAAATACGGACTGAGCATTTGGGAAATTAAGTCCAATCCATCTGGAGGGCATCAGGTTGAAGAAGACTGGATGAAACCCTGTTAATTTCTTTATCCAGTCTCCCTCTACCCAAGTCTGACTTTGGGATGAGACGTGTTTAGTGGAAACACTTTGTACAATGTTTCTCAACATTGGCAACTTGAAGATGTGTGCACTTCAACTCCTAGAATTCACCAGACAAACTTTGACTTAGTACCTTGATGTTAGTCTCTCTAACAAGCATCTATCACCAAGGGTATCTAAGCCTTAGCATCAGGCATGATACTAAGATGTGGTGGGTAAATGAAAGTAACTGCAGAGTGAACCAGTTCTTTCCAACATTCAAAGAAGCTTTGCAGTGCAATAAAAGTACATGAACTGTGCCATAGATAGCCACTGTTATAATGTTCTAATTACCCAAGTAGTCAGGGATTTGAATACAATTAACCCTAATACATCATGGAAGCTATTCCCTCCACTTCTTTAGTTTGTTTTGTTTTGTTTTATGCAGAGCAAAGGGAAAGGATCTCCTAGGCCACTTAGTAGGCAGTCCAAGTCATAAAGTGTAGTACTAAGGCACTCTCATTCTAGAGAAGAACAAATTTAATTTGCCACTGATTGGCTTTAAAAGCGGGAGGTCTACCAATGCTCTTCCTGGGTAGCTGTGGCAAAGGCCAAAGTAAAGAAAGAATAATACAAACCATTCCTGGATTTTTAAACAAATCTGGCCAAGCCTTCATCTTGACCTAAGACAATGCAGTGAGCTGGCCAGGTATGTGGATGATATGTAGTTACTAAGGGTGATATAAATCAAATGCAGCTGTGAAAAACTCCAAAAGTTTACCAATCTGGTAAATGATTGGCTAAATGGCAAATGCAGTTCAGTTTACGGTAAGTAAGTTTGAACTGATGTATATTGGGGGCAAAATCTCAAATTCACATATACACTGTGAAAAGTCAAGCTGTCTCTACAATATTTAGGGAAAACATTTTGAAGTCATAGTGGAAAGCTTAATAAAGAGGCTCATTCAGTAAATGACAACTGTGAAAACAGACAAATTCCATGCTAAGAATCACTAGAAAGGACTGAAATTGAAAGTGCCAAGTTTGTAATGCTGTTAGACAACTCTAAGATTTATCTATATCTGGAGCACTGTGGACTGTACTGGTTGTTCACTTTACAAACTATCTAGTAGACCTGGAAAAGAAGAAGCAATGATCTTGAAGGGCAGAAAGAAAAGTTGCTACCAAGACTGTGGTCAGATAAAAGGATGGAGTCTGGAACAGGAATGTCTTCTGAATAAAATTCTCAAATAAGACCCTCCTTAGTTTTCACAAAGACAAAGTGAGGAGGGGAGAAATGCATTCACAGAATGATAGAGCTGGAAGGGAGGTCTTCTAGTCCAAACCCCTGCTTAAGGGAGGAGACTTTATATCATCGCAAACAAATCTCTTCTTAAAAACCTCCAGTGATGGAGCACCCACAACTTCAGTAGGCAAATTGTTCCAAAGATTAGTTGCTCTCATTGTCATTTCTCCTTAATTCTAGGTTGGAGTTCTCTTTAATGAGCTTCCACCATTTGCCTCTTTACCTCTCCTCAGGTTATTTGGAGAATAAATCAACTTCCTCTTCTTTGTTACAGCCCCTCAAGTACTGGAAGACAGCTGTCATATCACCCTAATCCTTCTCTTCAATAGACTAGGCATTCTTAGTTCCTTTGCCTCAGGAGTGTCAAACTGCTGGCCCATGTGCCAGTTACATCATATGGAAGCCATGCCCACCCCAGCTCTGGCAATGCAAAATAAGTTGCAATAAAATGACTAAACTAATAGACCAACTAAATACTGTGGAAGTAGTATACTTAGACTTCAGTAAGACATTTGATAAAGTAGACCACAACCTATTCCTTGGTAAGCTAGAAAAAGGTGGAATAGACAACATCACCACCAGATGGATCTGTAGCTGGCTGACAAACCGTACTCAATGAGTAGTCCTCAATGGCACCACATCCACATGGAGAGAAATAAGGAGTGGGGTACCACAAGGTTCTGTCTTAGGCCCAGGACTCTTCAATATCTTCATCAATGACTTACATGAGGGAATTGAAGGGAAACTCATTAAAATTGCAGATGACATCAAACTGGCAGGAGTAGCCAACACCCCAGAAGACAAACTCAGGATCCAAAAAGATCTTAAACAATAGGCCCTATGCAACAAAACGAGTTTCAATGTGGAGAAAAGCAAAGTTTTACATTTAGGCAGGAAAAATCAAAGGTACAAGTACTGATTGGGCGAGACCTAGCTTAAAAACAGTAACTGTGAGAGGGATCTTGGAGTCCTACTGAACGATCACTTGACTATGAGCCAGTAGTGTTGCAGCAGCCGCCAAAAATGCTAATGTAATCCTGGGTTGTATAAACAGAGGTATAGAATCAAGATCACGTAAAGTATTAGTACCGCTTTATAAAGCTCTAGTAAGACCACACCTGGAATATTGCAGCCAATTTTGGTCACCATATCACACAAAAAAAAGATGTCGAGAGTTTGGAAAAAAAATCAGAGTAGAGCAATTAAGATGATTAAAGGCCTGGAGACTAAAACACACGAAGAACGGCTACAAGACTTGGGTTTGGCTACTCTAAAAAAAAGAAGAAATAGGGGAGACATGATAGCAGTATTCCAGTACTTGAGAGGCTGCCACGAAGAAGAGGGGTCATATTATTCTCCAAAGCACCAGAAGGCAAGAATTGAAACAATGGTTGGAAACTGACCAAAAAAGAGAAGAAACCTTGAATTAAGGAGAAACTTCCTGCCAGTGAGGACAATTAATCAGTGGAACAGCTTGCCTCCAGAAATCATGGGTGCTCCATCACTGGAGATTTTTAAGAAGAGGCTAGACAGTCACTCGTCTGAGATGGTATAGGTCTTCCTGCTTGAGAAGGGGGTGGACTAGAAGACCTCCAAGGACCCTTCCAGCTCTATTCTATTCATTCAAATCTGGTCTGCCTTGAGGGGCTGACATCCTTGAAGGACTCACAATAGTACAGAAGAAGGTCAAAATAATCAGAAGCTCAAACTGCTTTTGTTTGTTTTTTTAAAGACAAGACTCCTTAGGACAGTAAAATGGTGAACAAAAGTGCACATTAAAATATTTAAAATCAAGCATAGCGTAGAGGAATTGGACAGGAAAAGGTTTTCTTTTTCTTTCAAAACCCTACGATCTGATTGCAAGCTGATAGAAGGAAATGCAGAACCAAGAAAATGTTTTTTTTTTTCATATAACTAACTTGGGAGGAAGTCACTGCCACAAGAGGTGTTGATGGTTACTAATCTGGATGACTTTAAAAGGGATTTAAATAAATTCATAGAGAGCAGATCAATCAAGGTTTATTAGACTTGAGATTTTATGTGGCTTAATCACTATGTTCCGAATATCAACAAAAGGCAAAAAAAGTAGAACAGAAACATGTTTTAAAATTAAATTTATATATCACCCATATCACCATCAAGTGACTCTGGGTGGCTTAATATGTCTCCAACCTATCCCTGTGAATATTTTTGATGCACCTGCCAGCCATTCTGAGAAGGAAATATTCTGAAACTTTGGACTAAGATAGGCATGGCCTGCTCTGCAGTTCTACTCTTATATTCTTGTGAAAAGCAAGAAAAATAATGGATCTCAGTAGAATATCTTTATAGCATTTGAAAAGAGTAATTTATTTGGAACAAATACACGAAAGACTTCAAATGAACTAAATAGGTTTTGTAGAAAAGATAAGACCACAGTTATATTACTATTTCTTGTCATATTATTCCTACACTCATGCTCTGTTTTCTGTTACTTGAAGTTTCCTAACACAGGAATGCTTTCACTATTTACAATAATAATAATAATAATAATAATAATAATAATAATAATAATAATAATAATAATAATAAGAAGAAGAAGAAGAAGAAGAAGAAGAAGAAGAAGAAGAAGAAGAAGAAGAAGAAGAAGAAGAAGAAGAAGAAGAAGAAGAAGAAGTAGTTGGAAGGGACCTTGGAGGTCATCTGGTCCAACCCCCTGCTCAGGCAGGAAACCCTATACCATTTCAGACAAATGGCTGTCCAGTCTCTTCTTAAAAACTTCCAGTGTTGGAGCATTCACCACTTCTGGAGGCAGGTTGTTCCACTGGTTAATTGTAACTGTCAGGAAGTTTCTCCTTAGTTCTAGGTTGCTTCTCTCCTTGACTAGTTTCCATCCGTTGCTTCTTGTCCTGCTTTCAGGTGCTTTGGAGAATAGCTTGACTCCCTCTTCTTTGTGGCAGCCCCTGAGATATTGGAACACTGCTATCATGTCCCCCCTTGCCCTTCTCTTCATTAAACTACACATACCCAATTCCAGCAGCCGTTCCCTATATGTTTTAGCCTCCAGTCTCCCAATCATCTTTGTTGCTTTTCTCTGTACTCTTTCTAGAGTCTTGACATCTTTTTTACATTGTGGTGACCAAAACTGGATGCAGTATTCCAGGTGTGGCCTTACCAAGGCATTGTAAAGTGGTATTAGTACTTCACGTGATCTTGATTCTATCCCTCTGTTAATGCAGCCTAGCACTGTGTTGGCTTTTTTGGCAGCTGCAGCACACTGCTGGCTCATATTGAAGTGATTGTCTACTAGGACTCGGAGAACCCTCTCACAGTTACTACTATTGAGCAAGGTACCACCTATACTATACCTGTGCATTTGATTTTTCCTGCCTAAATGTAGAACCTTACTTTTTCCACCATTGAATTTCATTTTGTTAGATAGCGCCCAGTGTTTAAGGAAGTTTTTATTACAACTTTTTAGTGAAATGCCTTTTTTATGTTTGTACACTAGTAAGCGACTATTGATAGTGATTTTGTATCTTCCTTTTTTCCTTCCTGTTGGAAGATCCAGTTGGAGTTGACAGGCAGGCAGAAAAAAGGTACTGCTTTAGACCTCTATGTGAAATGACTCAAGGGTTGATTCCCCACTACAGGAAGTTGTTGGAAGAAATCGTCCATCACTATATTTTGAGTTATAAACTGAATTGTCTCACGAAGGACGAGAGGGAGACCGTAGGCAAGTTCAGACGTTTATTTAGTTCAGCTCCGAACAGCTGACAGGCAACATAAACCGGCTTTTATAGAGAACTGTCAAAACATTCAACCAATCAGTGAACCATGCTTTCCCGCCATTAGGGCGGCAACCAATAGCCTTGCGGCAGTCTGACAGCTCTGGGGCTGTGTTTTCGGCTGCTAGGGGAATCCTCTCAGCTGAGCGGCCGGCTCAGCTGGAGGACCTGATTGGGGACCGCCGTGCTGACAGCTCCGGCGGCTGTCAGCTGGATCGGTCTTGGCGTGTGCGTGTTTGCTCTCGGCAGTTCTTTTGACAGCTCTCACTGTCAATGGCTGCCTGCGGGTTTGCGCGCATGTGTCGTTTCTTCCGGCAGCCTTTTGACAGCTGTCAACTGTCAACGGCTGCCGGGTCGGGGTTTCCCCGAGATGTTTGAAGGTTCCCGGGGGTTTGGTATATATCATTAATTTAATTTAATTTAATTTAATAATATTTATATACCGCCCTTCTCCCTGAGGACTCAGGGCGGTTCACAGGGCAGAATAAAATACTAAATACAAACGTTAAAACAAGATTAAATAATTGCCCATATTAAAACAGTTGGAATCAAGTTCTAATACACCAAATTAAAATTAAAACACAAGAATAAAAACCCCACCAATCCCCATCAGGCTAGGCCGGCTTGAGCAAACAGAAACGTCTTGAGATCGCGACGAAAGGAGCGAAGATCGGGCGCCATCCGGAGCTCTACCGGTAGCTGATTCCACAGCTCCGGAGCGCCCACAGAGAAGGATCTCCCCCTGGGGACCACCAATCGACATTCTCTGATCGGTGGCACCCTGAGGAGGCCCTCTCTGTGGGAACGCACAGGGCGCAGGGAGCTTGATGCCGGCAGCAGATGTTCCCTAAGGTACTCCGGCCCCATGCCATGAAGGGCTTTAAACACTGTTACCAGTACCTTGAATCTCACCCGGAAGACAACTGGCAACCAATGCAGCTCACGGAGCAGCGGTGTAACGTGGGAGTATCGGGAGACTCCCAACACAACTCTCGCGGCTGCATTCTGTACCAGTTGGAGCTTCCGGGTGGTCCTCAAGGGCAGCCCCATGTAGAGAGCGTTGCAGTAGTCTAGACGAGAGGACACGAGCGCATGAGTGACCGTGCACAAATCATCCCGGCTAAGATAGGGCCGCAACTGGCGCACCAGGCGAACCTGGGCGAAGGCCCCCCTAGTCACAGCTCCTATATGGTCTTCCAGGGTGAGCCGTGAATCTAGGAGGACTCCCAAGTTGCGAGCCCTATCTACGGGGGGTAATAGTTCACCCCCCATAGCCAAAGGTGGAACATCCGAATAAACCCGGGATGAAGGTATGCAAAGCCACTCAGTCTTGTCGGGGTTGAGTTGGAGTCTGTTCCTCCCCATCCAGACCCGAACCGCCTCCAGGCACCGGGACATCACGTTGAGGGCATCACTGGGGTGGTTTGGGGTCGAAAGGAAAAGTTGGGTATCATCAGCGTACTGATGATACCCAACTCCAAAGCCACGAATGATCTCACCCAGCGGTTTCATGTAGATGTTGAACAGGAGAGGCGAGAGGACCGACCCCTGAGGAACTCCACAAATGAGAGACCTCGCAGTCGACCTCTGTCCTCCTGCCAACACCGACTGCGAACGTCCCCGGAGATAGGAGGAGAACCACTGTAAAACTGTGCCTCCCACTCCCAATCCCCTGAGACGCCGCAGCAAGATACCATGGTCGATGGTATCGAAAGCCGCCGAGAGGTCTAATAGGACTAGAACAGAGGAATATCCCCTGTCCCGAGCCCTCCAGAGATCATTCACCAGCGCGACCAATGCCGTCTCCGTGCTGTGCCCGGGCCTGAAACCCGATTGGTACGGGTCTAGATAATCCGCTTCATCCAGGACCAGAGGGAGCTGATGCGCCACCACACTCTCAACAACCTTCGCAAGAAAGCGAAGGTTGGAGACAGGACGAAAGTTGTTTAATACAGCTGGGTCCAAGGCAGGCTTCTTGAGGAGAGGCCTCACCACCGCCTCTTTCAAGACGGCGGGGAAGCAACCCTCACTCAGAGAAGCCGATATAACTGCCTGGAACCAGCTGCGTGTCCTCTCCCGGGCTGCATAGACCAGCCAGGAAGGGCACGGGTCCAATAAACACGTGGTGGTGCTCAGCCTCCCCATGATCCTGTCCACTTCCTCCGGAGTCACAGAATTAAACTCCTCCCAGATGATATCGACAAGACCGCCAGTGTCCTGATCGTCAGACTCTGCCCAGTCAGAGTCCAGACCGGTCCGAATCCGAGCGATTTTGTCCGACAGATGTTGGTTAAACTCCTCGGCACAACCCTGCAAGGGATCCTCCCTCACCTCCTGATTTAGGAGGGAGCGAGTCACCCTAAACAGGGCGGCCGGGCGATTATCTGCGGACGCGATAAGGGTGGCGAAGTGGTTAGACCTCGCCTCCCTTATCGCAGCGAGATAAGACCTAATGTAGGCTCTTAGTCGCAATCAGTCGGATTCGGATCGGCTGGACCTCCAACCGCTCTCTAGGCCCCGTCTCCGACGCTTCATCTCCCGAAGCTCCGCAGAGAACCATGGAGCTCGACGGGATCTGCACCGGGTCAGGGGCCGCAGGGGTACAACTCGGTCAAGAGCCTCAGTGGCCGTCCTTTCCCAGGCTTCCACTAAGGCATCTGCCGAGCTGTGAGCAAGGGAGGCAGGTGGGGACCCCAGCGCTGCCTGGAACCTCTGGGGATCCATTAAGCGTCTGGGGCGGTACCATTTAATTGGTTCCAAACACCCACGGCGGGGGGTGGCAAAACGGAAGACCAGCCGCAGGAGATGATGATTGGTCCATGACAGGGGCATAATAATTGGAGAGCCCCCACCAAGATCATCTAACCACCGTCCAGATAAAAAAACTAGGTCAAGGGTGTGGCCTCCCTCATGAGTCGGTCCCGAAATTACTTGCGTCAGGTCCATGGCCGTCATGGAAGCCATGAACTCCCGAGCCAACTCAGATGATCCTCCCAGCGATGGTAGATTGAAGTCCCCCAAAACTATAAGTTTCGGGAACTCAACCACCAGCCCAGAGAGGACATCGAGCAGCTCAGGCAGGGCTGCTGCTGCGTGACTAGGCGAAAGGTACACCAGCAGCAAGCCCAACTGCGCACCAGGGCCGCATCTCAAAAAGAGAGACTCACACCCGACTATCTGAGGAACAGTGGCCTCCCGCGGACACAAGGTCTCCCTCATAACAACAGCCACCCCCCCACCCCTACCCTGAGCCCGAGGCCGGTGCAGCACCCGGAAACCTGGTGGGCAAAGGTCAACCAGAGGAATCCCGCCCTCTGGGCCCATAAACAGTGTGCTCCAGATAGTTAGTTATATGTATCTATGCCAAACTATAAAAGCTATGACATTCAAGTTAGTACCTAGTTCCTGGAAATGTGAGGGTCTGGATGGGAAGAAACAGGGTCTTCCTCAACCCCAGGAAAGTTAGGCAGTTCAGGATTTGGGAGTTCCATGGATCTTCCATCGCTGGCTTTGGATGGCTATTATTTCCCCAGACAGAAACTGGTCACAATCTGCCAGCTTTTCCAGAAAGATCAAACAGAGAACACAACCAGAGGAGCTAAAGGGTTGTGGTGGTACAGTTGGTTAGAGTGCAGCATTGTAGGCTAAAACTCTGCCCACTGCCAGCAGTTCGAGGCTGACCGGCTCAAGGTTGACTCAGTATTCCATCTTTCCAAGGCCAGTAAAATGAGGACCCAGATTGTTGGGGGCAATATGCTGACTCTGTAAATATGAAGCAGTATATAAGTCTAAGTGCTATTGCCTATTGCTATTGCTAATTCTACTTCATTGTAAGGCTACATTAGCAGAATCTTGCAAGTCTGAAAGTACAAATTCTTATGCCATGTCTTTTACAGTCTGAGAAATTAGGGAGTTTCCTTTCTGAATTTCTTTCCCTGCCTGCTATGCAGGAATGGGCTATGGTGTCTGATATTTCCTAGGCATCATCTCTTCCCCTCCCCATCTCCCAAAAGTCATTCAAACACACCATTACACAATCTGGAGTCCCTGATTGACCCATAGCTCTTGTCCAAAAAGGCCCTTTGCACAAATATGTCTTGTGCACCCATTCCTGAATTGGGAAGCTCTACTCATGTTCGTTCATGCCTTAGTCACTTCTCAACTGAATTACTGCAGTGTGTTTTACATGAGGTTTCCTTTGAAAAGAGGCTGCCTTCTTTTGTGCACATGGTTTGCATGGTACTGAGCACATTAAGATTTGCTATTGTGAAACTACTGTTGTACAAACTGTCTCAACATCATTTGTGGTGGGGAGGGCCTCATTTAATATGTGTGTCTTGAACAATTTTGGTTACATAAGAAAAGCACCACTACATTATTATGTAGAAGACTTCCTCAAATTCTTCCCTTTTCCAGTAATTAGCTGTACTGCCACTTTAATCCAAAAACTGTAACCTGACACACTTCAAGAGAAATGGATGCCAATTTGGGGAAACTTCCAAAATTTCATGAAAGACAGTCCATAAAAAAGAATGGACTGAAATTAGTCCTCTGTAGCTTCATCAGTGACATGGCAGAGAGAGTAAAAAAACTAAGAGAACTGAATTTGTACTCAAATTTGGAAACAGCAGATGAGACTTAGAAAAAGCAGGAACTTTTCCAGAAATGTTCATTTTTTCAATCACACCTATTCTTTTTTTTAACATCCAGGGCATATTCACCATATCAACAAAATGTGTGCAAAATTATCTATATACAATAGAATTCGGATTTTGGCTGTGTGACAACTTGAGTCTGCAGTATGCTAGCACTGTGTTCAAATGACTATATAATGTTTCATTAAGGATTGTAAATACCCATCAAGTTAATCACAAAATTGCTGTTTCAGTGGTTTTAGGGCTATTTAATCTTGGGTTACGATGACAGGGATGAATGACTTTATTATATTAACAGTTGCCGTTGGCTGTAAGACTGAAGAGAAGGGATTTTTTTTTGCTCTTTTTCTTCTCCCCACCCTTTCCACAGTCCATCTTCTCTTTTATCCTACCATTGCTGATAAAGTAGTTAATGTTAAATGAATATGCAAAAACTTTGCGGTGCTTGACTTTGATGAAGTTTTATTTGAAGCAACCCTTCACAAAGGCTTGCCCTTCTATGTTCAAAAATGCAGTGGTCCTATTGCTTCATTTTGTGTTGGTCTACATCTCTTGCCAGCAGTTTTAGTAAGATGCTTTTGCACATACAGAGATCCCTCTTTTGGCTAAGGAAATTGTTAGACAAAACTTAGAGGGTTCTTAAAATGCCTTAACAGGGATGCTAATGTTGCCTCCATAATCCGAAGCAATTTAAGAGCTTTAAATTCTGTACTTTAATCATTCTTCATATAATGGGTCTCTCATTAATATGAAAGACTTTGGGAATAATCCTGGAAACAAGCTAGAACAAATAGATTCAAGATTCAGCTTTCAATCATGATGAGCATTCCAAAGAATCTCTTCCAAGCAACCACATAGATATAGAGGTATTGTTGTTGTTGTTGTTGTAGACCAGATCTAGAACATTCAGTTTCAGCCCTCTTCTGGGCTTTTTGATGTCAAGGTATGAGCAGGGAACCCTAAAGATTTGCAGGCTGGGAGATTCAGTTACCAGCAACCTGGGAACACTATGCTTCTGAATTCTAAGCAGGCAACATCCTCCTGAAAAATCTAGAAAGGACTGTAACTGCAAATTCACTTTGTGATCATACTGGCTGGAACTCAAAACCACTCTGTTGAAGAAGCCTAGCTTCATATGGCTCAACTAGGCTCCAAGCACAGATGTGCAAGGAAGTGATATGAGAATTGATTTCAGGAGACGATAGAGAGAAGACCTCCAACAAAGTTGTTTGTGTCCTTTGCTGGCGAATCAAAAGGTTTCTAGATCTCTTGATGGCCCAACATCATACAACTTTGGATAGTTTCACAAAATTAAAAGAACAACAGTTACAAAAAATGCAATATCAATAAAAGCAAGGAGTATCCAAAAACCAATAACCATCCTTCCATATCCACTTCTAGGTCAAAATATTTGCTTACCAAGACTTCCATTTGCACAGGGGTAAGTTAACAAAAGACATCACAGGACTGGTGGACTTAAAGTCCTTCTGCTTATGTCAGAGGACTCCATCTTTTATAACTGCTCTATAGAAAATATAGGTTTCCATCTGTTGGTTCACATAATAGCTAAAGCCTTTGGATTGGATTGGATTGGATTGGATTGGATTGGATTGGATTGGATTGGATTGGATTGGATCGGATCGGATTGGATCGGATTGGATTGGATGATAAAACCATTGGATGAACATAGTAACAGTTGTGCTCACCTAACCATCTATGTCCTGAAAGGATAAATCATATTATGATTTGGTATGATGATCTCGTTTCCATTACACACTATAACCATTGATACATCATAAAATATTGGTTTATAAACTTCCTAAACTATGCTAGCCTACTCTAAATTAGTCTAATCTGTAGACTTCACTGCAATTGTTTGCATTTGTTTAATCAACTTGCAGCTGTAGCTCACTGGATGTTTTGTATCTTCTTTCTTGGGGTGGGGGTATATAGGGCAAGTCTTACCGAATAAAAGTAAAACTGTTCTCAAGTAAAGCTTCATAATCACACTACAAATCTATTAACCATATTATTCTCTAGGTTTCACAAGGTTTTAGAGGGGAGAGACAGAAGTAACTATTGAAAGGCCCCTATCTCTTATGACAGATGCTTTCTTGCTCCTCTAAAATTTAGTTCCTCATTCCTCGAAGCCAACTTTTATTTCAATCATAACTCTCTGTAGAAAAGAAGTCAGCAGTTACCTCTCCAGACTGGAAGCCAAGTGGTCCAAAAGCTGGGGAAAATTGTGACAAGGTTGATGCAAGTGAATATGGAAACTAACTCAAAAATCTGATGCTCATTCTTAAAAGGGAGCATCAGCTGAATATTGTTTCATAGAAGATATTGGGGTGACAATTGTCCTCTTTAAAATACAAACTCAGCAAGCTAAGACTATTAGATCTCTAATCCTGACCTATGCTTATTTACTAATTTGATGATACAGGTCCTGGTAAGCAAAGATGCAAACACAGAGTACTATATAACTGTCCTCTGATAGAATAATAATAGCACTTAGACTTATACAGTGCTTTACAGCTCTCTCTAAGCAGTTTACAGAGTCAGCCAATTGCCCCCAATAATATGGGTCCTCATTTTACCAACTTCGGAAGGAGGGAAGGCTGAGTCAACCTTTTGCCAGTGAGAATTGAACTCAGTATATTTAGCCCACAGAATCAAACTATTGGCAGTCGACAGAATTAGCCTGAAACACTGCATTCTAATCACTGTGCCACCACAGCTCAGTGTATTAGTTGATATGATATCATATCACTTGTATCAGCAGCCTGAAAGTTAGCCTCAATGCTGTCAAGCCTCAGAGTTCTGCTTTATTCATCACTGTCTGTCGGAACCACGACAGTTAGTTTGGCACAAAGCTGAGAGACCACTAAAGGTTCAGGTTACATTAAAAAGAACCTCCAATCTCATTAGGAAAAAAAAATATCTGACTGTAGCATTACCATTGTCAGGACAAGGTTTGATGGGATCTTTAAAAGGATAATTTTGCAGAATGGCATACCAAAGATATTAACAATAAATGAACAAAATGTTTATGGAGATTATGTCTATGCAAAAAAAGTCTCCTATTTTAGGGACTCTAGATGTCTGACTCTGACAATATTCAACAACAGTAACAACTATGAAACAATAATAAAATCAGAAACAGTTTCCCTGGGACACTTTAAGCTATGAAACACCCTCCATTCCAAACACCCTAAAAATTGTTTTACCCACTATTTGTCAAAAAAAGGTTATATAATTATCCACATTAAAATAGGAATCTGAGCAGAATTTTCTTAAGAGCTAAAAAGATTTATTAAAATACTTCTATCCTTCTTAGTGTGGAACTATGCACACCCTGGATGTTCAGTCTTGAAAGGGACACTTTATCTTCGTCAAGAGAAATCACCTTTCTTGATTCTTAGAAAAATTGTTTCAACTTTCCATGCACACACACAGAGAGAAGATTATATATGATTTTTAAGTTCATATGTGATACAAAGTATTAACCAGTCTATAAAAGAAGATCAATAGCTGCACACTTTTGCACTGACCCTATTAGATCCCGATTTATCATGATTTTAAAAACCTGTACACACACTAGTACAGTTTAAAATTCTTTGTCCATGATTCTTGCTGATTTCATTCAGCCTTAAAAAGCTTTCCTAACTGGGAAGAAAAAGTCTTGAGATGCAACATTAAAATAATGCAGGGAGGAAGACATTAAAATGCTTTATTACATATAAAGGATGACATACATTGTGGGAGTAGGAGGGTTATTAGCTTGATAGCTGGTCATTGTTTATGTGTCATATTTTTCTGTATTTAAAAGACATCACCATAGGCATAGCGGATTGTTAGTGTGTGTGTGTGTGTGTGTGTGTGTGTGTGTGTGTGTGTGTGAAGAGTTTGTACACTACTAAAATTCCAAAAGCATTCTCCTTCCCTTGTCGGGATTCTTGCTAGCAAAAGTCCAGTCTATCTGAGAAAATATCTAGGGACCCCTCTTTTTATGGACATAAACTCTTTCAACTTCTTGCCATAGAATGCTGCGAAAGGGCATTGCATGCCAAGAGAACTAGACACAAAGATAGCTTTTTCCCCATGCTATCACTCTGCTAACCACCTAACTCCCTCGGCACCATCTTATGCCTAAGGATATCTAACCATGTAGTAGGACTGTACTACTATTATCCTTCTCATCTTCTCATCTTTCTCATCTGCTCATCCTTTCTCATCTTCTCATCTTTCCTATTATCTTCTCCTATTGGTATCTTGTGATTTATCACTTGCTGTCTGTAACCTTATGACTTATGATTGTTTCTTATGATTTATGATCTACAACTTATTGCTATGTTGTTGTTTGTATGTACGCTGAGAGCTTATGTATCAGAGACAAATTTCTTGTGCATCTAGTCACATTTGGCCAATAAAGAAAGTTCCTAATGCTTGAAACAATAAAATTATAAGAAAAGTTATAGCAATTCTTACCTATTCTAGGAGTCATATCAATATAGCAGCACCCTGTCCTTCCACTGTAAGAAGGTATACTGCAAAGTTCTGGTGAGATGAACCCACCGATGACATGTGGGGTTGTTGTTTTTTTCAGGCCATCCAATGTGAATTCCAAAATGGCAGTGTCACTGCCTTGTGCTAAGAAAAACTTATTTGCCCTCAGTGTTTTTCAACCTTGCCAGATTGAAGATGTATGGACTTCAGCTTCCAGAATTCCCCAGTTGACAGGTTGATGTTCATATCCTTCTTATACCCTAACACAGCAGTCCCCAGCCTTTGGGGCACCAGGGACCAGTTCTGTGTACAGAGGTTTTTCCACAGACCAGAAAGGGCACAGTTTCATGTGCTGCCTGCATCCCGCAGATGGGGTTTCGCTTGTTTGCATGGACTGGTTTCTGGCATGGTGCCAGTCCATGGACACCGGGTTAGGGACCCCTGCCCTAACAGATGGAAAAGTTGTTTAAATAATCTGCAAACATCTTGGATGTTTTGTAAACTGCTGGCTATAGAGCAGAATTCTTCCTCTTGATCCATTATTGAATGTTTAGTATGTTAAGAATTCTCCCTGTTCTCTAGATTCCCTTTTCCTCTCTTCAAAAAGCACCTGAAGTTTTTAAAAGGCCTGGGGGCTCACAGATTCTTGTCTGTTCTCCACCATGCATAAAATTAAAAAAAGACTTTATCCGATAATATTATAAATGGATTAAGTATCTGGACAATTTTGGAATATTGAGACTTCCTGTAATATTCAGGAAATAACTATATAAATATATAATTACAACTTCCTGAAGTTCAGCAACTATTTCCTTAGTTTAAAATGAACCCATTTCATTTTTCAATCAACAGATATGTAGTCATCAAACTTCACTGTTAGAATTATGAGAGCAACCATTTATTAAGCAGAAAATGGACCCGTGCCCATTTTGCTTTCAGTAATGAAGAATCAAATTGAGAATCATATTTAGTTAAATAGTCTCACCTTGCATTTGCTATGTGAATATTAAGGTTTTGATTTTGTTAATACCATGTTATGAATTTGGTAATGCCATAAATTAATATGAATCATAGTGTCCTAGCATATAAACAAAATACCATATTTGGGCATATGATTCCAGTTAAAAAAATAAACCCTATTTTAAAAAAAGCTTCAAACAATGATTGATGGTCATGGATGGAGAGATCTCTAACCATGGGAAGAATGAGCAATCCTGTTTTTTTTAATTTTGTAGACAAAGTAATTGCAAGCATGAAGCTCAAGCAAATTCAAACCAGAAAGTGTTGGAAAAAGCTATCAAGTAGTTTTTTTTATTCCTGGATCTGTCTCACTCCCTCTCCCTCTCCCCCTCCCCTCCCCCTCCCCCTCCCCCTCCCTCTCTTGTCCCAAAGTGCAACAAGTTCTCAGCAGGATCACCCAAAAGGAAACCTGACTTGGCTTTATGGTACTTTAAGTACACATTGTAAATCAAAAGGTTGTTCCATCATAACAACAACATAGATCCTGGAGACTGCAAGGGGTTGGATAGGTCGAAGCAAACTGAGATTAAATTCCTGCAAGATGAAGATTTCTAGGAGATAAGTCTGACTCCGTTCCAATCCTTCCATTTGATCATCTGGGTAAGGTGGCAGATCCATGATTTGTGGGACCTCTTGGTTACTGATTGAGCTGCAGGTAAGAGCCATGCCAGAAGTCTCTTTCTTTAGCTTCACCTGTTTTATCAGTTGTGAGCTTTGGGGGATCAAGATGTTCTTCCAGTGCTGACCTGGTTATTCTACTCCAGTAAGTCATACGTGAAGGTTCTGTGGAAGATGTCCTAGGTCAACATGCATTAGCCTGGCTACTAGTGGGAGGAAAGCTTTAGTAGTATATCTACTGTTCTCCTTTTCTCTTGAATAGGCAATACGAAAGAAAACTGGTTATAGGTTTTTAAAGTT
This sequence comes from Vipera ursinii, assembly GCF_947247035.1. Classification (NCBI taxonomy): domain Eukaryota; kingdom Metazoa; phylum Chordata; class Lepidosauria; order Squamata; family Viperidae; genus Vipera; species Vipera ursinii. The sequence continues at coordinate 115,880,947 of NC_139517.1, read as the reverse complement.
ACATATATTATTTTCCCTTCTCTAGTTGTGGTTTTTTTTTTTTACTGAGCTTTAGAAAAAGATCATGCTCCCAACAAATAACTTCTATCTTATCTTAATGGTCACATTCTCTTGCTGATGATGACTTTGGAAGCAGTAATTTCAGAAATGTATTCATTTCCAATACCTTCAGTTTTGAAAGTTTATCCATATTAACCTTCAAAGTAGCCTTAGGCTCAGTTGGTGCACAGTTATCTAAATTAAGAAAAAATGCAATTATTCCATCATGGGTCCTAAGACTAAAGATGTATTATATCTCCACTATTAAAGAATCAACATTTTGACAAATTATTTAAACTCTTTAGAGGATAATAATGCACAAAAGGAATATTAAGTCTATTTTTGTCTTTCTCATTTAGATTAGCCTTCAGAGACATATCCGCCAAGTTATTCTTCAACATTCTCTGTGACCCACATTTACCTCCATGTTTCACACACACACACATATGCATACACACTCTTTCATGCATGCGCACACACCCAGAGAGAATATAATAGAGTACGATTTTTATTTTTACAAAAAAAACAACAACCAAGAGCTTTATATAGCATGAGATATATTTCATACTTTAAACAAGTAGTCCTCAACTTACAACAGTGTATTTAGTGACTATTCGAAGTTACAACGGCACTGAAAAAGTGACTTATGACCATCTTTCACATTTATGACCATTGCAATATCCCCATAGTCATGTGATCAAAATTTGGATGCTTGGCAACTATTTATGATGGTTGCAGTGTCTTCGGCTCCTATGATCACATTTTGTGACCTTCTTACAAGCAAAGTCAATGGAGAAACCAGATTTCCTTACCAACTGTGTTACTAACTTAACTACTGCAGTGATTCATTTAACAACTGTGGTATGAAAGGTCATAAAATGGGGTAAAATTGACTTAACAAATGTTTCACTTAGCAACAAAAATTTGGAGCTCAGTTATGGACATAAGTTGAGGACTACCTGTAATTTTTTTGGCCAAATGTGATTAGATACACAAGGATTTTTTCTCTGATGCAGAAGCTCTCAAAACAACAAAGTAATAATAATCCTAATAATGATACCAATAAGTGCAGGTTAGTAGAGAAGATGAGAAGGATAAGGGAATTAGATGTTCAGCAGGGTGAACCTACTAATATCTACAACATACCAACATCTACAATTTTCTACTATTGGATATACTTTCACCTTCTCAAAAGAGTCCACCATGGTCAACTGAGAGCAATTGAACAGAGGGATGTCTGGTTTCAAAAAGTAACTGAATAAGTGTAGAACCCATTGCAGGAACTCATAAACAGTAGCTGATATGTGAGATAGTGAATCTTGTTGGACTTTCCCACTCCACTCTGATCAGCAGCATTCTTTTATGAAAGAGATTCATGCTTTAGACCCAATATATTGTGCGTGTTTTCTGTGTGATATTACTCATTTAGGATAAAATCCAATATTCACCTTCTCCCTGCCATTCTTTAGTGTCCTCAATATCATCACAGGAAGAAACTTTTGGGAGAAGCTATTGAGAATGACTTTCTTACTACAAATTCTGTGACTTTCCTTAGCAGAAGCCTACCTCTGAAATTCACATATTTATTTATTTACCTGAAATAGTTTAGACAAATTGCCTTCCAAAACTGTCCAATTTGTAAGCAGAGAAATTAGAAGGACTGTTATTTTAACTTCCTTCAGGTAACCTCCAACAATGGATGTCTCCAATGTTACCTCCAACAATGTCTTTCCTTGAGACTGAACAGGAAAAAACAGAGAACCTGCAAAATGCTGAAGAGGTAACTATGCAGTGAAAGAAAAGAAGTGCTCCACCCCTGAGGCTTTTCTTGAAATGTAATTGCCTTAAAATGGGAAAATATATGCTGGCACTGTTCTTTACATCACTGTTCATTTTGATGGATTCCAGATGATCATAATTATCACCAAGCACCATAAGAAGAATTTCATGGTCCTATCATTTAAGTAAATTTCAAGACAATTTTCTTTATGGAACAGCTTTATGGCCCCTTAATATTTTCCATAATTAGTCCACTGTGGGGGGAAAAATCATTCCCCACACACTGTCCAGTTCAGAAAAGTGAATTGTGGGTATAAGGAAATATCAGTCCATAATATCATAAAGTGTTGAGTAGTGAATCCTCACTGCCAATATATGTTCTGTATTTGATGTTTGCATTTGTTATTGCTTTGGAAGCAGAGCTTCTATTCAAAGTAATAAAAGTTTCATTCATTCATATGCATATACAATACATTAATACACAAATAAATAAATAACAAGTAAATTTATATACAAATAATAAATACAGGAAGCATGGATACAGATGTCCTGGAGAATGTATGCCTCTTGAATTGTTTAAAATTATCAATGAATCAACATTATCCATTCAAACAAGAGGTCTATTTTCTTATTACATAACCCAAAGAGATATTTCAGATTTAGGAGCTTCCCGTACAACCTCATTCAACAGATAAAATTGTGGAGATAGGAATTATGCTGTCAATAAGATATAGTGAGAAGAAAAAGAAAATCTTGAATAAACATGTTTTAATATTTTTCTTGAAGTTTTTGATTAAAAAATAGTTGTAAAAGCAGGTACAAATAAAATCAAAGAGAATAAAAACTGAAATGAAAGAAAAAGGAGAAGGAGAAAGTAAGATTTTAAAATTAAAATAAATATATGAAGTAATGACTTCAACCTTCATCACAAGGTTATCTAAACTTAGCAGCTCTTCACATCCTGTAAGGTTGCAAACAAATATATATTCTTGCCATAACCCATCCCTTATCTATATGCAAATCCATGAATCATTAATTCCTAAGTCCTGATATCAGCAAAAAGTCCACATAAATTTGCCAAAGCTTTATAAAAACATGTCTAATTTTAACCTTGGTCAAACAAACCAGCTTTATATTCCTTCCTTTTACTTTTAAAAATCTTGATCTTTAATTCCTTGAATTCATGCCATGGAATTTGGCTTGTCTTTAATGATCTGAGTCATTTTAACTTTTTTTTTCCTTTTCCACCTAGAATCTTTAATCCCCTCTACAGCCCAATTTCTGAAATCATAACATTTTAAATCTCTGTTATGATTCAAGATAGACAAAACAATTTGGTTCTCAAAAAAGCTGTTTGTATAGTTTCTAGAATTCTACAGTAAGTCTCAATATTCCAAAATTGTCCAAACTCTTAATTCATTTATAACTTTCTTGGATAAAGCTTTATTAGCCTTTTGCCATTAATTTCCAATTCTTTAAATTCTTAAATTTACAGTTATATTTTCTTTTGTTCAAGAATCAAGATAAACTCACCAGGCTTTTCAAACTTAACATTCTAAAGATTTTTAGCAGACTTAAAAAGGTAAAGGTAAAGGTTCCCCCGCACATGCGTGCTAGTAGTTTCCAATTCTAGGGGCCGGTGCTCATCTCTGTTTCAAAGCCGAAGAGCCAGCGCTTGTCTGAGGACGTCTCCGTGGTCATGTGGCCGACATGACTAGATGCCAAAGGCGCACGGAATGATGTTACCTTCCCACCGTAGAGGTCCCTATTTTTCTACTTGCATTTTTACGTGCTTTCGAACTGCTAGGTTGGCAGAAGCTGGGACGAGTAACAGGCGCTTACTGTGTTACGTGGCACTCGGGATTCGACCTGCCAAACTGCCGACCTTCTGATCGACAAGCTCAGTGTCCTAACCTACTGAGCCACCACGTCCCTTTTTTAGCAGACTTAAGATAATTAAATAAGCAATTTCTAAAAGTGATTAGAAAGTAAGGTCTCTATTGGCTACATAGTTTTGAATTGCAGGAATCCTATCTGATTTGCTTTCAGATGTCAAGTAGGGCATGGAAAACTAGCTTTTATCTGCAATCTTGGATAGTTTTCATTCTCTGATGCCTTTTGGCTTTCAAGGTTCTGATAGTCAAGACCAAACAAAGCAGAACTTTGGTAATGTTCTCTCAACTATTTGATCATCAATATGATGAGTATATTGGTTAGCAGTTAAGGTTTAGCACAAAAGAAAAAACTGTTTTCTATGATGATACATCCGTACGAGAATATCATCTGTACTCATCTGTACTTACTAAGATTTTAATCCTACGAATTATAGTTTTGGAATCCTGTCCAAACATGGTGTATGTCATGTTTAAAGCAGACAATAATCACTTCCCAAAATGTCGCCAATAAAACGGTAGGATTTGAAGGAGGGAACATGCATGTTCACACATATGCACACACACACACACACACACACACACACACAGAGAGAGAGAGAGAGAGAGAGAGAGAGAGAGAGAGAGTCTAGGTTTATTTTTGGTTTGGATCCACAAGACATTTAACAGGGTAGCATGCTGAAATTTGTCTCAATTCCTCCCTTGAAAAGTGGTTTTGATTCAGGCCATACATTTGTACAGCCTGATCCTAGACTGTTCCCTATGACTTCACTGACTACAGCTGAAATCCTACTGTGGTTCTTCATCTAGATTTTGTTTGTAATGAAAATTACTGATCATTTAAAAATAATGTTTAGCTATGACCACCAAAAAGCCTCACTGCATTTTCACTGCACTGTCTGCAGAATTAGAGTCCTATTCTGACTGTCAGTCACCATGAGAAATTGTATCCCATCCAAGCTTTCTTCACCTCACTTTTTAAGCTGTTCATTTCTCCTGCAAATCATAAATCCTTCCTTTGTGCTAAGCTTTTTTTTTCCAGGGACACTTCAGCAAATGCCATTTTAAAAGCCTCTTTGGATATCACAGGTATCTCTGAATTTCTTTTGTCAGCTGCCTTGGAGTGAAAACATGATTTAAAAAAAAAAGCAAGTTAATAGGCTGGCAAGACAATCACCACCTTGAGAGTTAATACAGACTCCAGAGACATGAAAACACATTTAAGCATGCAAATATGTCTGATATGCCTGCACAGGAGGGGAAGGCGTGTTGGAGAGGCTATAACCAGAACAAATTCTTTTTTGAGAGTGCATGACAAACTTTTAAGACCACCAACTTTCCATTATTAAAACTAAACCTCCTTAGATTACTGGAAGCCACTGAAAGCAGAGATCAAAGAACTATTTAAGCTGATATAAGTCACTCATGGTAGTTCAAGGAATCAGATAGGGTAGTGTAATGGTGGGCCCCCGACACCCTTTTCCATTAGTCACATTAACAGAGGTATTAGGAGTTGTAATCTAGTATACAGTATATGAAGTTTGTACATTTTCTAGCTGTGGTTTACTGAATAGAGTTAGATGTGGGCCCAAATGGAAATGGAGATGGTGATAGATGAATATATACATATATATACAATTATACAATTAAAATTCTTAATAAAAGATATGTTTTTGTAGTCATGTGGCTGCCATGACTATATGTCAAGGCACATGGAACTCTCTCACCTTCCCACCAGAGTGATACCTATTTATCTACTTGCATTTGTATGCTTTCGAACTGCTAGATTTGCAGGAGCTGGGGCAAGTAACGGGAGCTCACTCTGTCATGCGGCACTTGGGTCTCAAACTGCCAACCTTCTGATTGACAAGCCCAGGATCTTAAATTCTGGGTCACCACACCTCCTTTTTAATTATAATAGTAAAATCTAAATCAACTGAAACTTAAAGAAAGGAGAATGGAAAGAAGGTATATACAAAGTTCAAGGAAAAATAAAAAATAAGAGAAAAGAAAAGTAAAAATGTCATAAAGAAAAAGAAAATATTAGAGAAACAAGAAGTAAATAAGTCAATCGCCAGCCATCAACACATCAGTCAACCAATAGGAAGTCATCATATAAATATGCTTCATAGAATAGCACAAAAAGAGTAAACCTCTGGCCCTGGTGACTACCCGAGATTGGATCTTGAAATAAGAAGTTACTTCCAATCTTAATCACAATTGTGAAATAAAACAATAACAATAATACAGTTGGAAGGAACCTGGGAAGTCTTCTAGTCCAACCCTCTGCTCAGGCAGGAAACCCTATACCATTTCAGATAAATGGCTGTCCAATCTCTTCTTAAAAACTTCCAGTGTTGGAGCATTCACAGCTTCTGGAGGAAGGTTGTTCCAATGGTTAATTGTTCTGTCAGGAGGTTTCTCCTTAGTTCCAGGTTGCTTCTCTCCTTGACTAGTTTCCATCTGTTGCTTCTTGTCCTGCCTTCAGGTGCTTTGGATAATAGCTTGACTCCCTCTTCTTTGTGGCAGCCCCTGAGATATTGGAACACTGCTATCATGTCACCCCTCACTCTTCTCTTCATTAAACTAAACATACCCAATTCCAGCAACTGTTCCTTATATGTTTTAGCCTCAGAGCTATCGGAGCTTTTTCCCCATTGCCAGCAATGGGGTGGGTGCAGTTTTGTCATGATGTGTCCAGCCCACGGGCCGGCTGTTTGACACCCCTGTTCTAGAGCCTCAACATCTTATTTACATCTTGGTGACCAAAACTGAATGCAATATTCCAAGTGTGGTCTTACCAAGGCATTGTAAAGTGGTATTAACTCTTCATGTGATCTTAATTCTATCCCTCTGTTAATGCAGCCTAACACTGTGTTGGCTTTTTTGGCAGCTGCAGCACACTGCTGGCTCATATTTAAGTGGTTGTCCACTAGGACTCTGAGATCCCTCTCACAGTTACTACTATTGAGCAAGATACCACCTTAACTGTACCTGTGCATTTGGGTTTTCTTGCCTAAATTATTTTCTTGCCTAACCTTATTTTTTTCACCATTGAATTTCATTTTGTTGTTGTTGTTAGTTGCAAAGTCATGTCTGACCCATCGTGACCCCATGGATAACATTCCTCCAGGCCTTCCTGTCCTCTACCATCTTCTGGAGTCCATTTAGGCTCACACCTACTGCTTCAGTGACTCCATCCAGCCACCTCATTCTCTGTCATCCTCTTCTTCTATTGCCCTCAACCTTTCCCAGCATTAGGCTCTTCTCCAGTGAGTCCTTCCTTCTCATTAGGTGGCCAAAGTATTTGAGTTTCAACTTCAGGGTCTGGCCTTATAAAGAGCAGTCCAGGTTGATCTCCTCTAGGACTGACCAGTTTGATCGCCTTGCAGTCCAAGGGACTCGCAGGAGTCTTCTCCAGCACCATAGTTAAAAGGCTTTAATTCTTTGGATCTTTGAAAGATATAGTTCAGTGGTTCTGAGATCACATCTGCCAGTTCCTTCAGCCAGAGTCCATCTGGTCCTGGTGATTTGAACTTGTATAGGGTGAACATTTTTTACCATTGCCATTTTTTTGCCTATCTTAACTTGTGTTTCTAATCTGTTTTTTATGGTACTATTTTTGATAGGTTGGACTTTTTCCCCTTTGTATAAAAATGGATCAAAAAACAAGTTAAGTAGTTCTGCTTTCTCCCTGTTGCTAATTCTTTACCTTCTCCAAAGTTACAAACTTTTGTCTCCCCATTTCATATCCCATCTCTTATCTATAAACAAATCCATAAAATATCATCATTGCAGTGCTGGAACCAGGAAAACATCCATAAAGTCTAATAAAAACATACTGTATCTTGTTTCAAGCTCAAATAAACCAACTTTATATTATTTCATTTTACTTCTACCACTTAACATTTAGTTCATTCAAATATTATTGTAGGGTTTTGTTTCATTTCTTTTTTCCTTTTGTACCATCACATGGATTCTTCAGTGGTTTAACAAGTCTTCTTTTAAATCCATGTCATAAACAGGAATTAGATAATGACTCTGAATGTGAAGAAGGACCGGTCAAGTGTCAGCCTCAAGAAATACAAAATCAAGAATCACACGTGTGTGATTAAACACAGGAACCATCTGAACAGCTGGAGAAGTCAGATAAGGGTGGCATTTTACCTTCCACCCCTGCACCTAATGAGTGGAGAGGAGAACAGAGGCTTCTTACTAAACCATTTTCTTGATTACTGAGTTGCTTGCTGCCTGATTTAAGAGACTGGTGGCTGCAGCCTGATTTAAGAGGCAACCCTGTCTCATGATCACTTTTTGGAAGCAGCTGTTGGTTATCCAGCTCTTGTGTGCCATTTGTGTGTATTCTGCTCAGGAAAGTGTGTGCTCTGGACTGGCTGGCAACCTTGATCTGATTCTCGGAACCTTGGACTGCATTTGGACTATTCTGTGTGATTCTGTGTCAGAAACTCTGTTTTGATTTGCATTCTAAACTACTATCACCATGACCTTCAGAACTGTAAATTACAATACCTACTCTGTATTTATTTAAAACCAGAAGCAGGATAATCCAATGGGGGAAAAAAATCATTCAGATCACTCTTGGTTTGACATTTGTATCTCTTTTAAATTTTCAAATCTCAGCCAGTTTCCTTTGTAGATCCAGTGAAACCTCCTTTCCTAAATCATTCTTTTGAACTACAGTATTAGTGACAAATCCACTTTTGATACCATCTCTATTTTAACAACTAAAATTTGTACTTAGAGTAATACATTAAACTCTAAACCACACCTAAACACAAGGTGTAGCTGAGTTCAGATGTGACACTATGCCAGAATTAAACCGCATGACATCTTAGCATTTTTGAACCCAGCCCACAGAATTTGGATACAACTAAATTGAGAGACAGGGTAGCATTTACTGAAGGAAGAGAGCTCCTAAACTTTCACCTTTGCCAGCCTTCTAGCGCCCCCATGTGATGACCTGTATATGGTTTATATACCTGCCTTTCATTCAGAGGCATTTTAAAAAGCAAATTAGGAAGGTCATGACAATAGGCATAATAATGGAAATAGTCATACAGACTTCACTGTGTTCCTTTGAATGGTCTTGATCTGTACTAGCGTCTCTAACTGTGCAGCCCAATCAGCCAGCACAGTGCAAATCATCCAGGACTCCGATTAAATGGTGATTAGACCAAGCGGTATTGTCAGAAACTCAGCGCTGATGCAGCTTCTTTCAGAGAACTGAGTCCCAAAGCTTCCAAATATCAAAAGGGTTCAATATCTAACTGAACATGTATTTAAGGGAAATTGGCTCCTAAATTACTGCACTATTGTCATTTGTTCTTCTGTGGTTCACAGAAAGGCTAAAGTGAAGGCTTTAAAATTCAGTATTAAAAAAAATAAAAAGAAGGATTGGTAAAAAGCAACAAAGGAAATTTCCAAGGTAGGGGGGAACTGGTATCTTTGCCTTTGGGGTTGGTTTTTTTTCCGGGGGAGTAGGTGGGGCTTCTAATGCAAAGGGTGATCTTTTCTGCATTGTATATAAGAAGCTATTACAGTAGGAGACAGATAAAACCATTGTGATTAAGACTTGGATGAAGCATTTTCTGGTCAGAGAAAAAAAAGAATTGGAAAGAGGAATGCAGAAGGTCAGCTGCTCTTTTAAATGGTTCAAAACTTAGCTGTACAGTCTACTGGGCCCTGTTGGAGATCTTTACTTTAATGAAGAGAAGGGTGAGGGGTGACATGATAGCAGTGTTCCAATATCTCAGGGGCTGCCACAAAGAAGAGGGAGTCAAGCTATTCTCCAAAGCACCTGAAGGCAGGACAAGAAGCAATGGATGGAAACTAGTCAAGGAGAGAAGCAACCTAGAACTAAGGAGAAACTTTCTGACAGTTAGAACAATTAACCAGTGGAACAACCTGCCTCCAGAAGTGGTGGATGCTCCAACACTGGAGGTTTTTAAGAAGAGACTGGACAGCCATTTGCCTGAAATGGTATAGGGTTTCCTGCCTGAGCAGGGGGTTGGACTAGATGACCTCCAAGGTCCCTTCCAACTTATGATGATGATGATGATGATGATGATGATGATGATGATGATGATGATGATGATAGGTCACACATGTTGCCCAATGCTCACTAGATCTTTTAAAAAGTCACGTATATCAGTCTTCCTCCCAAAACCATTTTTTTTTCCATATAGAAATAAGAATCTGAAATGGAATGTAAAACAGCTAAATAAGCAAAAGAGGTTTAACCAATCAAATAGTCAACATTAATTACTGTAAAAGGGCAATGAAATGCATACAACAGAAATGCACTGTGGGAGAAGATTCTGAAAGAGTACCAAAAATTTTATCCCTCTCATCTAGGAGGAGAGGATGGCCCAAATTTAAGGGTCAGCTACAGAAAAGGCCTTACCAAATCACCACCAATTCAGTCAATAACATCTACCATGGACTTTTGATAAGTAGTCATGATCATGAAAAAAAAAAAGTTTCCCTGGCTAATTTAATCCAAGGATTTCATCAGATCTAAACTGACAGTTGTGTTACAGTCACAACTCCCAGTAAAAATGGACAAGGTTTCCTTAGCTTTGCTTCCTAAATTCTGTTGCATTTCTGTGTTTGTCAAACCTGATTCTAAATATGTCTTTCAGTTATGCTTATAGGTTGATCCGGCCTCTCCTGATTCATCATAAAGCTCTGAGCCATTTCACTAAGTCATAATGCCATGTTATTTGTCACTTACTCAAACTATGAACCTAAACACTGAACTTTATAAACCATAATTCATGGCTTGGATTGTTGTATGATACAATGAGAGGTAATTTAACAAGCCATGATTAAGCAAGTTGCAATTTAGCACAAAACTATATTTTGTATCAACTTGAAGCCTGGCCCAAATAGAACTTCAAACTTGAGTTTGCCTGGGGCCATATTTTGATGGATTCCGAAGTGTTAAGGCTTGAAATGGTTACTCCAAAAAATAAAACATTCTCCCCCCCACACACACACATTCACACACTCTAGGAGGATAAAAAGAGTAAGATTTGGGCAGTCCATAAAGAATTTCATATCATGGTACAGTTCACAATGATGGTTTTTACATATGCATTTTGTTGGTCTCACCCCACATTATATCGGATCTATTGTTTGTCATCAAAGGTTGTATGAGTAGCTATTTATGGCAGTTAGAAGCAGAAGGTTAATGGGGTAATAAGTAAGCTCCCTGCCCTTATTATAACTTAAATCCTTGACCCTGATGTCTTCTGCAGCACAAGTAGCAATTGTGTGAGCAGATAATCCTGGGATTCAGATATTGTTCGACTTGAATTTTCTACCTTCTCATTAAAGATTGTACTGGTTAGGGATTCTGGGAAATGTAGTTCAGACATCTCTGAGGTTGCTCATTATTCTGTGGCTTTATAATTCTAAGCTCAACCACTGGAAAATTGGAGCAACTAATTGGAAGATTCAGAATGACAAAAAACAGGACTTTTTCAGATTGTACAAAGCATGAATTTGGAAACTCACTTCTACAAATGTCCACAAAACTGGGCACCTTCAAAACACAACTAGATATAATAACAGCTGATTTCATTTTGGATTGGTAGTATTGAGGGCCATGTGTAATTTCCTGTAATAGAGGCAATTGGTCTCTCAGTGTTACTTGATGGAGAACCCTAGTGAAAGAACAGTATTATTTTCACCTTCCTTCCTTCCTTCCTTCCTTCCTTCCTTCCTTCCTTCCTTCCTTCCTTCCTTCCTTCCTTCCTTCCTTCCTTCCTTCATCAATTTTGAAAGAAATCTCTTAACCATATTCACACTGATGTAAACAAAATGTCTCACAAAACCATCTGTCAGGTTTTGGGGGAATGAAACTATATCCAAATGGACCATCAAGCTCTTCACAAAAATGATGACATTACTATTAAACTCTGTAACCATGCTATGGAAGTCAATGAAACCTTATCTCTCAACTTCAGAAGAAAAGTCAGATCATAATTGCCAGTTTTATCTCTCTCCCTATACTGTCTTTGCATCCCCCCACAGTCTATGTAGGCATTTTAGTGTGGGTAAGGTCCTGCTGTTTCAATTTTTCCCCCCAAAGGCTTTTAAAAGGGATAGGAAACAAATCTGAAGAGATTATAAAGACATCTGCAGCCAATGAATGTTTATGAAGCTTAGTTTTATTCTAGCCAGCATATTCAATTACATCTGATTAAGCTGTCCTTTTAATAATAAAAAAGAGAGCAGAGACAAAGCTTTCTTCAGTCTGTGTAGTACAGATAAATATCCCCCCCCCCTTGGAAGATGGTTATCATCTTATCCTCTGTGCTAAGAACTCTTTGCTAATATTTCTGGGCTGAGATAACTATATTGCTAAAGAAAAGTTTGTTGAAGGCATGTTGTGATCCAAGATCAGAATTATAGGAAATTTGTTCTGAGTTATTAATAGACCCATGCGTGGGAATTTGATCTGCATGATGAATCTCTTCTTTTTTGATAGCTATTGGGATGGCTACCCTTATTTCAAAATACTATTGTCTTTGGAGTCTTCTCAGTCATTTAATGAAGGAAGGCCTAGATTTCTACCCCAAAATCAGTTCCTAGTGATGAATAGAATCTGGCCCAATGTTATTGGACTAGAATTTCTCTATGTTGAATACTATCCTTTATGAGCATTTATTTCAAAAAAGGGCAAATTTTGAAATCAAGTTGCCTTATTCTGTTACCATTTTTGAGAGTGCTGAAATGTACCAGCAGTTTTTGTCATTTTTTTTGTATTTATTACTCTAAAAATTATTTTAATGTGTTCCTTTTGCACTTCCAGGCATGTCCATACTGTGATTCAGTCCTACTGCTTGTAGAGATAATCTTTGATTTACAACCATTCATCTAGTGACTGTTCAAAGCTACAACAGCACTGAAAAAAGTGATGTATGATCGTTTTTCATACTTACAACTGTTGCAGCATTCCCCATGGTCATGTGATCAAAATTCGGATGCCTGGCAACTAGTTCATATTTATGATGGTCGTGATATCCCAATGAGAACAATCAATCAGTGCCTCCAGAAGCTGTGGGTGCTCCATCACTGGAGTTTTTAAAGAAAAGACTGGACAGCCAATTGTCTGGAATGGTATAGGATTTCCTGCTTGAGCAGGGGGTTCGACTAGAAGACCTCCAAAGTCCCTTTCCACTCTGTTATTCTATTAAAGTCAACCGGGAATCCAGATTCACTCAACAACTGTGTTACTAATTTACCGAATGCAGTGGATTCACTTAAGAATTGTGACAAGAAAGGTCATTTAACACTGTCTCACTTAGCAACAGAAATTTTGTACTCCATTGTGATAATAAATGGAGGACTGTACTGTTCTGATTCATTAGCTATTGCTAATGAAAGGAAGGAAGGAAGGAAGAAGGAAGGAAGGAAGGAAGGAAGGAAGGAAGGAAGGGAGAAAGAAAGAAAGAAATAAAGAAAGAAAGAAAGAAAGAAAGAAAGAAAGAAAGAAAGAAAGAAAGAAAGAAAGAGAAAGAAAGAAAGGAAGGAAGGAAGGAAGGAAGGAAGGAAGGAAGGAAGGAAGGAAGGAAGGAAGGAAGGAAGGAAGATTATGACTCTGAATGACTGGAGAGGTGGAGATGACTATGGATCTGATGAAATCTGTTGTTAAATGCAAGGACCAATTTATAAGTCACTATTTCAGTAGTGACTAACTTCAAATGGTCAATAAATAAACTGTTGTAGATCTAAGACTACCCTGTAACTGATTGTTCTACTTGGCTTTGATTATCACTTTAAAAAGTGAGTTTTTAATATCATGCTAGTCAAAACAGATATCTTCTCTGCAGTAGATAAAGATTTTAGCAGATTTCATGTCCAAATTATGAGTATTTTTTCACAATGTATGCATGTCTTCTGAAAATACTGTTAGTCCTCAACTTATAACATTTGTTTAATGACTGTTCAAAGTTACAACAGCACTGAAAAGTGACCTGTGACTGGTTTTCACACTCACAACCATTGATCACGTGGGCAGAATTTGGGCATTTGGCAGCTGGCATGTATTTATGACAATTGCACTGTCCCAGAGTCATGTGATCACCATTTGTAACCTCCTAGCCAGTTTTCAACAAGCAAAGTCTATGACAGAAGTTAGATTCACTTAACAACCACATAATTCATTTAACTGTAGTGATTTGCTTAATAACCATAGTCATAAGTTGAGGACTTTCTGTATTCTGTGTGGAATGGATATTCTAAACATTATTGTTCTTCCATGTGAATTATTACAGCTATTCTAAACTATAGACATAAAAAAGTTCAATAAATGTGCTATGTTTCCAGAGACTGCTTTAGGTAACCATATTCATATTTGTTTCTTGCAGGCTATGGTGGAATTGTTTGGCAGTGACTTTGGCAGTGACCAATATTTTAAACAAGGGCTATGGTTAGATAGGTATCCTTATAACTAGTATGCCAAGTAGAGATTCAGCTGTTCTAACCTTTATTCTCAATTAAGTTCTTAATTCTAATTAACTGTCTTTCTTGAACTTCATTATGTTTTTTTTACTAATGCTGAATTGAAATCTGCCTTGCAATTTGTAAAAAAAACAACAAAACAAAAAGTAGTTCTTGGTGTGTATGTGTGTGTATATTTATATTAAGAGACTATTTCTCCCAGGTATCCAAAATTTGATAACTGTAATGCACTGAAGATAGGAGAAATCTTGCAAATGTCATCCTCTTGAAACAAAACAGAAAATGGGCTAGGTGTCAGAAAAATTGGTTGGAACAATTAAACTATTTCCAAAATTACATAAAATTATAGCATTCAAATAAAGAAACAAAATAAATTCTTAAAAACATTTTTTAAAAAGTTAAACTTTTCTCCTACTCTGTTCACAAGCATTCTTTAAAAAAAGAACATATTTATTACCCCATTGTTTCAGTAATTTTCCTTAAAAGCAAGAAAAATTAGATCAGACATCATGTAGATGTGTTTAATAGACCATGTAAATAAACTTCCAATTGACAGATTAGGGAATGGGATGAATGCAATACTCAGTGACAAGGAATGTTTTTTGTTTGTTTTGCTAATATTGGCCATTTTGGTAATGATTCCACAGCTATGTGTTTCTAGTTGGAGAAAGCAAATTTGCCTGTGCCTATGAATTTTTCTTGAAGTAGGAACCTTACAATGCTTTGTAACTTTAACAGAAAGGTTTATTTATGCATGGATTGGTATTTGGCAAAGCTAGCACCCACTTATCCCATCCTATCAAGAGAAGAATCAAGAAACAAAAACTCTCTACCCTGAGAACAAAGGCAAACAAACTGGCTGAGATTTGCTTCCTCAGACAAAGAGGAAGTAATGTATTAGCATGTGGCA
Organism: Vipera ursinii; assembly: GCF_947247035.1. Taxonomy (NCBI): domain Eukaryota; kingdom Metazoa; phylum Chordata; class Lepidosauria; order Squamata; family Viperidae; genus Vipera; species Vipera ursinii. The sequence goes on along the minus strand of NC_139517.1, from coordinate 115,865,836 downwards.
TTGTTACATTTGCCAGGAAACTATAACACAGTTGCAGAATAGCAGTTTGGCTTGCAAGGTACCAGCTCTGTTGTAGGAAACACCTGTGTGCTTCCCATGGTGTGCCACAAGAGGGTGAGCCCACTTCAGACCAGAAAGAAAGATAAATAGCCATTCCTGAAACATCCTCCAAGGCCTGGAGCCACATCACAAATGGGTGCCACAACTGGGAAGATTCAGAAGGTATGAATTTTACTGCCTGGATGGAGCACTCTATTCTATCCTACCTTGAAATGGTACCTAACTTATCTACTTGCATAGAACATGCTTTTGAACTGTTAGATAGACAGAAGCTCAGGTGAGGGATGGGAGCTCCCCCCAACACAATGCTAGGACTCAAACCACTGGAGCAGAAAACATCTCCACCATTATTAAAGCACTGAACCATCTCATCTTTAGCAGAGTGATAGATCGGAGGACAGACAGCAAATTCCTATCACCTTTTAGTCACCCAAAGTGTAGGTATTTAAGAATCAGTGACAGTATAGGTAGTCCTTGATGTATGACTACATTTTAGACTGGAATTTCAGTTTCTCTTTTGTACAGAATGTTTTTGTGGGATCCAATCTGGGTCGATCACCAGAATCAGATGTTTTGTCTTCCGAGCTTTCGGGCTTGTGCTGGAATCCATCTTCAGGGAACTTACCTCTAATACACAAGTCCGAAAGCTCGGAAGACAAAAACCTCTGGTTCTGGTGATTGACCCAGATTGGATCCTACAACATTATCCTGGGACACATATATTTGCCTTTTCTCAAAATGTTTTTGACTTATGTTTTCCCTACTTCTTGCTCTAAATCCCACCCTTCCTTTCCATCTCAACTTGGAAGTTAATAAACAGTCAGCTGGCTATGAAACTTACCTTCTCTCTTATCCTTTCCTGCAATGTTTTCATACATTTCACATTGTCCTGTGCCTACAAAGGGACAGGGAAATAACCACATGCAAACTTTTATAGTTATTCTACCAGATATGGGTTTTTCTTTCTTTCTATTTGTAAGAGACAGTTAATAAAATTAATTAAAGTAGGTCTTAATGCACATTTGGGAAACTGATGGGCTCTGGTAGTGCTGGATCAGCAGTCTGTGATTTTATATTTGCGTAGGATTAATAAAGGAAAACAAGATAATTTATATAAGAGCTCAGGCAGATGAGATGTCTGTAATTGATGGAATTGTCTGCCTAAGTGAGCTGTAATCTATTTGCTTACTAGGTCCGACAGAGCTTGCATATTGCACCAAAGCATTATAAAGCTTCAGGCAGTTGGTATAGGAACATCAGCAATGCTGGGGATGAGGGTTGTTGGGTGGTTTTCTGCCGACACGGTTAACCTATGACTAGCATTGAGCCTTATGAAAGGCAGAAAACTCAGTTCAGGAAAACTACAGGTAGGTCTCAACTCATGATTCTAATACAATCTGTCCATAAAGGTTGTTAAGTCATGATGATCATAAAACAGGCTAGCCAGATGGCCAACCTGATTTTACAAACTTTCTTGAAATGAACATAAAGTGAATGCCACAGTCAGTAAGTGAACCAAGGCCTGGTTTTGCCAAAAACTGGAAGTAAATGATGGTTTTCTCTAAAAAAAAACCATCATAAAATATGTTTACATCACACGATGCAGCAAACATCTATAAATGCAAGCCGGTTACCAAGTGACTCAAATGAAGCTGGTGACCATGGAGGGGAGGGACCAGAACCAGGTCATAAATATTCCTAGGAAGGTCTGTGTTAACTTTGAATGGCCACTAAATAGAGCTGGAAGGGACCTTGGAGGTCTTGTAGTCCAGCTCAAGCAGGAGAACCTCTACCATTTCAGATAAGTGACTGTCTAGTGACTAGTCTCTTCTTAAAAGTATCCAGTGATGGAGCACACACAATTTCTGAAAGCAAGCTGTTCCACTGGTTAATTGTCCTCACTGTTAATAAGCTTCTTCTTCTCATCAGACAGCAAATTAGTGATACACCATGAATTTTCAAACGAGAGATCAGAACCAGTTCTTCAGTTGGGCCAAATGAAGCAACTTATTGAAAAGATGTGGAGCCGGTTGTGCCAAGCTTCCACACTGATCTCCCAAGTTGATGCCCAAATCAGTCAGATTATGGCACTTCCTGTGCCAGTAAAACACAGCTTTCCACTGATAGCTCTTAGAATGTATAGCCATGTAACAATCTGACTCAAGGTAATCCAGGTGTCCAGATCTGAGAATAAGATGGATGGTACCTAAATTTGACAAATGAATAACTTAAAAAGTGGTAAATCAAGCCCAGTAATGGGTTTGAACAAATGTATTTGTAATTGTCTGAAAGTTGAAATGCCAGCAGAGTTGGCCCGTGATTTCTGATTCACCGGGGGAAGAGTGGATGGCAGAACCACAATTGCCATCCTAGATTTAGAAGACCTGATTTAGAGGTAAGTAGAGAAAGATGTTTTCTACAATTCTCTTTCTATTACTTTTGTTCCAATCTTTTGTTTTAGTGAGACAAGGAGCAACAGAATAACAGAGTCAGAATGGACCTTGGAGGTCATCAAATCCAAACCCCTGCACAAGCAGGAGACCCTATACCATTCCAGACAAGTAGCTGTCCAGTCTTGTCTTAAAAGCCTCGGTTAAATTGCAATAATAACAACAGTAATAATACTTATGACTGGGGGGGACCAAAAACAAAGCAGAAATTTCTGCTTCCTTGTATAAGGAAAAGCCACCATATATTCAGGTGCACTGATATATAAATCCTCATGACCCCAAACAAAACCTAATAAAGGTGAAATTAGTAGATGCTCCTGGGGGGCGAAGCATTTAGGACACTCTAGTCTAGCATGTCCACACTACCCTCTTGTGGTAATGTGGGACATGACAGTTCCAAAATTGTTTGGCTGCAGCAAGTAGGCTGTTGTATGAATCTCATTTCTGTGCCCCTCAGAGGTTTCTTTGAACAAGACTGTCAAAAAAGGGGCAGCAGAATTTTCATATTTAGCAATTTTTTGATCTAGCTATTGCTTTAATGGGCAACAAAATATGTCAAGTAAGATTCTGCACAATTTTTTTATATATAAGTTTTTAATTGATTTTCCAATATTACAATAGTATCTTTAAAAGGCAACGTGGTGTCTGGGTTACAATAGTTCTATTTTGTACAAATACATATTATTACAAATCTCCAATTTATTATAACCAGAATTTCCTTTCTTTTTTCCTTTGATACATATTATCTCTTATCTAAATAAACATACTTATCATTTTTATCCATCAGTTATTTTTTTTTTTTATTGAAAAGTTTTACAATACAATTTTCCATTAAAAACCCCCATCCCCCTCCACCCTCCCCTCCCTACCTCCCCCCTACCTCTTCCCTCCCCCCTTCCCTCCCCCCTTCCCCCCTCCCTCTTCCCTCCCCTCCCTCCCCCCCACCCCCCTCCCCCCCCCCGGACTTCCCAGAGCTAAATACAAGGTATATATATATAAAAGCAATCATAAGCAACCATATACTAACAACCATAAATTCTAAAAACCATCACTCTCTAACTTATATAAGAACAAACAAAACTTAACATTATTAAATATATATAAAAAAAAATAGGAAAAGAAAAGAAAAAACACGAAAGAAGACTTATTCGAATGCTAGATAAAACTTCTTAACCCTATACTTATTCTGGATAAACTCAATCCACTTTCTCCATTCCATAATATAACGTTCTTGCGAGTGATCTTTCAAATAAGCCGATATCTTCGCCATCTCTGCCAGGTCGGAAACCTTTAAAGTCCATTCTTCTATAGTCGGCAGCTCCTCTTTCTTCCAATATTGTCCTATCAAAAGTCTTGCTGCCGTGACTAAATTCAGCATCAACTTGGAGTCCACCACTGTAGCATCAACAATTATTCCCAACAAAAAAAATTGCGGACAAAACTTTATCCTCCTTTTAAAGATCTTCTGTATATTCCACCAAATTTTAATCCAAAAGGCCTTAACCTTTTTACATGTCCACCATATGTGAAAATATGTTGCATCTTCAACCCCGCACCTCCAACACTTAGGCTGATAATTCGGATACATACTTGCAAGCTTTTTAGGATCTAAATGCCATCTATAAAACATCTTATAAAAATTCTCTCTTAAATTTTGAGCTTGAGTAAATTTCACATTCCTCACCCAGATCTTCTCCCACATGTCCATTGTAATAACTTCCTGGATATTTTGGGCCCATTTTATCATACAGTCCTTAACAAGCTCTGTTTCTGAATCAATCTCTATCAATGCAAGATATATCCGTTTAATATGTGCAGGTCCCTGATTTCTAATTTGCTTTATCAGATTTTCATCAATCGTTGCAAATCCAATTTTCTGATCTTCTTTCCACCTGGCCCATAACTGAGTATATTGAAACCATGTTTGAACAACCTTCTCTTCTCGCAAGAAGCTATATGATTTCAAGCACCAAACATTCCTTTCCAAACTTAAAATTTCCTTGTAGGTAGTCTCATCGTGTTTGAAACCAGCATGTATATTTTCTATTGCGTGTTTTGGAATTGCCCACAATGGTATCTTACAACTTAGCTTATGTCTATACTTCTTCCAAACTCTCAGCAATGCCTGTCTTAAAATATGCGTCCTAAACACGGTACCTACCTTCTTATCATACAACAAATATGCATGCCAGCCAAACAACAAATCATGGCCCTCAAGATTTAATAACCTCGATTGCGTCAAATTGATCCAATCACTTATTCCTACTAATGCAGCAGCTTCATAATATAATTTAAAATTAGGCAATTTAAGGCCACCTCTCTCACGAATATCCTGCATAATCTTAAGTTTAACTCGTGGCTTTTTCCCTGCCCACACAAATTTATTGATACCACGCTGCCATTCCTCCAAATTAGAGTCTTTCTTAAGAATCGGTATCATTTGGAATAAAAATAAAAATTTGGGCAGGACATTCATTTTCACTGCTGCAATCCGTCCCAACAAAGTCAATTGTAATTTTTGCCAACTCTCCAATTCTTTTTGAATTTTCCCCCACAATTTTTCATAATTATTTTTATATAGCTTTGTATTCGAGGGCGACAAAATTACCCCCAAATATTTAACCCTTTTAACAATCTCAAATCCAGTTAATCCTTCCAAGAAGGCCTTCTGTGAAACTGTCATGTTTCTAGCCAAAATTTTAGTTTTCTGTATGTTTACTTTAAATCCAGAAACCTTCCCATATTGTGTTATTATCTCTATCAGGTCCACAACAGAGTTCTCTGGCTGGGTCACTGTAACAACCAGATCATCTGCAAATGCTCTCAATCTATAGTCCTGATCTCCAACTTGTATCCCCTTAATTTTTTCCGAATTCCGAATCTTGTTCAATAATATCTCTAAAGTTAATACAAATAACAAGGGCGATAACGGACATCCTTGCCTTGTACCCTTCTCAATATTACATACTGCCGTCAGACTATTATTAACTATGATTCGGGCAGTTTGCTTTTGATATAATGCCCTAATCGGCTGTAAGAAATTTTCCCCAAAATCCATTTTATCTAACATTCTCAACAGAAATTGCCAATTCAATTGATCAAAAGCCTTTTCAGCATCTAAAAAGATTAGCGCTGCAGAGATCTGGTTGTGCCTTTCCAAATACTCTAACACATCAACTATATGTCTAACATTATTTTTCATTTGCCTACCACTAATAAACCCCGTTTGATCCCCATGAATCACCTGTTGCAGAACCCTCATCAGTCTATTAGCCAAAACCTTAGCAAATATCTTATAATCTGTATTTAAAAGCGAAATCGGTCTGTAATTTTTAACTTGAGTAGCATCCTGATCTTCCTTCGGAATCAATGAGATAAAAGCTGTTCTCCAAGACGGTGGCACCTTTCCCCCCCTCTGGATTGTCTGGAACAGTTCCTTTAACGGTTTTATCATCTCAAATTGTAAATTTTTATAAAAAGCCGCAGACAAGCCATCTGTACCGGGCGCCTTATCAACCTTCAAATCCTTAATTGCTGTAAGGATTTCTTCTTCTGTGATCAGTTGGTTAATCCCCTCTCTTTGTGCTTGCGTAAGGACCGGAATATTAGCATTCTCCAAATATTTATCAATGTCTTTTACCTCAATTTCCTCTTTGGTATATAATTTCGAATAAAAATCCACAAAAGCATCCTTAATAAGATTCTGTTGAAACACGACCCTTCCTTTATATTCAATCTTGTCTATATTAGAGGCCCTTTGTTTCTTCCTCAGTCTATAGGCTAACCATCTGCCTGGTTTATTAGCGTTGCAAAAAGTATTATGCCTAGCAAACCGCAGATTGGTTGCCACTTGGTCTGCCATTAATTTATCAAATTGTCCTCTTAACAGCCTAATAGCCTCTTTAATCTTCACGTCCCCTGGATTCAAAATCAAAGCCCTTTCTTTTTCCTTTATTTCATTCTCCAGTTCTTTCCTTCTGGTTTCCACTACACGTCTACGTCTATTATTCATATATATCAACACACCTCTCATATAGGCCTTACTAGCATCCCAAACCATATCCATAGAGGTACCCTTATTCATATTAATCTCAAAAAAATCCTTCATCCGCTGTTTACATTCTTCCACATTTCTCTGGTCTCTAAACAAGTTCTCATTTACGCGCCACGAGCGCCTGTCTCTTTTCTCCTTATCAATCTCCAACCAAACTGGACTGTGGTCTGAAATAGTTCTTGCACATATCTTCACTTTTTTAGTTCTCAAAAAGAAATCATTAGTCAACAAAATAAAATCAATCCTTGAGAAAGATTGGTGTCTGTCAGAGTAAAAAGTATAATCCTTCTCCTGCAGGTGCCTCTCCCGCCAGATATCTCGCAATTCGAGATCATCCTTCAATTCAAAAAAAGTTTTAGGCAGTCTGGCGTGGCTTGGAATACGCTTAAAAGCTCCAGCTTTATCCAAGTGTACATCCAGAACACCATTCCAATCTCCCATAATAATAAAAGATTTATAATCCAACTGGGTAAGCTTTGTATGAAGTAAGCTAAAAAAATCAGCTTGTTGTTGGTTAGGTGCATATAGTCCAACTAGAAGCATCTTTTTACCTTCTAAGAGCAGCTCAATCATAACATATCTTCCATGCTTATCTGCTTCAATTAAGTCTGCTGTTAAGGCACTTTTAACATAAACAACTACTCCATTTTTCTTATTCTCTGCAGAGGCAACAAAATGCGTACCCAGTCTCGAGTTCAGTAAATACTTTTGATCCAAAACTCTAATATGCGTTTCTTGCAAGCATATAACATCTATCTTAAATTGCTTTAAATATTGAAAAACTTTCTTCCTCTTCTGCGGTGAATTTAGTCCATTAACATTCCAAGTTAAAAATTTAGTTGCCATGCATATCGTCCAGAAGCCCTTGGACCACAGCCTTGATAGGACTAACTTCTTTAGGCCGTGCCCCTCCCACAGCTTGACTGTATGTACGTTGCGAAGAAACTGAAGACTTTTGCTGATCTTGTTCTATTATTTTCTTTGCTCGTTTTAAAGCAGCACGCGTCACTCTTTGCTCTCTAGGATCATCCAAAGAAGTTGTAACTTGATCTCCTCCCACGCCACTTTCCTCTATTTCCTCCTCTTGTTGTTCTTCTTCTCCAGATCCTTTTCCAGCTTCCAGGAGCGTTAATGGGGTTGCTTTTAGGACATTATTGTAGAAATCACGCGCTTGCTTCACAGTAATCAACCGGTACCTTTTACCTTCATGCATCACCATCAGCCCCTGAGGAATCTCCCATCTGAACCTTATATCTCTTTGCTTGAGCTCATGCACGAGGAATGTATAATCCTTCCTTCCCCTTAAAATCCTTGGAGGAATTTCTTTTAAAACCAAAACTTCTTGTTCAGCAATCACCACTTTAACATCATAGGCAGCTTGTATAATTTGATCTCTGATCTCTCTTTTTGCAAAATAAACCACCACATCTCTAGGCAACTTCCTCTGTCTGGCAATCCATGAATTCACCCGAAACACTTTATCCATAGCTGCTCTTATTTCAGATGCTGGCAGGTTTAATACTTCTTCAAAAGCCTCAGAGATCAGCTGCTTCAAATCTTCTTTAGTATCCTCTTTTAAGCCTCTGATTCTGACAGCAAACTGCATCTGGTAAAATTGGGCTAAACTTAAGTCCTTCTCCAGTTTGTCTCTTACATTTTCATTCTCTCTTACTTTAACTTCTAATATAGCATTCCTTTGAGCCAAATCATCCATCTTTTCATCTAATTCTTCCACACATTCCGCCACTTTATGCACTGAAGACAAAATGTCTACCTTCATCACGCTGAGCTTCTGTTCCATCCTCTCTTCCATTCTCTCCTCCAGTTTCTCCAATTTCTCCTCCATCTGCGCAAATTTGTCAGCCATTGATTGATTAATTGAGTCCAAAAGTTTATCCACAGCATCTCGAAACTCCTTCGCTGTCAGCGCTTCAGAAGGGTGCAACGCCTGTAAAGATGATTGTTGCACTGGCGAGGATCCACCACTCCGAAGAGTTTTAGGGGGAGGTTTCGCCGCCATCTTTTAATCCTCAAATATGACGCACTTTCACTTAGAGTTTAAAAAGTTCAAGTAGTTAGAGAGTATAATAAAATAAGCCTCTTCACCTTTATCTCTTGTATCGCTCTGCCTGCTCCTTTAAATCATAGTCCTTTCTTCAGGCAGGGATGGTTCGCAGACGCCTGGCTCTGCTCCAAGAAGTTCAGAGCAGACACGCCGGCCAGCTGGGAGCAACCCAGGCTTCGGGGGAGTTCAATCCTTCAGCCGCCCAAGCTCCGAGCTCAGGCGGCCTCGGAGAACTCAACCCCTACCTGGGGCCTCACCCCCTCCTCTTCTCCCGAGGAGGGGGCTTCAATTTCGCCCGAACAGCTGTTCGGCGCTGTTACGGGCGAAAAAACAAACAGCTGAGCCGCGGGCAGCCCGGGAAGGCTGTCTTCGGCGCCGCGACGCCACCGGAAGCCCTATCCATCAGTTATTAAGTAGTTTTCTTACATTTATCAATACTTTAATATATTTTATATTTTAACATTCCATCTTTAAGATATCAGACACCTTATATATTTTTCCAGCTTTAATTTTGCATTAATATTAAAATTAAACATTTGAAAGTTTCTCAATTTTATATTTCTAGGTGACCTCCCTTCCCTTTTGTCAACCAAAATTAATAAATAAATAATAAATAAATAAAATGATACTGTAAATTCCCAAAGAGGCAAGTGCTCGCTCAACCTCTTCAACATAGCCAGTCCCTGAGGGTTAATTAGGTGTTTTACTTAGCAGAAGAATCATTTTCATATTTAGCAATTTTTTGATCTAGCTATTGCTTTAATGGGCAATGAAATATGCCAAGTAAGATTCTGCACAATTATGAAATGGACATTCTATTTTCAGATCTAGAATCAGTCAAGCAAGCAAAGAAAATCAGATTGTTTTTCAGCATTTGACTAAATAATATATTGAGGCGCATTTTTGAAATATCCATAATTCAGATGAATACTAGCATTTGGAATATGTAGGGAATATTCCAGTAGCCCTGGGCTGGTGGAATTCAAAATAATAGCATTTGTATCATTGGTCACTGTTTCAGTGTCAAGATGAGTTGAGCAAGAGGCAAAATAGTGAGTTTTGCAAAGAGGAAGGAACCTTAATACCTTGGTGGACCTAAATGGATCTAAAACAGAAATGAATCCAGCAAAGAAAATAAATTCCAAGGACTCTGAGGTCATTTTCCCATCTCTGTTTGAAAGACAAAGAATGCTAAACATTGTCAGACATAAAGTGACTGCTGTTCCATAAAAGAAGGGGGAAAACAATCACAAACATGGATTACTGCCATAACCAATCCTATCACTAGCCAAAAAAGATTCATTCATTCATTCATTCATTCATTCATTCATTCATTCATTCATTCATTCATTCATTCATTCTATATTTCTCATATTTTACATCAAATATGAATACTACCTAGCTAGTCTTGCATTGATAAACTCAGGGCTTTTTTTCTCATAGAACTCTCAGAAAGGCATTCCGGCACCTTTTTTTTGCACACAAAAAACCCCCCCAAAAAACCCAAACCTTTTTCACGCGCTGTGCTACTCCCTCTATTGGCTTTCAAAAGCCAATAGGAATTGCTGCTGAGTGTGCCAAAAGACAAAGGCAAGTTGTCTGCAGCAAAGGCGAGTTGGCAGGAACTTTCACCATCTCAAGTAGGTAAGTGAGGATCAGGAGGCAGGGGTGGTGGGGCTGCTATGGGCAGGGGCGTGGAAGGCATCAGTGGCAGGCTGCCCCCCGGGGTTGGAGTGGGTGGTGCTGTGGGAGCTGCGTGGCCCGCTCTACATGGGACTGCGTAGGGCAGGTGACTGTGGGTGGGGGTGTGGGAGGTGGCGGCGGTGGGCTACCCCCCGAGATCGGAGTCATCACCAGAGCAGCTAGTGTGGCAGCTGCGGAGCCTGGTCTACATGGCAAGGCAGGCAGTGCTGCTGAGGTGGCTGCAAGCAGGAGCACAGGGGTGGTAGCGGTGGGCTGCCCCAAAGGCCAGAGTCAGCACTGGAGCAGGTAGTGTGGCAGCTGTGGGGCCCGCTCTACATGGTGGGGCAGGTGGCACTGGTGGGGTGGTTGCAGGCAGGGGCGCGGAAGGCATCAGTGGCAGGCTGCCCCCTGGGGTTGGAGCAGCTGGTGCTGTGGGAGCCATGGGGCCTGCTCTACATGGGACTGCATGGGGTGGGTGGCTGCAGGTGGGGTTGTAGGGGTGGCAGCAGTGGGCTGTCCCCCAAGGCTGGAGTCAGTGCCAGAGCAGCTAGTGTGGCAGCCATAGGACCCACTCTACACGGCGGGGCGGGCGGTGCTGTCCAAGTGGCTGTGGGCACTGGGCACAAAGGTGATGCACGTGGGGCATGGCAGGTGGCTGAGCTTCCACAGGCCAGGCCAGATGGTGGTCCACCCAGTGCTAGATGCCTGCCGCCTCCTCTGCTGCCCGCCCTATGCAGCTGCTCCAATGCTGACTCCGGCCTCAAGTGGCGGCCCACTGCTGCCACCCCCCGCATCCCTGCCCGCAGCTGTCCTGGCAGTGCCGCCTGCCCCACCATGTAGAGTGGGCCCCTTGGCTGCCACACTATCTGCTCCGGTGCTGACTCCAGCCTTGGGGGACAGCCCACCGCTGCCACCCCCACACCAAAAGTGGACAAATAACATATTTTTTTAGAAGAATCCTCTCTTCCATTAATAATAATAATAATAAACCTTTATTGTCAAAGTACAACATGTGTACATTGAGATTAGCTGAGCCTCCCCCCGTGCTCTGTCCCTCCAACACACAGTGACAACAAACCCTCCATCCTACCACACCATGTGAACCAACTACATCACACACCGGCCTTCCAAGTCAATTCGGCATGAGATTATGTCCCATTTAAAAGCCTAACAGCCCACGGATAAAAGCTATTTTTCAGCCTGTTGGTACGGCTGGCTATATTCCTATATCTCCTACCGGATGGTAGGAGAGTAAAGAGATACCGTCCAGGGTGTGAGTCGTCCCTGAGAATCTTCCTCACTCTTCCAAGGCAATGAGCCCTGGCGAGCCCTTTCCTGCATTCAATAGTTTTCAATGCAACTGAACCATAATTCCCACCAGTTTTCACCAGAAGTCATTCTCCTGAGAGTTTCAATTCAGCTACACTTGGGTAGAGAAAGTCATTCTATCTCTATGAGATGCCAATCGATAGCAGGGCAATTAGGATATTTTGGTGGCTGAAAGGAGGAAGCCTGTTAGATTGTAAAAGATGCTGTATGATTAATTCAAGTATGAATAAGTCAAGCCATCTGCGTTGGTGGCCCTTTCCACTTCTACTGAATGAAGCCTTAGATCAGTGTTTCTCAACCTTAGCTACTTTAATGTGGTTAGTTAGAATATTCTGGGAGTTGGTGTTTACTTGCCTTAAAGTTGCTAAAACTGAGAAACACTGCTCTAGAGTATTCCAAAAACTTTAAAAGATTGCATGCTTATTCTAAGCTTAGAATATCTGCTGCTGTGCTTTTCCACCTTAACAATTTTAAGGCCGATGGACTTCAATTTCTAGACTTTACCAGCCAATCACATATGGTGAGGAATTTTGGGACATTAAGTCGATGGGCCTTAAAATTGCCAAGGTTGAAAAAAAGTTTACTGTATTTCAATCTGGACTAGCAGGACCTTAGCCATTCACCACTTTATAAAAATCACCTTCTTCTGCCCATGGTAAAGGTAAAGGTAAAGGTTCCCCCGCACATGCATGCTAGTCATTTCCAACTCTAGGGGCTGGTGCTTATCTCCATTTCAAAGCCGAAGAGCCAGCGCTTGTCTGAGGACGTCTCCGTGGTCATGTAGCCGGCATGACTAGACGCCAAAGGCGCACGGAACGCTGTTACCTTCCCACCGGAGTGGTCCCTATTTTTCTACTTGCATTTTTATGTGCTTTCGAACTGCTAGGTTGGCAGAAGCTGGGACGAGTAACAGGTGCTCACTCTGCCCATGGTAATGGACAGCTAAACAACAACACATAGTGTAATCCTGAATACTTAAAATTAAAGTATTGCAAAATCTTTAGCCTTTCTCCAAGATGTAGCTGCCCAGAATTTTTGGATGATAGCTCCTGCATTTCATTAGGCAACCTGATAGGAGTTCTAACCCAAAAGATTGGAAAAACACCAAACTATGGAACACTGATGTTGATCAAGGTGTTATGATTTAATTTTTTAGAAGAACCCAAGTTTATTGGCCAAAAAAGCAAGGTGTTTTTTTTTAGTGAAATCTTTTCTTCTTCCTCAAGGGGAAAAAACAACAATAGTTCAATTGCCTTTTGAAAAGCACCTTTAAGACATTCATGGACTGCAGCTATTAACTATTAGCTACAGTACTTAATTGTGGGACCTCCCATATCTGAAGGAATACTCTTTGGAATACATGAAAGAAGTTACAATTGTCACCATGTCTTACCAATGAGTCTCTCATTGACATCTGATTGACTACAGTAAGAATACTGGATTAAATGGACTTCTAAGTCTTTGATCAAGTCCAGCTTTCCTCACACTTTTTCCTACAGCAACTGGAGCCTCAAAGACAAGAAATAATTTCTCTTCTGCTCTTCTGCTGCTTTAATAACCACCAAATTTTGCCATGAGTTTGGAGCATTATTAAAGTTACCTTCAGCGAGTGATGCTAATTGGATGTGTGTGTTTTTCCTCCTTGTTTTCTAGTTTCCTTGCTACTTTATCTCCATCCTATTAACAACATGGCCTGTAGCTCTGTGCGCCCCATAGTTGTCATCTAAATGATGTGAAAATCAATAGCAAATGTTGTGTTTTTAAAGTCATTATTGGATTGTGCGTAGAGATTGCACTAAACGATCAGCGATTCCCCCAAAGTATTTAATTCAAATAAGAAAGTATCTAGAGTGGGGTCCTTTTTAGATCAATTCTCCCTTTTTTTCACTCTAAAGGATAATGTGCCATTATTAGATCAGTGAGCATTAATGTCTGGAATAGCAAAGCTTCCTTACATTTCTTTGCAATACACAATTGTTAGAATTTCCCTGCTGGTGCACAGCAAGGCAATCTAGCCCAGAATTTCATTTTGAACAGCAAAATTGTAGAAGCTTCTTACTGAGTGCTGTATTCTATGGATTTTCTCTCAAGTAAGTGGGTATAAAACTGCAGTCCCAGAGGGGGTTGAGGGAAAATTCATTTGTTTATTTCTCATTCAAAGGCAGACTTCATCTAAGCTCATAATCCATTCAACAGTTTATTAGGTTTTTATTTTATCTACCCTCTAGGTCAGGGGTAGGCAACCTCAGCTCTTTTATGACTCATGGACTTCAACTCCTAGAATTCCTGAGCCAGCTGGCTCCTGAGCCAGCTGGCTCAGGAATTCTGGGAGTTGAAGTCCATGAGTCATAAAAGAGCCGAGGTTGCCGACCCCTGCTCTAAGTGATATTAATTTCTCTACAGTAACAAGCTGTTAGGTGGGTGAGAATGGCCCAGTGACCTGCCAAGTTCTAGGATGAAATGTAAGCAGAGTCTCCAAGAGTTTCCTACACAGCTTATTGACCAATTTTTGAGCCAGCAGAAAACAAAAACAGTATAAAATACAAAATCTGTTGTCCCTTCTAATAACCCCTACCCTGAAATAGAATACCATGGTGCTCTCTGAGCTTTGTTGTTTTCTTGCAGATGTTTCATTGCCCAACTAGGCAACATCAGGTATGCTAGAATGTTACCTAGTGGGATAATGAAACATCTGCAAGAAAACAATCAAGCTCAGAGAATACTAAGGACTCCACAGTTCAACTCTGAGCTACAAATATTCTCTTCTGTTTATTTACCATGTACAAATCGTATTTAGAACATGGATTGGTGGATACCTCAAGATTTGTTTCCTTCCCTCCCTGCCATCGTCATCAATGGCAACCAATCATGGATTTTGACATGGGCTGGAACTGAGTCTAGGAGAAGAAGTAAGTTTTCACATATGGCTAGAATGGCAGATGTACCTGTCAAACCACGCTCTGGTTTTGTGCAAATATTTTGAATAGGTAAATTCAAAGGAGCCCAACTATTAGCTGATAATTTATGACATAGGATTAGACTTATCTCAGAAGAGCAATAAACCCAAGAAGAAAAAGAGCTTGACATGAGTTTAGTGCTATCCTGAAGGGGGCTAAATTGTATTTGAAAGAGCATGAGTAACACTAAACCTAGGTTTCCTTTTAGAATAGTACTATTATGGAATAAACCCATGTCTAGCTATTCCAGAACTGCTGATAGGTGCCATGAGAGGGGGAAATGCATCACAGGAAGACAGAAACAGCAAAAATTATCTTTCAGTTCACTATGTAGCTATACCACCATTCTCCCACTGTCAATCAGCTACTAATCAATCAGGATAATCCAGATCTCTAAGCTGGGGATTATCTAGAAGCTTGGCAAGAACAGAGGGAAACCAAAGTTTGAAAGAATAGGATTCTTCTGCCTCTCAA
This sequence comes from Vipera ursinii, assembly GCF_947247035.1. Taxonomy (NCBI): domain Eukaryota; kingdom Metazoa; phylum Chordata; class Lepidosauria; order Squamata; family Viperidae; genus Vipera; species Vipera ursinii. Next base: position 115,850,764 of record NC_139517.1, on the reverse strand, counting down.
AACCAGAATAGCTTCAAAAGGCAATGTTTAAAGACTAGAGCGGGACATACTGTACTTCCACCTATCTAAACTCATCAACATGTGTTGGGGTGAACTTCTTACAAATCATCTCACTGGACATCTGACTGGACAACTATCATAAATCATTTTAACTACTTGAAGATTCATATGGTGAGTCAGTGTGATCTAGTGAATAAGATGTTAGACTAGGAACATGAGAGACATGGGTTCAAATTTAACTTCAATTACAGATTTGCTTTGTTCTTCAGAATCCACACAATACGTTTAGCCATTTAATTAACCAAAATTAACAATCACATGCTAACCTGCAAACTGAAAAGTTGGGGACTTGGATGCTCACTAGATCAAGTGAGACAAAAAAGCAGAAAAAGGTCACTTTAGAGATTGCTCCAAATGGACTTTCTAATTCAGGACAGGCTGGCCAGTGCGCACACGTGTGTACACATGCAAACCCCACTTGTGCTAGTGCCACATGATGCAAAAACAAGGACACCTTGCCGTTTTGAAAACGGGATGCCACCATGCCTCAGAATACAAAAATGGGCCGCTCTCATGTTGTGGGGCATGAAAACAGGCCACCGCCATACCTCGGGGCATGAAAACAGGATGACACCATGCTGTGGTACACAAAAACAGGCACCACCATGCCATAGGGCATGGAAACAGGGTGCTGCACCATGCAATAATGGGGCATGGCTAGGAGTATCACGTAGGTGCTAGCTCCACCCTGTTTGTGCCATGCACCTGCTTGCAACGCCATGCGTGCGCACATGCGCATGTGTGAAATGCTTCCCCCTCCCTTGCCCTCTGATCCACCAACTGAGAAAGGTGGGTGACCTCTCCTCTAATTCTTCCATCCTAGTTATGGGCAATCCCAGGAGTTGCTGTTTCTGCTTACAAAAAAAAATATAATTTATGATGCAGTTATCCATAAAAGGGTACATTCCTTTACAATTTTTAGCTGTAGTGTGGAAATATAGTTTCATGTTAACCAGGTAACCAGATTAAACATGTTGCAGGAGTACTTCCCAATTTCATTTAGCCTCCATCATTAAATGCATACTAAAAATATATATATCTTCACCAGCTACATCCATTGAAGAAGGTGGTTTCAGGAGCCCCAAGGCAGAAACAAAATGGACTAATGTAAAATAGCTATTTCTTAAGAATTGGCATCCCCCACTTGAGAGAGAGAGAGAGAGAGAGAGAGAGAGAGAGAGAGAGAGAGAGAGGCAGCTGCAGACTTGGCTAGAGGCTAGACAGGCATAACCAGAGTACAATATGAGGGATCAGTGTGTAGAGACAAAGGCATTTTAGAAGAGGTTCCTTAAATCCTGTTACAGCCAACATATGTTTCCAGGATAATTAATGTCATGCTCATTTGGGAGGAGGGGAGTAGAAAACCTCACATCTATCAAAACAGAATAGCCAACACATTTATTACATATGGCATTAAGGAGGTGGCACATCTTTTTCAACGCTGCTCTTAAATTTGTATTCTCACAGTAAAAAAGGTGAACGCATTGCTACTACAAGAAACGGGAGAAAAAAAACTGAATAAGGGTGCAGAGGTTATGGTGGCGTTATTCTGAAACTTGAAAGTCCTCCAGATATGTGAACTTCAACTCCCAGAATTCCATGCCAATTCCCATTCTGGGAACTGAAGTCCAAACATCTGGGTCAATAGCCAGGATGGGGAAGACAGCACTGCAGTTTTATCCATCAGTAGCCAAACAGAAGTGGAGGCTAGCAATGAAGTCACTAAGAGATGTTTGGGGAAATTGTTTTTACATTTAGTTTTTATCTGTCATATAAGAAGAATTCAAGAAAGCAGTTTTATATTGAGACAATTGGTCATCTAATTTGATATTAACTAAAATTAGATCCACATCCTACAGACCTTCTAAAGAAAATCTCTCAGATCATCCTCCTATTTGCCTTCTATCTGGAGCGGATGGTAGTTAAAATCTAAAACATCCAGAGGGTACTAAGCTGCCAGTTGTGTTCCAAAATGAGTGGCAACACCTCTTTGAGTATGAAACAAATATTTTTGTGTGGCTCTTCTGTATTTTTAAAGAAGCTAGATGTCTAAAGTTGTGGAGTGAGAAAGAAATAGTATGTCGAATTGAACACACAGCACTGAAAAGTTCTGATATGACTTATCAAGGACATTTGAGGACCTTCTGGACTCCTCATGGATTTTGCTGTCAGTGCTAATAAAGATCAAGTGGTGAGTGGAAAATGTTATCCAATTAAATGGTTTTCCGGGAGCAGAACAAACAAACAACTTCCAGCATTTATTGAAGAGCAAGCATCCTGACAATAACGAGAGAGAAGGGGCAGTCCACAAATGAAGGACATCAAGAAATAACATTAGACAAATGAACCAAATTAAAAAGGAAATATTTTTGTAGCTGACTTCTAATCAGAAGCCTTGTAGAGTTTTATGTCTCAATTTTGCAAGAAAAGCTCTGTATAGGCAGTCCTCAAATCACCAGCATTTATTTAACATCTGTTCAAAGTTCAATAGCAATCCTTGTACTTGTGACTGTGGGCATCCCACCATTGTGTGATCAAATTCAGGTGTGTGACAACTGGCATGTGCAGCATTTAAAATGGTGGTGGTGTCCCAGGACTACATGATTGTTATTTGCTATTTTCCCAGCTGGCTTCCGATAAGGTGCTTCATGACCAGGTGATTCCCTTAACAGCACTGATTTGTTTAACAACCATGGCAAAAAAATGATTTAACATTTAACAACCACCTTGCTTAGCAACAGAAATTTTGGTCCCACTTGGGATCGTAAGTCAAGAATTACTGGTAAAACTAGGATATACTCATTTGTGTGACAGAGAACACAGATCTCTTGTTTATCATATTAATATCCCACTCTTTGACTATAGACTCACATAAATGTTTCTAAGTAATAGAATTCCAAGCTTCCTGCTGAAACTGGAGAAATAAAATAGATCTTGAGGTGAAGATTCTATTGGAACAGTCTTAATTAGAGAGAGAGAACCAGGAAATTGGCAAATTTATATGTCTTTTTTTAAAAATCCCATTTATATCCTGCCCTTCTCCGAAGACTCAGGGCAGCTTACAATCTAAAGCACAAATCAATGTGCTTAGCAATAGCCTTCATTCTATGTATATGCCTGCTTATTAGGGCTTTCGGGGGCCCCCAAGCAGCATTATTACAAAGTCAGCTTATTGCCCCCAACAATCTGGGTCCTCATTTTACCTACCTTGGAAGGATGGAAGGCTGAGTCAACCTTGAGCCTGGTGGGACTCGAACCTGCACTAATTGCAGGCAGCTGGTGTTACTTAAGGAGGCATTAGCCCACTGCTCCACCAAGGCTCACTCTTGAACTGTCCAGACTTCCTGGCTCATAAGATTCCAATGTTCCTCAGAATTAGTAGGGAAATCATAACCCAAGAACCATTTTGACTCACTGACCTATAATATACAGTAGATACATTGAGGACCCTGAATGGTTGATTAGAAAATCCAGAAACCCATTAGAGCAGGAGTTGAAGTCCACAAGTCATAAAAGGGCCAAGTTTGAAGACTCCTGCATTGGAGCAAGTCAAGAGTACCAAATACTCCGCCTTGGTTACTATTATCATTTCAGCCGTAAAAAGTACTCACTCACCTTGTGAGGATCTTTCCAATGTTATTGTAATTCCTTGATATTGAGAATATCCAAGATGTTGAATGAGACTAACTCAGGATTACCTTGCGTCTGAATTTCTTCTGGTGCTTCATTTGATTGCAGTCACACTCCCTTTGGCCAATAAGAACAATTTTATTGGAAGATGATGGCATTGTCAAATGGCTTCTGTATCAGTGAATAAGAACTTCCTAATGGAAAACTGGGATAGATATTTTAGCCTTCTTCCTCCTGAATAATGAATGAAAGAAAAGGGCAGTCTGCAGTGCTGACAGGAGTTGGAGAGTCAGAACAGAGGCAAAAATCATTTATTTATTTATTTATTTATTTATTTATTTATTTATTTATTTATTTATTTATTTATTTATTTATTTATTTATTTATTGATGGGATTTATATCCCGCCCTATCTCCCGAAGGACTCAGAACGGCTAACAACAAAACATATAATAAGTACAGAAATCAAGATAAAAATAAAATTGAGAACATCTGTGCAATAAATTAAATTAGAGAATTTAAGAGATAAATTAAAAATACTAAATATAAATTAAATAAAATGCCTGTCAGTCTAGGTCGGCCTGGTGGAACAGGAGTGTTTTGAGGCCGCGGCGAAAGGATTGGAGGTTTTGGGCCATCCGAAGCTCAGGGGGGAGCTGGTTCCATAGGGCTGGCGCTCCCACAGAGAAGGCCCTCCCCCTGGGGGTCGCCAGCCGACATTGCCTAGCCGACGGTACCCTGAGGAGGCCTTCTCTGTGTGAGCGTACTGGGCGATGGGAATTTGTTCCCGGCAGCAGATGGTCCTGCAAGTATCCCGGGCCTAAGCCATGTAGGGCTTTAAAGGTAAGTACCAGCACCTTTTTTATTCACCAACACAAACAAAACACACAGCACACATACAAAAACAAAACTGATGATTTATAAGTGACAGCAACTGTTGGTTTTGAACTGAAACATTGCTTTAGGCTCAATTACCTCTGGTGAGACCAACCAAAAGAGCCATAACTGAGTTAATGAGTCACTTAATGTTGCAGTGTGGTAGAAGAGCAGACATAAAAAGGCACAGAAACAAATGCATTTTGGGCACCACACTATAACTCGCTCATTACATAAATATGCCCTTATTCAGAGTGTTCTCCCTTAAGAGATAGGATGTAATCAGCCTATAGATGACTATCAAAGCCCAGACATTTATTATTCCTCTTTCATCTCATTTAAACAAAGTGGTAATATAGTGTAAGTCCCTAATGTAGGAGAGATTAAAGAAGGTGAAATAGCAATTGCAATACAACATCCAGGAAGCAAACTTGAGAATTCCCACTTTCTTTTTTTCTCTTTTTCAAGAAAATATTTATTGAGAGTTTTACATTAAGAAAAACACAAATGGAAGGAAGGAAGGAAGGAAGGAAGGAAGGAAGGAAGGAAGGAAGGAAGGAAGGAAGGAAGGAAGGAAGGAAGGAAGGTCTAAAGTTATGCAATATAATGATTTCCAACTTCCTCTTCAACAGATAATTGCAATTTTATAGCCCTCCCTCCCTCTTAAATCTTGTATAAATTCCTTTAGCACCTGACTTTATTCATATTCTTTTTAATTCTCAAACCAGTAAATCATCATTTTTTTTCCTATTTCAATGAAAAGTCTACATAAAGTTACAGTATTTCAAAAAATACTGTTGGATGGTTGTTGTTGTTGTTTTTCTTGACCACAGAGCTTTGCCATCTCAGCAAATTCTGAGAGTTTCATAATCCATTGCTCCACTGTAGTAATTTGGGCAACTCCATCTTAAAATCATTTTTGTAAGTAACATCCCCCATCCTCTTACACTTTACAGAGAGCTTGGAGGAAATGGGAACATATCTCAAGCCTATACCAAGGAACGACATATAGACAGACATTATACAAATGCATTTATCAAAAAATGATTACCAGAGAGCCTTGAAACAGAGGTGCAAGCTTCAGCATAATAGAAGACGAAACCTGCATGCAATCAAGGCCTAGCGATTATATTTTATTGCTCATCAATTGGATGTGATGAATTATTTACCTAATGTAAATCAAACCCTAATTGTGAGTTTGATTGCATCTTCTCCTGTTATTCTTCTGATAATACCTCAGCTTCAGGCATGAGGAAAGAAAGAAAGATTGATTTTATATATATTTGAATCATATTCAGTCTGATTCAAATTTGTTCCCGAAACAAGACTGAACTATAGCATTGGTATAGTAATGTAGTATTAATCCAGACTATAGACTCCTATTGCATGTTGGTACCCATAAATCTGTGCTCCATGATGTATCACCCAAGTTAAATTGTTACTGTATTCTCAATATTATATCGTACATAAAGTAGAGCTTGTTAAAGGCTGAAGTGGGGAATCATGGTCTGTTAAATAGTACAGAACTACAACCTCCAGTATTATTTTAACATTAATTTTGCTGATAGGGCCTGCTGGGAGTTTTAATTCAATTAATTCAACAGTAGTCAAATGACCATATATCTTCCAATCCTGTTTTATGGAATCAATATCAGTTAAGTAATTGTTGCCAATAAAGCTACAGTATATGGGTGCATTCATGGAATAATCAAAATTCAACTCTGAAGAATCATTATACACTTTCTGGCTTAATGATATGGAATGAAAATTAATCCATTGCTCAACATTGGTAAAAGAGCAGCTGAAATAGAGTCAATATAGGAATAGTGTCTACTAATGAGAAAGGTTTTTAATTACAGTGATAAGACAAAGTAAGCAAACAAACCAAAGTCAACCAAATTACTGCAAGGCAAAACTATAAGAATCGTTGGGAATGTACACCTTTAATAAGCTATTGTTATTTTTAAGCACAGTGTGTATAGTTAACAGTGATTAGAGAAGAGCCCTTGCTGGAAATATCTTTTAGAGAAATTATCTGTTGAGTTTCTCCAAGGTGCTAATGGAAAAATTGTCTTTTTTACCACAAAAACTATTGCAAGATTAATGGGGGAGGGATAGTAAAGATCAGTTGGGCTAAATGGGTATTAGAAAAAAAACAACCACAACTTTCTGAATAAAGCAGTGTGGAATGATTCTACAGAAGAAAAATGTTTAGGTTGAAATTTAAGGGGGCAATAGCAATAGCACTTAGACTTAGATACCACCTCACAGTGTTTTACAGCCCCGTCTAAGCAGTTTAGAGAGTCAGCCTATTGCCTCCCCAACAATCTGGGTCCTCAGTTTACCAGCCTCAGAAAGATGGAAGGCTGAGTCAACCTTGAGCCGGTGAGAATCGAACTGCTGGCAGTGAATAGTGAGTTGGCTTGCAATACTGTATTCTAACCACTGTACCACCGTAGTTCAAAAATTAAAAAACTTAGAGGGCACACAAATAACCTTGTACAGCATAAATTTAAAAGAAAACCAGATAGAACCATATCAAATAGGGATCTATCCGAAAAGGACATCTTTCGATTCTTTGAAGATTTATTGGATTTCTCTAATCTCAACAACTCTTTCCCAGTTTTCTGGATAGGCTAATATATCAAAACAGAATATTGTCTATCTCAATACTGTCATAATGACCATGTGCAATTGTTCAATAAACATTTGCTATGGGTTCTGAGCTTGGAGAGCACCAAACAGCCCATAATTCAGACCTGTGCTACTAATAATTCTCTTCTGCCATTTTTACTATAGTGAACCAAGCAATTATGATGCAATCACAAGCATTCTTATATGTATGAGGTCTAGAATCATTTTTAGCTTTAGAAAAAGCAATTCATTACTCTTTAAAATATGGAACCAAGCTTCATGCTTCTTTAGCAGTTTGTACCACTGGCTGACAAATAGCTTTCACAACCTAAAAAATGGCAATAAACATATTGCCACCCGAGACTCTGAAAAGTTCTCAGGAGCCTGACTTGACACAGTATCTTATACATGAAAGCTTATGTACATCAATAAATATTCCATGTCAATCATGAAATGGGTCAAGGTTTAGGTTATACACACTAATTTTCTTCTCTGCAGAAAGCAGGAATCTGTGCTGTATCTTGAAGTTTTGAATTAATATTTTCCTGAATCACTGCTTTTTATGCTTTTTTTTAACTTGCCATTTACCTTTACTGTTTAAAATGGCTTTGTCTGGGAACCAGAGGCTCAGAGATTACAGGAAGCCCAGTGAGTATTGAAAGGCTTAATTAGTTAACTGTTGTAAAGTGCTTTGTGATCTCAGATTTCAAAGGCTGCCTGAAACAGATGCAGTGTTTTACTAATTATGATGGTTATTATTAATTGACTGTATTAGCCTCCAGGCCTTCCTTAAGTAAAATCCGCACTGCCAAAATGGGGTTTGTCCCAAAGAAACACATGATTATCCACTATGACCCAAATTCTGTCTTCTGCTATTCTACAAGGTCATTGAGCCTAACTTAAGCCATGTTCTTGTTAAACATCCATTGCTTTTGTTTTCTTTGCACACAAATCAGGATTGCCTTTTACTTCCTGTTACTTTCTTTGGAGAATAATCTGTCAGGCCTCACAGGATGCTGTTGGGTAGTTCCAATCAATTGCTTTCTTTTTAAAAAATAATCATAATAAAGGGGGAGGGAGTTAGCTTCCCAACTCCCTTTTTGCTTTCTCTGTGGTCCTGTTTTTCTCTGATGAATTCTAATGTTCTCCAACCATCCTTGAGTTGGCAAAAAAAGGCCTCCAGGGAAGGAGAACTGCTGTCCCATTGCCAACCTCATTGTCTCTCTTTTGAGAAGCTGCTAGTCACCTGATTTTCCCCTGGGGAGGGATCATGATGTCTCACAAATGTTTACATCTTGGGGATTCCCTCAAAGAATGTGAAAATAAAGGAGAAGTTGCTACTTGAAGAACAACCAATGATGACTCAAGCTTGCTTCATTCCATAGTTGGGACTGAGATTCTGGCATCAAGGAATTTGCCAGAAAAGCAAATGTTGCTAAAGGCAGGTTTGTGCCCAAGAAAATGTAAACCCAAGAGGCAAACCAGATTAAGAAACCATTGTCATGCAAGTCCCCACTAATTTTTATTGTAAAGAGCTGTTCTATCATAAAGAAGACCGAGCACTGAAGAATTGATGCTTTTGAACTATGGTGCTGGGAAAAACTCAAGAGTTCCTTGGACTGCAAGGAGATCAAAACAGTCGATCCTAAAGGACATAATTCTGACTGTCCTTTGGAAGGACATATACTGAAGCTGAAGCTCAAATACTTCGGCCACCTAAGTAGAAGAAAGGACTCAGTGGAAAAGTCCCTGATGTTAGGAAAGATCGAAGGCAAAAGGAGAAGGAGATGCAATGTCCAGTAGCGTAATTAACAAAGTAAACCAGTGGAGGGATTCAGCCAGTTTGCACCGGTTTGGCAGAACCAGTAGCTAATTCTTTGTTGCTCAGGCCCAGGAAGTGGCATCCACACAGAGAACTGGCTGTTCACATATTTGAATCCCACCACTGAAGTAAACCTTAGAACAAGGATATTTTAGAATTAGATGTGAACAACACTGTGATATGTTTTTGTTTATCTACTTCTACTCAAATACTTACTGGTCAGTAAACTAGACAGTTTGTTTTCAGGAAAAGAAACAGGTAACTCTGACAAGAGGTCAAAGTTAAACACATTGAAACATGGACAGCAGCAAACTCTACTCAGAGATTCTACTGCTTATACAAACACTTCCTGGGGAGATTTTGAAAACAAAATAGCACTAATTAAATCAGGAACCTCCTATTAAAAACCTTCCTCTTTGTCTTTAATATTTAGAAGAAATTGTAATGACAGCCCCAGAGCCAAATGCACTTATTTCTTTTACCCCTCAGTGTTTGCTGAAAAACTGACACTGGATGCATTTGTAATTTAAACATCAATTTAAGAATAAATTTGAACAATCAACCAATCTCATGGCTGAAACCTCTGGTCAGATTTATGTGTTTTGCACCTTTCTCATCTTTGACTTTTATAATATTCTGCTGGATCAAGGGTAGGCAACCTTGGCTCTTTTATGATTCATGGACTTCAACTCCCAGAATTCCTGAGGCAGCCAAAGAGCCAAAGTTGCCTACCCCTGTGCTGGATAGGGAGCACCTTGCTGCCAGCATCAATTTCCCATCGTCCTGTGCGCTCCCACAGGGAGGGCCTCCTTAGGGTGCTGCTGGTCAGTGAGTGCCGGCAGGTGATCCCCAGGGGAAGGGCGTTTTCTGTGGGTGCGTCTGCCCTATGGAATGATCTGCCTGTGAATCTCCGGACTGCCCCCGACCTTCATTCGTTTCGCCCTGACCTAAAACCCTGGTTATTTGATTTATCTGGCCTGGACTGAGGGGTTTTAAATTTTTAAATTTTGGGGCTATTAATTGTTGTTTAATTTTATTTTAACTCTATTTTAACTTATATTGTTTTTTGAACTTTGCCCTGTAAACCGCCCTGAGTCCTTCGGGAATAGGGCAGTATATAAAACTAAATAAATAAATAAATAAATAAATAAATAAATAAATAAATAAATAAATAAATAAATAAATAAATAAATAAATAAATAAATAAAGTGAGAGAGAGAACCAAAATCATAGAAAACAATGGTTGATTCAGAATGATGCATCAGAACAAGCTTCCCAGTGTAACAATACAAACTCTGACTCTTATGTTTGTATATGTGTATTGCAGCACACAGACAAAAGTAGCAATCTGAGTGGAGTGGACTCTCATTGTATTATTTGCCTACCCACTCCCCTCTCTGAAAATACTCCTGTGGTGAACTGAAAAGGTTACATGTTATTTTGCTTTATTTTAGTTTTACTTTATAAAAACCTAGTGTTTTATGCACCTAGAATACTGCAACCAATTTTGGTCACCATACTACAAAAAAGATGTTGAGACCTTGGAAAGAGTTCAGAGAAGAGCAACTAAGATGATCAAAGACCTGGAGACTAAAACCTATGAAGAACAGCTGCAGGACTTGGGTTTGGCTAGTCTAAGGAAAAGAAGAAATAGAGAGACATGATAGCAATATTCCAGGATTTGAGAGTCTGCCACAAAGAAGAGGGGTCACATTATTCACCAGGGCAACAGAGGGCAGGACAAGAAACAATGGATGGAAACTGATCAAAGAGAGAAGCAACCTGGAATTAAGGAGAAAATTCCTAATATTGAGGACAATTAACCAGTGGAACAGCATGCCTTCAGAAATCATGGGTGCTCCATCAGTGGAGGTTTTAAAGAAGAGACTAGATAGTCACTTGTGTGGAATGGTATAGGTTCTCCTGCTTGAGTGGTGGGCTGGACTACAAGATCTCCAAGGCCCCTTCCTATTCTATTCTATTCTATTCTATTCTATTCTATTCTATTCTATTCTATTCTATTCTATTCTATTCTATTCTATTCTATTCTATTCTATTCTATTCTATTCTATTCGATCCTAATAAAGATATCAGGAGAAGAAATTCTGGATCTTCTCCCAAAAGATTATGGCTATCATTATTTTTAACTACCTCTGAAGCTCTTCTTTTTCCATTCAGCCCATGAGAAGAAAAAGCAAAATGAATTAATTATAGGTTAAGTCCCTCAAAAATACTGTATCAGTGTACAGAGTTATTGAAAACAATCACTGTTATCTTTCTGTATACAAATCAACCCTATAGGTCATGAGTATCCAACCTTTTGGCTTGCCTGAGACACATTGAATAAGGAGGAATTGTCTTGGGCTGCATATAAAATGTATAATATACAGTAGTTAATGTATATAAATATTGCAAAAAATCATATAATAATGTTAAGAGTTTGTGATCTTGTGGAAGCCACATTAATAGCTGTCCAGGACTGCATGCAGCCTGCAGGCTACAGGTTAGTTATCCCTGCTGTAGGTCCTTTATGTTAATTATTATGATCTTCATTCACTTAATTGTAGAATAGCAATAGCACTTAGACTTATATACTGCTTCACAGTGCTTTACAGCCCTCTCTAAGTGGTTTTTATAGGGTCGGGCATATTGCCCCCAACAATCTCAGTCCTCATTTTATCAACTTAGAAAAATGGAAGGCTGACTCAACCTTGAGCCAGTCAGGATTGAACTACTGGCAGTCAGCAGAACTATCCTGCAATACTGCATTCTAACCCTTGCACCATTAACACACTTACAAATAGCATATACCATTCTAAAATAATACTTTGTTTTGTTTTGTTCTTCTTCACTTCCCCAGGAAATATTGTCTTGTTATACAAATTAGAGGGATTTGTGGGCCCCTAGGAAACACATATGTCTATTTTTAGACATGCATACAGGTTGAAACAAACGTCCAACAGCATCTAAAAACAGATTCTTTCATTTTTGCTGATTATTAACGCATTTTCTAAAACAACATGCTTCTTGCTTCAGAACAATTGCTTCCTTATGTAATCCTACTGATGTCTTAGTATAGTCAATATCAATAACAATATAACCTACTTATAATAGTATAAGCTTAGTATAACCTTTATCAATAATCAGTAATCTAAACTGGTCAGCTAAGATCAGTTTATCAATAAAAGATGGCTTCTTTAATTGGCTGGAGAAGCCCAATTTTGTGAGTCAGGTCAGAAAACAAAGTATATATATTCTAAGAAAACTTATTTATGCGAGTTTCTCTAGATTACTTTGTACAGTCCAATTAAACGAAGTTTTTTAATTTATTGGGTACATATATTTTCCTTCAGATATAAAGATTTTGCTGCACTGTTTCAACACTTAGGTAAAGAGAGAGGCCAAAATCTTACCACCTAATCTAGTCAAAGTGAAATTGTCCATTGTGCTTAATGGGACAAAGTTATCCTTCTCCTTTTTAAACTGATTGGGCCAGGAGGATTGGATTTAGCCCTGAGTAAAATGACAAATGAATCCTAGAAGGGAGGTGGGGGGCCAGCAAAATGATGAGGCATTCTGAGCATTTATACAAGGAAATTTCCAAAGCCGTTACACCTGACTTAATTTTTCCCAGAGATGAGTCATTGTGGAATATAAAGATAATGTAGATCATCACATTTGCAAAAGTAAACTTTTTCTACATGGGTTACTGATTTAATAAGGAATTGAAGCCTTAGGGGTCTTAGTCCCTTTTTCCAGATAGGTCTCAAAGATACATTAGAATGTTCCCCTTTTGACGCGCTGGCAGTCAATGAGTCGGTTCTGCATTAAGCATTTTCAGACACACTATAGGGTATAATTTAGCTAGCGTTGTATAAATCTGAGCATGGAATTAGCTTTGCTGTTTGGAGATGGTGGGTTTATTTGTTATCGGGAAATTAAAACTGGCACATCCCAAGCAGCCATTAAAGTGTTCATTCTGTAACTGATTTGAAAGTGGGGAGAAAACAGGCTGAACTATTTTTCAGCATCAAGAATGCAATTATTGGGCAAATGAAACTCATTCAGTGTGGCTGCTTGGTGCCGTTGTCTTTTGAGGGGTGCTTTGTGAAAAACTGCAGATAATAAGTAAACACAGAAAAACAAATTTGGCCTGAGAACGATAGTTGTACTTCTATTTCCTTATTTTTCAACCACATCTACTGTATTCCTTTGCTTATGAGTATTAACATTATTCTATTTATTTTCCTTCTTCAGTGCTTTACAATTAAGCGAAGTCCAGTAGGGTTGGTACATTCCAGAGATTACATGATGGACAAAATCCTTAGCCAATCACCCACTCTCCATGGGAATTCTGGGATTGGCACTCCCAAAATATTTAAAGGAGTTTGGCTTCAGCTGAGAAGTAATGTTTGATTACTTCCTGAGTTAATTTCTTGAATGAACAGAGAGATTGAGAACTGAACCATCTTCAGTCTGTTATAACTCTTCAACCTTTCTGCTACATAAGTCCTTGACTTACAACCACTTCTTATAACAGCTATTTGAAGTTATAATGGCACTAGAAAAAAGTGAGTTAAAACTTATAACCACTGCAGCATCCCTACAGTCACATGATCAATGTTCAAGCAGTTGGCCATGGGCATGTATTTGCAACAGCTGCAACATCCCATGGTCACATGATTACCATTCACGACTTTCCCAGATAGTTTCTGACAAGCAGTGCCAATGGGGGAAGTTCTGGTTCCAAATTATGATCCTAAGAGGGGATCATACTGATAAGATAAACTCTTAAGACTGGAACGGGGAAGAGATATGGTTAGATCACTTCTCTATTACGCAAATCATGGCATAATATTTTATGATTTGCACCAGATGGCATTCTAGTGGTAGGAGTCAATACATCAGAACTGCAAAGATGACATCTCAACACCGGCTTCATTTTCTTTTTATATTAGGTTTCATTCTTCTCTAGCCTAGCTCTTCTCAATTTCAGTCTACCAAATAAGCTAGGTTTTAAAATATTCTCAGCAGAATTGTACAGATTCATGGAATCATTACAATATAATAGTTGGAAGAGATCAGTGAAATCATTTAAACTAACCCTGTGCTATGATTATAGAAAGATATATTTTAGGAGAAAATTTTGGTAGCCAATGCCTTTAAGCAGGGCTTTTTTTCTCATAGAACACTCAGAACAGAGTTCCGGCAACTTTTTTGGATGGAACCTTGTAGGGTAGGCAAGGCGGGTTATATGACATGTGTGAGTTCCGGCACCTTTTTCTTTTACAAAAAAAGCACTGCCTTTAAGTAGGTGTGTATGTGAACTGAAGTACATATTTTCAGGCATATGTGTATGTGTGAGATACACACACACACACACACATACACACGAAAGGAAACGAAATGGACTTAATGATGAATAAAAGATGCTACAAAACAGTCGTCCAGCTTTACAAAACTATTAATAAGAAAGCAGAGCAGGACTGAATGATGCCATAAAATTATCTACAACACAGCAGTAATGGTCCAAATTCTGAGGAGTACTTAATGCATAATTCACAGAAGATTTTACCCAAAAAAAGGAAAAAAGAAAAAAATATATAGCCCATTTACCCAGTTGCCTACTTGGCTTTTCATTTTATTTTACTTTCATTTTATTTTAGGGATAATAAAAGACAGGCTAAGTTCCCTTCTTGCAGCCAGCTGCCCTTGTAACATAAATCACGGAACTCACATGGAAGGCCCATCATGTTGGCATAAAATCCAAAGCACTCCTGCGAGACAACCATTCAGCCCAGACCATCTCATTAGCGCAACAGCATTAAATTAAACAAGTGCATAAAAAAGGAACATATTCCCCGAAATCTGGCAATGCAGCAATGACTCCACTCTTTACCCAGGCAAACGTAGAGAAGGCAGCTGTATATGTGCCAGTCTTTGTAATATTTAAAGCCACAGCTTTAGGCTCAGAAGCTACATGTTTCAAAAGTCAATAAATTAAGCATGAATCATTGGGCACATTAAATGGTTTGCAACCCATAACCATCTAACTTGCAACAAGGTCTTCATTTTAACTGACCTAGATGGATGTAAAGAGTCATTAAATAAATGAGGATACACATGACTTGTAAGGAAGATGGGCTTCCTTTTAGCAATCTGGCCGTGTCTCTTCACGTTTACTGAAGACTCCAGGTGTAGCAATCAAGGTAGGGTCTGTATTTGCCTAATTTAAAGAGCTCTTGGTAGAAAAATTGGTCAGGTCCAACATACAAAGTAAAAAAACCAAACAATAACAGATTGTAACCTTAATTTTTTTTTAGTCTGTATTTACTCTTTGTAATTTGAATTGTTGTTACACTGTAATATAAGATGTAATGCCCTGTTAGTGTTTGACTCACAGTGACTGTAGAAAGTTACAAAGGAACTGAAAAAGTGATTTATGACCATTTTTCACAATTTTGACCATGGCAGCATCCCCATGGTTATGTGATCAAAATTTGGATGCTTGACAACTGGCAAGTATGTATGACAGTTACAGTGTCCTGCGTCTTGCGATCACTTTTTGTGATCTTCTGACTAAAAAAGCAAATGGGCGAGCCAGGTTGACTTTACAACCATTAACAACTGCAATTATTCACTTAACAACTGTGGCAAGAAAAATTTACTTAATCTTATCTTGCTTAGCAATGGAACTTTTGGGCTAAATTGTGGTCATAGATCAAGGACTTCAAATAGAAATAGAAATAGAAACAGAAATAGAAACAGAAGCAGGATTAGAAATAGAAATAGAAATGAAATAGGAATAGAATAGAATAGAATAGAATAGAATAGAATAGAATAGAATAGAATAGAATAGAATAGAATAGAATAGAATAGAATAGAATGGAATGGAATGGAATGGAATGGAATGGAATGGAATGGAATGGAATGGAATGGAATGGAATGGAATGGAATGGAATGGCATGGCATGGCATGGCATGGAATGGCATAGCATAGCATAGAATGGAATGGAATGGAATGGAATGGAACGGCAAGGCACAGAACAGAACAGAACAGAACAGAATAGAATAGAATAGAAATTCTTTATTGGTCAATTCTTTATTGATCAGACACACAAGGAATTTGTTTCTGGTGCATAAGCTCACAGTGTACATATAAACAGTGAGTAATAGGTCATAGGTCATAAATCATAGTTACAATCATTAATCATAACTTACAAACAATTCATAAATCATAAGAAACCAATAGGAGAAGATAGTAAGAAAGATAAAAAGATGAGAAAGAAGACAGTGCTGTGGGAATTAAGTATTCCACAGAGTGATGGCATGGGGAGAAAAGCTTTCTTTTGGCGTGCAATGCCCTATAGTGGCATCCTGAGGGGAGAAGCTGAAACAAATTATGTCCAAGATGTGAGAGACATTTTCTCAGCCCTCTTTCTGTTTTGTGCAATATACAAATCCTCAATGGAAACCAGGTTGGTTGTGACTGTTTTTTTCTGCAGTCCTAACTATCCCTTGAAGTCTGTACCTGTCCTGTTTGGTAAGCTGTGCCAAACCAGACAGTTATAGGCGTACAAATGACATACTCCATAATTCCTCTGTAGAACTGTATCAACAGATTCTTGGGCAGTCTGAATTTCCTGAGCTGATGGAGAAAGAACATTTTGTTGTGCCTTTTTAATGATGGCTCTAATGTTAGGCACCCATTTCAAGTCCTTGAAGATACTCGAACCTAGAAACTTGAAGGTTCCTACTGTGTTGTCTAATATTGTAAGAAGTGGTAGAATAAGAGATTTCTTCTGAAATCTACAATCATCTCTATAGTTTTAAGAATGTTCAGCTCCAGATTGTTCCGGCTGCAAAACAGGCCAGTTGATCTACCTCCTGTCTATATGCAGATTCATCACGGTCTCACATGAGACCAATGATAGTAAACTTCAGTAATTTAACACAGGATGCAGAGATGCAGTCATCGGTATATAGAGTAATGGAGAGAGCACACAGCCCTGCTACCGTATTTTCCAGCATATAAGACGACTTTTTAACCCATGAAAATCACCTCAAAAGTTGGGGGGTCGTCTTATACGCCCAGTCGTCTTATACGCCGGAAAATCAGTGAGCCCGGGAAGGTACGCCCTCCCTTCTCACTGTGGAGGAAGCAGGGCAGGCTGGCATCTGGCGGGAGCCAGCAGGGCAGTCCTGCGCATGCGCGCACTCCCCGGCTGCTCCTTAGCAGCCGGGGAGTGCGCGTGTGTGCAGGACTGCCCTACCAGCTCCCGCCCGGCGCTCTTCCCTCTTGAGGCAGCATCGCTCCCTGGCTCCTAAGGAGTCCTCGGGGATGCTGCCTCAAGAGGGAAGAGCATCGGGCGGGAGCCAGCAGGGCAGTCCTGCACACACATGCGCAGGACTGCCCTGCTGGCTCCCGCCCGACGCTCTTCCTTCTTGAGGCAGCATCGCTCCCCGGCTCCTAAGGAGTCCTCGGGGATGCTGCCTCAAGAGGGAAGAGCGTCGGGCGGGAGCTGGCAGGGCAGTCCTGCACACGCGCGCACTCCCCAGCTGCTAAGGAGTGACTATGTGTGTGTGTGTGTGAGAGAGAGAGATTCTACTTTTGAACAAAAGAAAGTATTTACTTGTTTCTAATCCACCATTCTGCAGTAGTGAGCATGAAAGGCAACTAACAGAAGTTTAATATATAGTTTTAGAGTTTGAACAACAGGTCACAGAATCTGCAAAATACCTGTAAACATTGTTTTTTTTTTTCATTTGCCTTTTCCATTGACAGCAGCACACTTCCGGTAACCTTGGAAACACACCTTTTTGCAAAATGTGCTATCTCTAAAGGTAAAAAGGTAAAGGTTCCCCCGGACATGTGTGCTAGTCGTTTCTGACTAGAGAGGCCAGTGCTCATCTCTGTTTCAAAGCGAAAGAGCCAGTGCTTGTCCGAGGAAGTCTCCATGGTCATGTGGCCGGCATGACTAGACACCAAAGGCACACGGAACACTGTTACCTTCCCACTAGAGTGGTCCCTATTTTTCTACTTGCATTTTTACGTGCTTTCGAACTGCTAGGTGGGCAGAAGCTGGGACAAGTAACAGATGCTCACTCTGTTACACGGCACTCAGGATTTGACCCGCCAAACTGCCGACCTTCTGATCGACAAGCTCAGCGTCCTAACCCACTGAGCCACCGCGTCTCTATTATACCCAATTCTGGACTTGCATAACCCTTTGGTTGGATGATGAAAAAGTCAATAGATAGCTGATTGGAAACATGCACGGAAAACATCGAACAGGGTGATTTTCCACTGCCAATTAACATCATGAGTGTAGTGACATCATTAGATAAAACATGATAGGACAGATCTTTAATGGTTCATATTTTAGACTGAACAGTTGTCAGTAATTTGGAGGTTAAAAAAAAAGTAGGATCCTGAATATTAGCAGAAGAGTGATGCTCCAGGAGAGGGTAGCCAAAAATCTCACACAAACTACCAATGCACATTCTGGACTGTTGGGTTGAAACAGGAGTCAACATACATTGAAATTGGGGTGGGATACGACACCCTCTTAGCCATACAGAAGACCATTAAAATCTGTTTCTTTATAGAGTGGTGGAGCCTGCAGAAAGTTGTCTATGGAGATTCTCAATCATCCAAATCATGGTTGTCCCAAAGATGCCTCAAGACATTCTTGGGGGTTTTTTTCTCTTTGAAGATATTTTGCTTCTCATTCCAGAAGCTTTTTCAGAAACAGAACAGAAAAGGCTTCTTGGGTGAGAAGAGAAACATTTTCAAAGTAAAAAACAACAACAAGAAGAAAGACCAGTTTCCTTTTTAAAAAAAGCACCTTTGGGACCTGCAGAAAATTGTTGGTGCATTCTGGGTGGGGGGGTCCCAGCATCAAGTTTTTATATTTTTGAGGGTTTTATAGTTTTATCGCTGGGATTCACTCAGAGTTGTTTTAAGGTGGGCAGCCATACAAATCTTTTAAAATAAATAAACTCTGTTGAACTCAAGAGCAAAACAATAAAAATAAAAATTTACTGTACCAGAATGTAAAGCAGAACTTAATTGTTTGCTAATTGCCTGTCACTCCTGCAAACAGTATCTTATTGGCAAAAGCGCTTTTAGCTTTGCTTTTTTAAAATACCAGAAAAAAAATGAATAATTTCTTTTCAAATATTTTCAATCAGAGAAAAGCTAAGAAAAATGCTGATTTAATGCTTGAGATAATAGTCTCAAATCAATAAAAGTAAACAAAGGAGGAGCTGTTGAATCCTTTTTCAAGGGAGCCATAGAATTAAAATATAATGGAGTCACAGGTTTTGTAATTATGAATAAAGAAATCCAGAATTCAACAAAATGAAGAAGTTCTGAAATGGGCTTTCTTACGAAGAATGAAAAATAGATGCCATTATAGAGTAGCATAGAAGAAGCAACAGGATCATTGGTTTGCTCCTGAACCATACTGGTTTGAAAATTAGTCCCATGGGTCTGAGAGCAATTATTCTAAATGGCTTTGTGTTAGTATTAAATTAGTGCCCTCCAAAAGCTATATTATGTCATTTGGCCCATCTCTGAGTGTAAAACGCAACAGGCCTTGCATACTGACTTCTCCTTTAGAATTTGTATTTCTTTGGTGTCCAAACTGCCTGTACTGGAGACCAAATGTGGAGAAACCACTTTTGTCAGTTGCAAGAAATCAGGAGTTAGATTAGAGTTCAAAAGTATTACAAATGTATTTCATGCTACCTGTACATAAGATCTACTAATGGTCAAGGCAAATTGGCACCAGTTAGGAGTCAATGGACCAAAGACTTAGATATTTTATGTGGGCATAGAGCAGGGGTGTCAAACTGCCAGCCCGTGGGCCACATGCATCATGTGGAAGCCACACCCACCCGATTGCCAGCAATGGCAAAATCGTCCCAATATGTTGTGCAACGTCACATGATGTCACAGGTTTAACATGACTGGCATAAAGACTCCAAACTGATGATGCATTTGACCCTGCCCTCAGGCTCAGCATGATTATTTTCTACATCTTTCAGACTTTCTTACAGAGCACCAAAGGTTGAAAGGCAAATCCAGGTGAGGATACTCAATATGGGAACACAGTAATATATTCCCATGGATGTGTTACTGTGTACTTACTCCTAACAGTGAGAACAATTAAGCAGTGGAAAGGCTTGCCTTCAGAGGTTGTGGGTGCTCCATCACTGGAAGCTTTTAAGAAAAGACTGGACAGCCATTTGTCTGGATAGTATAGGGTTTACTGAGATAGCAGTGGGTTGGACCAGGCTTTTCAGCCTTTTCATAGACTGTACCACTTTTAGGACATGACAATATTTGAGTGCCACCAGTGTTCAGAAAGGTGTCAAAAACTTGATGATTAAAAAGGGGGGGGGGATTTTGGGTTTTACTGATTTAATTCATTTGTTGTTATAGAAATGGCTAGTTTATAATATTATGGTAAAGTAAAAAGTTCAGTGTTAATGCTTCCTTCTACTGCAACAGAGAAAGTCTGTTCTTTTTCCCTTCTCCCCCTCACTTTTCCCCCTTTTTCCTCCCCACTGTATCCTACTATTTGCTTTTGTACTTTTGTATTTTATTCTATAATCTAGTAAAATGTTACAAACTGTAGAAAAAAGTAAAAAAGTACAGATTTTAATTTCTTTGGTAGCTGTTCCTTTGCTGAATCACTTTCCCTTTTGCACTCCTTCCACAGTGCAGTAAGAATACACTCCCCACCCCAGTCCCTTCCCTGTACCCTTAAAGAAACAGGAATCAAGCACAAAGCAAAAAAGGCTCACAAAAGCCACCCAGAATAAAGAAATACTAAACTCCGGGGTTTTTTCCCTTTAAGCTGCCTCAGGCCTGTCTCAGTTTAAACAATGTAGCAAACAGGCTTCCGCCATAACCTTAAATTAAGCCTGTTTACCTACAAAGAAAACTTGCTAAAAGCCATAGACAGACTCAAGATAAAGGGGAAAAACTAATTATATTTGTTTAAAGGGATTAAACCTATGGAAGGCAACACCTTGGACTCATTCTAGCCTTTGTGAAACAGACTAAAACATTCCAATAACCAAAGCACACAAACCAAGCCTCTGAATTACAAAACACTGTACAAATCCTTATGGTAATCCATTCAAGCTTCCAGCTGATCAGGAATCCACTGGCTTCTGAAATAAGCCCACCTCCTTTCCAACATGCTCGTCTCCCGGCTTTTCATTTCATCAGTGCTGATTGCATTCTCCTGGCTGGAGAAAACGAACCAGGGGACCTTTTCTTCCAGAAACAGCTGCTTCTTCTTTCCTGTCCCTTTTTCTTCCCTGCTTGCTGAGCTTTCCTTCCACAGCTTCTTCTCTGTCCCCTTCTCTTTCCCTGTTGTCTTTTTTTCCCCTTTCCCACCAAAATCACCTCCTTTTATATCCTCTCCTCCCCCTTTTTCTCCAATTTATCTCCAGCTCTGCGCTGCTTCTGGACGTGCCAATCAGCTTTAGCCCTACCATTGCACCTGGGGCTTCTGCTGAGCCTCGACAGTCCTGCAGCTCCAGCTCCCTCTCCCTCAGTCTTGGGTTGCTTCAGGTCATTCCTCTCCCCCACTACACTTCTGTAGGACAGTTGCATATCACATGCCATGTGCCAAAGTACCACAGATGGTACGTGTACCACCGGTTGAAAAATCCCTAGACTAGAAGTCCTCTGTGAACCCATCTAATTCCATTATTATGTTATTCTGTGAATGAAATTAGATTTGAAATCAAGAGATCTTTTTCAAAGTCTCTTCATATATGTGGGTGGAATACAGGGTGTAATTTATCTTCAAATTTTTCCAAAAGGACAGAACTTCACCCATAACTGCCAAAAGACATATCACCATTTTTGGCCATCTCATATAAAGGAAGGAAAATCATACTCCACCTGTAAGATTTTCTTCAATAATCTTTTTTTTTAAAAAATCATTACAAAGCATGTGGTTCATTTAGGAGGGCAATAAATGTAGACAAAGTTTTCTACCCAGAAACAGTCATTGTCACTGGGAGATGTTATTCCAGTTCAAGCACCAAATGATGATGATGATGATGATGATTGATAATTAGCATGTCTGGTTAAAGATCAGACATTGTTGTTGTTGTTGTTGTTGTTAGCTGCGAAGTCATGTCTGACCCATCGCGACCCCATGGACAACGTTTCTCCAGGCCTTCCTATCCTCTACTATCTTCTGGAGTCCATTTACCGTAAGCTCATGCCTACTGCTTCAGTGACTCCATCCAGTCACCTCATTCTCTGTCGTCCCCTTCTTCTCTTGCCCAAAATCTTTCCCAGCATTAGGCTCTTCTCCAGTGAGTCCTTCCTTCTCATTAGGTGGCCAAAGTATTTGAGTTTCAACTTCAGGATCTGGCCTTCTAAAGAGCAGTCAGGGTTGATCTCCTCTAGGACTAACCAGTTTGATCACCTTGCAGTCCAAGGGACTCGCAGGAGTCTTCTCCAGCACCACAGTTCAAAGGCTTCAATTCTTTGGTGCTCAGCCTTTCTTATGGTCCAACTTTCACTGCCATACATTGCAACTGGGAAGACCATGGCCTTGACTATATGTACGTTTGTTGACAGGGTGATGTCGCCGCTTTTTAGTGTGCTTTCTAGATTTGCCATCAGACATTAAGGATGCTAATTCAGTTGGAATTTTTGTTGTGGATATTTTACGAATGATATATTATGGTGAATGTTTTAATTGTTTGAGATGGTTATAAAGTACCAAGGATCCCTAGCAGATTCAGTGGTATTCCATCACAGTGAATACATCAATATAAACATACAAGTGTACTTGCTTTTAAGAACATACAAATCTATTCCAGGTATCCTAAAGCTTAAAATGAATGTATTTCCCCATCTTTAAGATCCCTCGTGACCCTTTATTGTTGTTGCTAAAACAGTACCCTAAAATTTGTTTTCCTGGTGACATCAGTTGAAAGTAATATATCACCATCTTGTAGACCTGCTGGGTCCCATGTATTTTCTTGGAGCAGAAGCTACATGACAAAATCAAATCTGAGCTTTAAATTTATTTGACAAAGCAAATTACTGCAGCTGTGAAAAATTATTTTAAACAGGATGAATTATTTGGAGAAGAAAGTAGGAGTAGCATTTCAAAGAAGCTCGGTATAAAATATTACACAAGCAAATTGCTTGAAATGGGCTAAATTAAATGTCAGCTGAACCTAATTAAAGATCGGATTAGATTTTTAAGTGAATGTAGATTTATTTGAGCTTGGTATGGTTTCTAACATATGGGGTGGGGGAAAGGGATGCAATGCAGATTTATTAAGCCAGTTGGTAGCTGGTACCCTGCCATTTGCAGGACTTTAAAAGCACATCACCAGTGTCATCCTTGCTTTCTAGGAACTGTACCATAACCACAGTGATGCCAAGATAAATAGGGAGTACCTTAACTCCCATAAGACAAGAAAATGCAACTGTCTTGATGTGCCTTTCCCAGATATTAGAGGCCCTGTCTAGAAGAAAGGAACAGACCAGAGCAAAAGTTAAATTTGATTTAATTAATGAATTAAAAACTTAAACAGTGCGTCATTTTGGATTCAAAGCAAGAAAAGACTTCTGCAGCATGCAAAGGCAATCATGCAAAGCCTGCAGGTTTTATACATGGGAAATGCTGTGTCTATGATCCTATCATTTTTGACTCCCTTACCCCCACAGATGTCATCGCCAAAGAGTGTGTTCACATAATCCCAGTTGGTAACTCCTGAATGCAAATTCATCAATTCCCCAAATTGTGTGCATGGTCTCAGTTGCTGCAGTGTAATTCTGAGGGTGTGTGTGTGTGTGTGTGTGTGTGTGTGTGTGTGTTAAAGCTGCAAACAGCTGTTATGTGCACACTCAGAAGCACTTTTTACCCCTTTTGCATCCGCAGCACAGCTCCGTGAAACAAAGTTCATACAACTAGTACATTTTGTCCTACCAGTAGTTCTCAACTTACAACCACAATTGGAACCAGAATTTCCTTTACTAAGCAAAAAGGTTTTTAAGTCAGTCACACCTGATTTTACAATATTTTTGCCGTGATTGTTAAGCAAATCACAGTGGCTGTTAAGTGAAACATGTGGTCACTAAGCGCATCTGGTTTCCCTCATTGACATTGCTTTTTTGAAGCTGGTTGCAAAGGTCACAAATAGTGATCATGCGATCGCAGGATGCTGCAACTATCATAAAAACATGCCAGTTGCCAAGTGCCCAGATTTAGATGCTGCTGCAATACTCATATCTGCAAGAACAGGTTGTAAATTATTATTTTTTCCAGTTTCTTTGTAACTTCAAACAGTCACTAACTAAATGAATAGTTGTACAATTAGTTGAGGACTAATTGTGTTGAAAATTACAGTTGCCCTTTATTGAATTTTTGTGTGAAACTGAAAAAAATAACAATCTATGTTTTTGATTATTAGAAAAAGATCATAGAAAAAAATGAAAACAATGTTGTAAGCATAGAGTAAAAGGTTAAAGTTACATAGCTACTGTAAAAGAAAATTGGAAGTAAGAAAAGAAAAAAAAGAAATCAATAAAAGTTAAAAGTGTAAGGAAAAATTTAAAAAATAGAAAAGAAAGAACAAAGGTACAAATATAGCTTACAATCTTCTTTACTTTCTAATCATCAAATAGATCGTGTATTTTTTTCTGTTTAAGCAAATAAGTCTATAAAGGATTTTCAGTCAGTAATAAACATAGATATTGTTATTTCTCTAATCAAAGAAATCAGTTTTGTCATCTCAGCAAGTTCCAACGTCTTCATCAACCATTCCTCCATCGTAAGAGGTGCTGAATCTCCCCATCTTTGTACATACAACAATCTCGCTGCAATTATCATGTACAGAAATTCCACAACTTTTTCCCAACTGCTTTGTTCATCAATCCCCAAAGAAAAAAAACTCTGGTTTTTTTAAAAAAAATCTCTTTAAAAGTGTATGAATCCGTGTATGCATTTGAATTCAGAATTTTCTAGCTTTTTTACACATCCACCAAAAATGAAAAAAAAAATCCTTCTTGTTCACATTTCCAGCATAAATTTGAAGTCCCTTTATACTTTTTTTTTAGAGTGGAATTCCCTTAATTTCAATGGGAGTCATTTGTGACTAGGAACCAGCCCCACAACTGGTACTTTGAAAGCCCCTTGAATTTCTGTAACCCAATAGCACCCACTGCATTCAAGAGATAGCAGTGGCTTTTAACTGCGGCGTATCAGAAACTGATGAAAATTTTGCAGTGTATCTTGAGTGAAATTTTGCCAGTCTGTGTGGTTTGTGCACCACGTGAATTCCTTCATTTAAAGAAACTCCTAACTCACAGCCCCTCCTGTTTCCTTGGCTTCAAGAATGAAGACAGCTTTGTTCTCTTCTTGTTAGGAATCATGGGGACTTTTCTGCCTAAGAACAAAGCAAGACACACAGCATGATGTAAGGACAGGGCAGAGATGCTGAAAGCAACCTATTTCATTTGCCTCGTGTATATGTCTGCATGTGTGTATGTGAGAAGGAGAGGGAGAGGGAGGGGAAGAAGGTGAGGACTTTTGATATTGTACCTTGGGGGGAAAAAATATGGATTTTGCTCCTCGATCTCTGCATTTTGAGATGGTTGAGGATCATCTTCAGAATCCTTTCAAGGAATTATAGGAAATGTTGAAAAGGCCTTGCTTCATCAAAGGTTGAGCTAAGAGCTCATAAGAAGCAAAGTCATGAACTGCTGTAGCACTTCCTTCTAATCCATTAAAGCTTTGCTGGAAAACCTGGCCTTCTGAATATGCAAAACCCCCTTTTAGTAGATCAAAGCATGTCAGAATGGGCTTTTCCCATGAGAGGTTCTGCTGCATCTGGAAGCACCTCATTGCATTTCTGCAAGGAGCCTTTAGGAGAACAAGGTGGAGTAGCATTTTTTTCCAAATGTTGCTCATGAATTCCAGAAACTATGTACTTGGTGTCTATTGCAGATGGTCAACATCAAGGTAAGGGGACGTGGTGGCTCAGTGGGTTAGGATGCTGAGCTTGTTGATCAGAAGGTCGGCAGTTTGGCGGGTCGAATCCCGAGTGCCGCATAGCAGAGTGAGCACCTGTTACTCGTCCCAGCTTCTGCCCACCTAGCAGTTCGAAAGCACGTAAAAATGCAAGTAGAAAAATAGGGACCACTCTGGTGGGAAGGTAACAGCGTTCCGTGCGCCTTTGGCATCTAGTCATGCCGGCCACATGACCACAGAGACATCCTCTGAAGTAAAAACTTTTTACTTCTCATCCAAGAAGCTTCTTTGAACTGAACTGAAGAAGCATCTTGGATGAGAAGCAAAATGTTTTCAGAGGAAAAACAAAAACAAAAAAAAGCCCAAATGCTTTTTGGAAAAAGCACCTTTTGTACAATTCAAGTACTTTGAAGCCTATCAAGGCACAGGGATGAATTATTTGAGGATCTGTCTTCCCCAGATTAAATCTGCTATAGATTTCAGCAGCTAAGAAGCTAATTTGATGGGTCCTGGGTGTCGGGCCTTTTTTGCCATGTTTTATGGAACATTGTCCCAATCTATTGATTTTCAAGAAGTCCTTCAACATCTGGTTGGGTCATCAAGCCTGGAGACCCAAGTGACCAATGAGATACTGAGGTGGGTCCATTATTATTAACATCTGGTGCTCTCTCTGAGCCTTGTGTATTTTTATTTATTTTTACTTTTTAAAAATAATAATGCCACTTGTTTGTGAAATGGGTGGTCATATAAATATGGAATCCAGACTGTTTTGTGCTGTAATATTGCTAACAGTAGTAGTAATTAATATAAAGTAATAATAAATAGGAGAGTAGCATGCAAAACATTGAATTCAACCATACTCTCCTTCCAAGAATTCTTATAGATGCAGCTCCACATGCATTATTTAAATAAATGGACAATTGCTTTGTTTGGACAGTGATGGAGATTTACCTCAAAACAGTCTAGGAAGCTAGGAAGAATTGTGGGAGGTTTATCTTGTAGTCCTATGCTATCCTTGGATTTATAGACATAGCCATGGCTTATTGTGGGAATTTTTTGGAAGCAACTTCACTAGTTTGCTGAAGGGAAATTAGGATTTGGGGAACTGATTGGGCCCTTTATGGCAATGATTTTGTCCATATACAAACATCCATAGAGCAGCCATTGGGAGTCAACAGCCACAAGTGGCTTTGGGGATTACCATGCTTGGCTTGTGAAAACATTTTGAATAGCTACTATTCAACTATTTCTGTCTCATGAGGTTACAGCTTCAGAATTTCTGTTTCAGTCTGTTTCTGCCTTTCTGTAAACTGATTTTCTCATTAATAATCTTAGATCAAGTGTTGAATGAACTTGAACTCTCAGAGTAGCAAATGTTCAAACATGTCACAGCTTCATCTTTAAGTTAGTCTAATGCAGGGGTGTCAAACTCAATTTCACTGAGGGCCGCATCAGCATTGCAGTTGCCCTCAGGGGGCCGGGGTGGGTGTGGCCAGGGTGGGCGTCGCCTACTGGGTGGGCATGGCTAGAGTGCATATGGCCTAATGGGTGGGCGTGGCCAGCTCTACATCGTTCGCATCAAGGGTGCCTATGGGGGCCTGGGCAGGAGTGGGACAGATCTGAGGGTCTCTGGCAGAAGGAGGGTTTCTGGGCCAGGGCCAAGGCAGTGGGGGCCGTTCCCTCACTGTTTCCAGGATGGGTTCGCGGGCCACATGAAACCACTTCGCGGGCCGCATCCGGCCCCCGGGCCTTGTGTTTGACATGTCTGGTCTAATGTATAGTTGGGAACCTGGTAAATTAATTTGGGGATTTTCTGGACTTCAGCTCCCAGAATTCTTCAGCTAGTGTGATCTTTAGTGAGGATTCTAGGAGTAGAACATGAAGAGTGGGGAAAGCAACCCTAAACGTTTCCTTCCTTCCTTCCTTCCTTCCTTCCTTCCTTCCTTCCTTCCTTCCTTCCTTCCTTCCTTCCTTCCCTATGAAAATTGATGCTACCTCTCTGCCCCTACTGTGCTATCTTACTGTAGCTATTAAATTGCCATTTAATATTTACAATGTATTGGCTTATTGATTATTTCCCAGTAAATCATTGTCTTCATTTTATTTTTCATTTATGTACATATTTCCCCTTTCTGACAGTGCATTTTTTAAAATTCATTTGTAGTTGAAATAAATCTTTCCCATTTATTTCCTGGCTCTAGTCTTTTCTGGTTACTATCACCAATTCATTGGAGCAAGCTCAACAGAACTAAAATAGAATCTATTTCCCAGCAATTGTTATGAGCTTGATATACACTATGCAGCTGACCTCAGGGCAAAATTTCAAATGGAGAGGTTCAAGGGCTAGAGAGCTAGGCTGAATGAAAAACAATTTTTTGTTCAGTTGGCTTCAGTGTCACCAAGTACAACAGAACTACAGGCAGTGATGGATGGAGGTAAAAATGGCCAAAGCAGACCCCCTTGGCTATCTAGAGTTTTCCAAATGATCTCTGGCGGGCTCGGGACAGGGATTGTTCCTCTGTCCTGGTCCTATTAGATCTCTCAGCGGCTTTTGATACCATTGACCATGGTATCCTGCTGCGGCGTCTCAGGGGGTTGGGAGTGGGAGGCACCATTTTACGGTGGTTCTCCTCCTATCTCCTGGGCCGCTCGCAGTCGGTGTTGACGGGAGGGCAGAGATCTACCCCGAGGCCTCTTGTTTGTGGAGTTCCTCAGGGGTCGGTTCTCTCACCCCTCCTGTTCAACATCTATATGAAGCCGCTGGGTGAGATCATTCATGGTTTTGGGGTGGGGTATCCTCAGTACGCTGATGATACCCAACTTTTTCTTTCCACCCCGAACCAACCCAGCGATGCCCTCGCCGTGATGTCCCGTTGCCTGGAGGCGGTCCGGGTCTGGATGGGGAGAAACAGGCTTCGTCTCAATCCTGCCAAGACTGAGTGGCTGTGCATATCGGCATTTCGGGTTAACCAGACCATTCAACCTTTAACGATGGGGGGTGAGGTGTTACACCCCATTGATAGGGATCGCAACTTGGGCATCCTCCTTGGCCTCAACTTTATAGATCATATAAGAGCTGTGACCAGGGGGGCTTTTGCCTGGGTTCACCTGGTGTGCCAGTTGTGACCCTATCTGGACCGAGATGCCCTATGCACAGTCACTCATGCGCTCGTGACCTCCCGTTTAGACTACTGCAATGCTCTCTACATGGGGCTGCCCTTGAGGACCACTCCAAGGCTTCAGCTGGTGCAGAATGTGGCCACGCGAGTTGTGATGGGGGTTTCCCGATACTCCCATGTAACACCTCTACTCCGCGAGCTACATTGGCTCCCGGTTGCCCTCCGGCTGAGATTCAAGGTGCTGGTGATGACCTATAAAGCCCTAAATGGCGAGGGTCCGGGATATTTGAGGGAACACCTGCTCCCTTCGACCAGTGCGCTCCCACAGGGAGGGTCTTCTCAGGGTGCCGCCGGTAAAAGATTGCCAGCGGATAACACCCAGGGGGAGGGCCTCAGTGAGTGTGCCTGCCCTTTGGAACCAGCTGCCAGTGGAGCTTAGGACTGCCCCCGACCTCCGTTCATTCCGCCGGGACCTGAACACCTGGCTCTTCGAGCTCTCTGGCCCAGGCTGAGAATTTTAATTTTAATTTTAACTGGGGGTTTTATTTGTTCAAGGATTGATATAATTTTTTAAATTGTTTTTAACTTTTGTATTTTTTGTTTTAATCACCCTGTAAACTGCCCTGAGTCCTTCGGGAAAGGGTGGTATATAAATATAATAAAATAAATAAAATAAATAAATTGCACATTCCCAGGTCAAGCCCAAATGTTAATGTTTCTATTCCTGGAAGAAAACAAGATCAAAGAATGAAAGTTGGTATAGCAATTCAACAATGTATTATTTAAATATTCTTCTTCCTAAATTCTCTTCTCTCATATGTTAATGACTGTTCTATTTATGCCTAAGTGCATAAATCATTCTTAACTACTAATAGAAGAGAATATGTGCAGCTCAGGGTTGAATGGTGGAGTCCTTGGTGCTTTCTGAGCTTGGTGGTTTTCTTGCAGATGATTCATTACTCAACAAGGTAACATCAGCAATGATGTTACCTACTTGAGTAATGAAATATCTGCAAGAAATCAACCAAGCGCCAAGAACTCCATATTTTTGACTACTTGCCATGTTGAGACTTATCTTCTAAGCATGGAGGGAGGGATCAAAAAAAGTTAAGATGGCATTACTTCCATTTGATCAGTGTCACATCCTTTTATTTTTTCTTATATCACAACTCACATGTAAAAAGGGGTAGGGATTCAATATAGTCATAGCTGTCATCTTGACTTTTTTGAACACCCCTTCCAGGGATATCATCAATTCCAAGGATGGGGAAACATAAGATTTATTTTGGAAGGGGACTTTAAGAATCTTAAGAGTAAAAAGGGGAATACAGTTGGCATTCATTCTACTTGTTAGAATCTCTCAAAGTTCCAAAAATGCAAAAGGGTTTGGGCCTATCCTTTGGAGATTCTGGGCACAATGAAAGAGATGCTGATAAGACAGATATAATCCTGTGCCATACTTGTACTCATAGGCTAAGCTGTGGCTTATTTACCTATATGTTTTTTTAAAAAAAACACTACATTGTCACACTAAGCCCTGAAGCATGATTCAGAATCATACTGCTTGATTCATGTGACTAACAATTCACATTTAGGCTTATTGAGAATTGAACCCAATTAGTCTGTGAACTCGGGCTGCATGCCATAATGTAGTGTGTGTGTGTGTGTGTGTGTGTGTGTGTGTGTGTGTGTGTGTGTATGTATGTATGTATATGATGGCATTTTGTATAGGAACATCTGCACAGAATTAGATCCTCCTAAGACCAGATGTTCTTTGATCCTGTGAGTTCCTTGGACTGCAAGGCGATCAAACCGGT
Organism: Vipera ursinii; assembly: GCF_947247035.1. Taxonomy (NCBI): domain Eukaryota; kingdom Metazoa; phylum Chordata; class Lepidosauria; order Squamata; family Viperidae; genus Vipera; species Vipera ursinii. The sequence continues at coordinate 115,819,781 of NC_139517.1, read as the reverse complement.
CAGTCCTAGAGGAGATCAACCCTGACTGCTCTTTAGAAGGCCAGATCCTGAAGCTAAAACTCAAATACTTTGGCCACCTAATGAGAAGGAAGGACTCACTGGAGAAGAGCCTAATGCTGGGAAAGATTGAGGGCAAGAGAAGAAGGGAACGACAGAGAATGAGGTGGCTGGATGGAGTCACTGAAGCAGTAGGCGTGAGCTTAGATGGACTCCAGAAGATGGTAGAGGACAGGAAGGCCTGGAGGAACATTGTCCATAGGGTCGCGATGGGTCGGACACGACTTCGCAACTAACAACAACAACAACAAAGACCAGATGAGATAGCTCAGAAAAGGTTGTGGAGAATAAGACAATAAGATCCTGTGGGACTTCCAGATAGAAAAGGACCACAATACAGCAGCAATGATAAGTATAGCAATGTGAAGTGAAAGAAACAACAGGAAGAAGGAGTAAGAAAAGTTGGAGAACTACCAAGAGTTGATGGAGGAACTGGAGAGGATATGAAAAGTAAAGGCTAAAGTGATTCCAGTTGTAGACAGTTAGCCCTCCCTCCCCCCCCCCACACACAGAGAAGGAAATATTTTGGGGGGATATTTAAAAAGACAGAATATTATATTTTGCCAAGGAATAATGGGAGAAAATCTTAAAAGAGAGAAATTTCTCCCTCTCCTCCGAGCAGAAACTCAACAGGCCAGCTCTGTAGAAATGCAGATTTGATCATTCTTTCGGAAAGACTGGAACCAAGAAGCTTGGAGCCAATGGGATTAGAAAGACAAAGACCCCTAAAAATCTACATCACCCACCCAAAATCTAAAGACACGACCTGTAAGACATAATAGGATTAACCCACCACCACTAGAATACCAAAAGGGCACACTGAATCTCAGGTCAAAGTTCATTGCATAGGAAGAGCCTCAAATATTGAGCCTTGGTGGAGCAGTGGGCTAATGCCTCCTTAAGTAACACCAGCTGCCTGCAATTAGTGCAGGTTCGCATCCCACCAGGCTCAAGGTTGACTCAGCCTTCCGTCCTTCCAAGGTAGGTAAAATGAGGACCCAGATTGTTGGGGGCAATAAGCTGACTTTGTAATAATGCCGCTTAAGGTGTGTGTGAAAGCCCTAATAAGCAGGCATATACATAGGATGAAGGCTACTGCTAAGCTTGTAAGCCGCCCTGAGTCTTCGGAGAAGGGCAGGTTATAAATGGAATTAAAATAAAATAAATAAATAAATAAATACAGTACAAGGCCACAGGAACAGGAACAACTCCAAACACAAAAGCCCAAGAAGGTATAAAAACCCATCACTCCCAGCTCCATTTTGTCAGCCACCCCAGAAACACTGAAGCTTCTGGCAACTCAATAAACTGGAACTTCTTTCCTAAAGCAGTCTCCATTTTCTTATTCCTGGCTTGACTGAAGATTTTTCTTTCAACACAGTGATGGTAGGAGCATGTGGGAGACTATGACTCTGAATCCAACAGATCCCAAGAACAACTTCTGAGCTCTTAATCCAGAGGAGTGCAGTGCTGGTAACATTGGCTAGGATACCTCACAGAACCTTCAAAATCCCACATCTCTGGCAGAGAACCTGAGACTGAGGAAGACACAGACTACCTGTAAGGTTGAGAAGGAAATTTTCTGGAATACTTGTGTGTGTGTGTGTGTGAGAGAGAGAGAGAGAGAGAGACAGACAGACAGACAGACAGACAGACAGACAGACAGACAGAGACAAAGTGCATGTGTGCGCGCACATGTGTATGGACACACACATACATGACAAATACCCACATGGAGACATAAATATCTGTTTAAAAAGAGGAAAAAAACAGTTTGCAGATAGAATTCCCTCCTGGATCTAAACCACCTTCCTTTAAGTCTTTCAGAAGTTATATATCAGAAAGCTGCTTCCCTCTAGTGGATAAGCAAAATAATATTTTTAAATGTCCATGTTTAGCCCAAAGACTGCATATTTAAAATACAATGTTTGACAGGCTTCCTAAATTATCCTGTGTATCTGTAGTGTAAGGTTATCTAATGCTCAGACCTTTAAGATTCAATAGAAGATTGAACACAGGCTTTCTAAGTAAAGCTTTATTTTTGGCCAAGAACAAAGCTGGGTGCGCCTGAGCGGTCTCAGTGGCAGGTGAGACAAAGCTGGCAGGGCACACACCCCAAGTATCAAATCATCAGCTTTTATAGCTGTTACAGAACAAAGAAGTACATGTCCATCATGAAATTCCAGCTTAAACTTGCCCAAACCTGCCCCAAACCTGCCTCCTGTTCTACTGCTTTTGTTTTGTTGCCTTGATAGGTGATAATGACACAGACATCATATGATTTAGTACCTACTTCCCTTATTTCTATTCTCCTGGGCAGTTGAATAGCACATTTTCCTGCCCATGCCTCTGTGAAGTCCTGTAAAGTACTGATGGCCAAGAACCCTTTCCCACAGTCAATTGGAATCAATTTAAGGTGATCCAGGTGTTCGGAGCCACAAATACTCAGGGCTCGTACAGTGGCTTGACAAAGACTGAAGGGTATTTGAGGTTTACTAGAGGAAATCATGTGGTCCTCCCATTGGTTATAACTACTGGGGTAGCAGGGATGATAGAGATGAGAATATGAAGGTCAATAATGAACCTTAGGGGCGATAGTGTACTGGCAAGTGCCAGGAAATTAAGAAGTAGGGGAGATACAATAGCAGTATTCCAGTATTTGAGGGGCTGCCACCAAGAAGAGGGGGTAACGTTATTCACCAAAGCACCAGAAGACAAGAAATGATGGTTGGAAACTGATCGAAGAGAGACATGACCTGGAATTAAGGAGAAACTTCCTGACAGTGAGGAAAATTAACCAGTGGAACAGCTTGCCTCTAGAAATCGTGGGTGCTTAATCACTGGAGGTTTTTAAGAAGAAACTAGACATTCACTTGTCTGAGATGGTATAGGTCCTCCTGCGTGAGCAGGGGACTGGACTAGAAGACCTCCAAGGCCACCTCCAGCTTTATTCTTTCAAGATTATAGGGTTTTACATTCCATCCCTTGGAACATTTGCCCTGATTCTGGATAGAGATTGTAGCAGTTGGCAAGGCTTGCCTAGCTTGGGAAGAGGTTGATAAGGCACACTGACCATTCCACCCTGGTGGGAGTTTGTATAGGCAGATTAACTTCCCACATTGAGTCCATAAGGGCAGCAAGGTTTTGCTAGGGTGCTGGGGGCAAATTCCTCTAAGTAGAGCTTCAAGAGCTTGCTTGCATAATGATAAAGTGGTACATTTTTGACATTCTCTCAATCTCCATTTGAACCAAAAGTTCTGGTCATCAGGGTAGCATGGATGTCTGGGGCCAGCGTGTTCTTGTCCCTCCCATTCTTCTTTCTTACTATTTATGGTACATGTGCAAGATCCAAAATACTCGCCCACTCCTATTGGCCCTCGATCCTCTAAGACTTTACCGTGGAATCCAGGTTTCCAAGCCCCCAAGTTGAGAAAGCAGAGTTTGTAGCTACCATGGGCCAAATTCAGTTTCCGGGTCTTTTTCCCCTCTGACATCCCCATGTTTACCATCCCCAGTATCAAAGAAATCATTATCACTCTCGCAATCTGATTCTTCCTGCAAAGCACATAACTCAAGGAATAAATCAAATTCGTGAGACCCATTGAAATGGCCCTCGACAATGTCCTCCCAGGACAATACTTGCTCTTCTTCTTCTCCTCCTCAGACAGGTTCCAACAGAGTCAGTCCTTCCTCACAAGTTCGTTGTACTAGAGTCAGGGGTCTGGGACACATGCACCTTTTGGAGTAAGTTAGGGAGATCTTGTTGGAGAAACTCCTGGGGAGGCAAAATAGAGGGAGAAAGAAGCAGAAATCACTACAAAGAGATTTGTAAATTTTGGGGCTACCCCCAGATATTTGTCCAAATTGTAGCCTTGGGTTGTAGTGTTCCTCTGAGTCAAGACGGCAAACTCAGTAATGCAATCATAGTTCCATCCAGATTATTTTTATGTGTAACAGGATTGTGCTAATTTTTCTGATGACATTTGTCCTCCATGACCATTTACCAGATCCACTGTTGCCTCTGCATCACAGCAGCAAATGAAATGATAGCCAGATGTGAGGAGGTGATTTATGGCAGAAAGCCACTCAATATTTTCAAAACTACAGAGCAGTGTTTCTCAACCTTGGCAACTCAAAGATGTGTGGATTTCAATTCCCAGAATTATTTCAGCCAGCAATACTGGGAGTTGAAGTCCACACATCTTCAAATGGCCAAAATTGAAAAACACTGTTAAAGAGGTTTGCAGAAAGTCCTGGTTTCATAATAAGATCCCTGAAGAAGCAGAGCTGGAATATTCAAAACCACCCCCCCCTCAAAAATTATTTATTAAAGAGTGGGTAATTAAATAAGTTAATGATTTTTTCCATATCTGAAAATCTTGCCAAGAAAATTGCAGGCTATTGCCAGGAATCAACATTGAGTTGAAGGCATTATAAGCCACACTGAAAATCCATGGTTATCTCAATGGTCTCTCCCCAAAGTTTTCAGATTATTATCTTGTAGTCTAGTTAGCATTGCTATGCAACAAATTAAATATAGTTTCAAGGTATCTACCATTTTATTTTATTTATTTAAAGTAAATAGTTTTTGGTGCACCATAAAACAGGAAAGAGGAAGAAGGATTTATTCCAGGATATTTTAGACTTTCATATCTTGACTATGGTTTGGGATTACCTAAGTGATCTTGGCTTTTAAATTCAGCCAAAGTTAGCTACAGTAAGTTAATGGTACTTGCTGAATGCTTCTTTAATGTTATGAAGGCTGCTAAAAACTTAATAAATCATTTTACTGCCTTTTAATAAAGGATATCACCAAATTTTGATGGCGTAGTCTTGTAGAAAAGAGTTTTTGGGTCTGCAGTAATGGGATATTCGTTTTATGGGATATTCTCTCTTCTAGATTAGAATAGACCCAATCTTTTTGGCCTTTCACAAGGCTTTAAAAACTTGGTATATACCTGGGCCATAGCTATATTAAGGACCCCATTATTTAGTTTTGCAATTAATTAATTAATTAATTACTATTTGTGGTCATTTTGCGAGTATTTTTTACAAGTAGTCCTCCACTTATAACCACAACTGAGCCCGACATTTCTGTTGATAAATGAGATAGTTAAGGGATTTTTGTCCCATTTAATGACCCTTCTTGTCAATGTTGTTAAGTGAATAGCCATAGTTGTTACATTAGTAACATGATTGTTAAGTAAATCTAGTTTCCGCATATGCTTTGGTTGTCATGAATATGGGGGTCTGTTGCCAAGTGTTTGAATTTTGATCATATAACCATGGAGATGCTCCAATGGTCATGTGAAAAATGGTCATAAGTCACTTTTTTTATTGAAAAGTTTTAAAATACATTTTTGAAACATATACCCCATCTACCCCACCCCTCTCCCCATCCGTCCCATCCCAACACACACACCCCAACTTCCCAGAGCCGAATACAGGGTATTACATATGTGCTGCTCGCTTCGGCAGCACATATACTAAAGTTGGAACGATGCAGAGAAGATTAGCATAAGTCACTTTTTTCAGTGGCTTTGTAACTTTGAAGAGTCACTAAATGATCTGTTGTTAAGTCAAGAAGTAACAAGAAGTAACTTTTAAATTGTTTGAATTATAATTTTAGGATTGTAAGTGTCACTGCGTGTTTTTTTTTTAGTTTTGCCAGCTTTCTGTCTGTACATTTCTGTCTGTACATTTTCCCCTGCTCTCTGCACCTGTGTTACTATCTTACCATGTAACCATAGTGAATGTCACATGTTCAGCCATGTTATGGTTTTACTCTGTTTTGTCCTACTAAGTGTGCATGTCTAGAAAAAGTTTTCTCAAAGTTCATCGCCCTCTGTTAGGGAATAATAATCCTCCCCTGACAGTAAGTACCCAGTCACTTGGTTAAGTTGGATGGCTACAGAAAATTAATTAATTAATTAATTAATTAATTAATTAATATAATTGGAAGGGGACTTGCAGGTCTTCTAGTCCAACCCCCTCCTCAGGCAGGAAACCCTATACCATTTCAGACAAATGGTTGTCCAGTCTCTTCTTTAAAACCTCCAGTGTTGGAGCATTCACCGCTTCTGGAGGCAGGTTGTTCCACTGGTTAATTGTTCTAACTGTCAGGAAGTTTCTCCTTAGTTCTAGGTTGCTTCTCTCCTTGACTAGTTTCCATCCGTTGCTTCTTGTCCTGCTTTCAGGTGCTTTGGAGAATAGCTTGACTCCCTCTTCTTTGTGGCAGCCCCTGAGATATTAGAACACTGCTATCATGTCACCCCTCACCCTTCTCTTCGTTAAACTACACATACCCAATTCCAGCAACTGTTCCCTGTATGTTTTAGCCTCCAGTCCCCCAATCATCTTTGTTGCTCTTCTCTGTACTCTTTCTAGAGTCTCGACATCGTTGTTTACATCGTGGTGACCAAAACCGGATGCAGTATTTGAGGTGTGGCCTTACCAAGGCATTGTAAAGTGGTATTAGTACTTCACTTGATCTTGATTCTGTCCCTCTGTTAATGTCAAACTAGACATACCCAATTCCAACAACCGTTCCTTATATGTTTTAGCCTCCAGTCCCCTGATCATCTTTACTGCTCTTCTCTTCTAAAGTCTCAACAACTTTTATTAGATGTTCCTCTACTAAATATTAGAGAAAATGCCATGTTCTTCAATTCAGATCCAGCAAAGACAGTAAAGAAGTACAAATCGGTTCCAGTTGAGAACTTAGAATCAGTTCAGAAAACTCATTGAATTTGATTTGGATGTCCAACTCAATCTCGACCTTAGTTCTAAACTGGACCTGATGTTATTTGATTCCATCTGATTCAGACAAAATGAAATGCCTGTGTTCATGGAGGGAAAAATCTCTGAACTAAGCTGAATCAATGTGGACACATTCACTTCAAGGAAACAAATCGACCAATCAATTTAGTTTGTGGAATCAGCTTGAAGATCTGACTTTTCCAAATAAATTCAGAAGCATTGAATATTCACGAGCAAGCCAAGTGTGCCTGAGGGAGAGGGAAAAAATCAAAAGCATCTGCCCCAGGGAAATAAAAACACAGCCATGTTAAATAATTGAAATCTGTTCTTTCCCAATCTTGCAAATCAGCTGTATTTTTTTTTAAGAAAATCGCTCTGCAAAATGAGCATTTTGCTTCGCAATCTACCACCCGTCTGTGCCGGCTGGGTGTTAAAAACCCTCTTACAAAAACCAAAACTAATGCTCCTATCAACTCCCCCAAGACTCACAAGTTCTTCTAGAGACACCCCTTTCCACAAAGGGACATCGTCTCACAGTTTACTCTTGAGAGTAGCAAGGCTAAATTTGTGCCAGAAAGAAAGGGGGGAGGAAGAGTTTATATAATTATGGAAGTGTAAAAAATGAGAGAATTCTGTGGTCCTGTGATCATTTAGAATATTTTTTGGGGGGGATATTAATGGTTACAAGTAGTCCTCAACTTATTATCACAGTTGAGCCCAAAATTTTCATTGGGGTAAGCAGTAGAATTGTTGAGTTTTGCCCCATTTTACAAACTTTTTTTGCCACGGTTATTAAGTGGATCACTGCAGTTATTGAGTGAATCATGCTGTTATTAAGCAAACCTGGTTTCCCCCACTGACTTTGCTTGTACACAGCCAGATGGGAAGGTTATAAATGGAGACCACATGACTCAGGGTTGTAAGTTGTAAGTTACAATAAATGCCAGTTGCCAAGAATCAGAATTTTAATCATGTGATCTACAGGGATGCTGCAAGGGTCGTAGGTGTGAAAAATGGTCCTAAGTCATTTTTTTCAGTGCTGTTTTAACTTTGATCAGTCACTAAATGAATGATTGTAAGCTGAGGAATACCTGTACATAATAAAACAGAATAAGAGATGGAAGGGACCTTGGAGGTCATCTAATCCAACCCCCTGCTCAAACAGGAAACCCGACACCATTCCAGACAAATGGTTGTCCAGTCTCTTCTTTAAAACCTCCAATGATGAAGCACCCACAACATCTTTAGGGCAAGCTGTTCCACTGGTTAATTGTCCTCACTGTTAGGAAGTTTCTCCTTAGATCTAGGTTGCTTCTCTCTTTGGTCAGTTTCCATCGGTTGGTTTCCCCCTTGTCTTTAGAAGGTTACAAAACGTGTTAATGTGACCCCCTGCAACTATAGATAGGAGTCAGTGGCCAAGTACCTGAATTTTGATCACATGACCATGGGGATGATGCAACGGTCATAAGTGTGAAAAGCAGTCATAACTCACTTTTCTTGAGTGCAGTTGAACTTTGAACAAATGGTTATAAGTTGAACCAACCTTCCATCTGCAGTGCCCAAGAAACAAAGATGGTTTTCATAGCAGTATGATGAAAACCCCAGCATTGTATGTGTGTGTGTGTGTGAGAGAGAGAGAGAGAAAGAGAGAGAGAGAGAGAGAAAGAGAGAGAGAGAGAGAGAGAGAGAGAGAGAGAGCAAGCACAGGTAGTCCTTGAATTACCACCACAACTGAGCCCAAAATTTATGTTGCTAAGTGAAACATTTGTTAGGTGAGTTTTGCCTCATTTTACGACTTTTCTTGCAACAGTTGTTAAGTGAATGTTCACATTTGTTAAGTTAGTAACTCGGTTGTTAAGTGAATCTGGCTTTGTCCCTGATTTTGCTTCTCAGAAGGTCGCAGAAGGGGGTCATGTGATCCCAGGACACTGTAACCATCATAAATATGAACCTCTTGCCAAGCATCTGAATAGGGATGCTGCAATGGTCATAAGTGCGAAAAACAATCATAAGTCACTTTTTTTCAGAGCTATTGTAACTTTGAACGGTTACTAAATGAACTATTGTAAGTCGAGGTCTATCTCTACACAGAAGCCACTGATTCCACTCTAAACACTTAATTCAACTGGGCAGCCAACAAGCTATTTCTTTAGCAGGATGCCCAGGACAAACTGCATGACATAAGTTGTCCCAACTGCAGTCCTTTCTGCCTAACAGTTGAGCTGGCACTGGTTACCAGTTAAACAACAACAACAACAACTCCTGCTGCATTATAACAGACTTTGTAGAATAGCTTTCAGATTCAGATCTGAATCTGAACTTCAGCTATTTGCACAGTGGGAGAAAAGGCTTGGAATATAATTAGTCTAAGCTTGGAAGAAACTGCTTTGCCAGTTTACATTTAAAAAGACACAAGCAGTCTTTTTTAGGTATTATGACACCCTCTGCTGGTTTCTCACTTGTATGCAAGATTGTCTCAAGTGAAAAAACCCACAAAGAAATTCAGTTCACTAAGATTGGATTGTCCGACTTCCTCCAGATTTTTGGAACAGCTTGACCAAGATGAGAGTTGGTTAGTAGAACAATGAGGTTTACAAGACAGCACATATTTTTTACAGCCAGTTCTTAAATTTATGATTTTTACTTATATGATTTTTGAAACTAGAAAAACTGAAATTTTCAGTTTGTAAGGACAGTTGCTGTTTTAGGTAAAGATTACTTCACTGGTCCTAGCTGTGGTCATAAAATGAGGACTACCAAATTTTTGATTAATCTGTTCAGCAGGGATATCTTTAAGGTGTGATCAAATAGTAAAACTGGCACCCACAACAATGCAATTAAACCCCGGCACTTTTCAAAATGCAAATGCACAATAAAGGGAGTCATTTTCAGTTGCAAAGTTATGATGGCCATCTTGACTTCATTTTTTTATATTGTTTTATTATACCATTTTAAAACACCTGTAGTACATTATATGATTTGGGTATATCTTACAACCATTCCTTTAGTGACTGTTCAAAGTCACAATAGCACCGAAAAAGTGAGTTATGATCGTTTATCACACATAGGCCCATGGCAGTAGCATCATGTGATCAAAATTTGGGCGGTTGGCAACTGGCAAGTATTTATGACAAATGCGCTGCCCTGGAATCACATTTGTAACCTTCCTATCCAGTTCCCACAACCAAAGTCCACGGGGGAAGACAGATTTGCTTAAGGTTTGCATAATTCATTTAACAACTGCGATGATTTGCTTAACAACTGTGGCAAAAAAAAGTTGTAAAATATGACACAAGTCACTTGACAACTGCCTTGTTTAGCTATGGAAATTTTGGGCTGAATTGTGGTTGTAAGTTGAGGACGTGTAATAATATTTATACAGTGTATGTTAAGGAATTTTTTGTGCAGAGGTCTCCTTGTGCTACCAAAGAGTTGCACAGACAAGGAAGGGTACTGAGAGCAAGAGTCACACAGTAAGAGTACACTGAGTTGTAAAAGCAAAAAGTATTTTACTTTGAGGTGGTGTAAAAACAAAAAATGCACAGTCAAAAATAAACAGTCCAAGTCATACACAATAGCAACAGTCCAAGGAGTAATCCAAACTACAAAGTCTTCTTACCGGTCCAGAGGTCAATACACAGTTCAGGTTTACAACAGTAGTAAACCAACAGCAGAGCAAAAACAGCAATAGTAGAGATCAGCATTGTGTTTCACAGCACTTTGTACCTTCGTAAAATGGTCTGCAATATTTACATCAGATGAACAATACTCTAGCTGTATTAATTTATCCTTGATACATTGTCTGAAATTTAAATAATGAAGATCAGTATGTTTAGATCTTGTTCTTACTGCAGCATTGTTAGCCATCTTTATCGCAGCTTGATTGTCCTCATACACAATAAATGGATCATTTACATTTAAACCCATATCTAACAATAATTGTTTGTACACTAGCAGTTCTGTACATAACACTGATAGACATGAAAATTAAGCCTCCATTGTAGACAAGCTTATGTGTTTTTGTCTAATGGACTTCCATCCAATCAAAGAATCACCCAACATTACAGCCAACCCTGAGGTAGATTTACGAGTGCTTGTATCAGAGGCAAAACTCGCATCTGCATATGCAGTAAGGACTAACTCACGATTTGGCTCTAAATATAACGAGTAGTGAATAGTCTGCTTCAAATACTTTAATACTCGTTTAGCTGATTGCCAGTGTCTAACAGTTGGATTATTGTTGTACCTAGCTAATTGGTTTACACAGTAAAAAATATCAGGTCTAGTCCAATTACTCAGATACATAAGATTTCCTATCAAAGATTGATACATAGTCTTATCAAATACAGGACTCTCAACATTAGTGTCCTTAAAATCCATAGCCATCGGAGTTTTTGCTGGTTTACACATTTCCATATTGTATCTCTTTAATAACTGAGATATTTTACTGGCTTGCGACACCTTAAAACCCCTATTCGTTTTCACAATATCTAACCCCAAATAGTGGCTTATTTTCCCAAGATTTCTGATTGTGAATTTATTTTCCAATCTTGAAATGATAGTTTGTGCTTCTAACTCAGTTTTTGTTATTATTGCGATATCATCTGTGAATAATAAAAGAAAAGATAACGCTCCGTTGTGTTCTCTTCTAAACAAACAAGGATCAGCATTACTGGCTACAAAACCTAATGCACTTAACTCATTAACTAAACATTTATTCCACTCATAGCCTAATTGTTTCAATCCATAGAGGCTTTTCTTTAATTCCCAACAATCATGGTCTCTATCATTGGTCAATCCTGGTGGTATTCTTAAATAAATAGTATGTTGCAATGGAGCATGTAAATATGCAGTTTCAACATCTACATGGGTAACCATATATTGGTTTTTAGCTGCCCATACTAAAGCTGCTCTTAAAGTAGTTGCCCTCAGACTGGGTGCAAACACCTCATCATAAACCTCAGTAGTTTGGGCAAAACCTTGTGCAACCAAACGTGCCTTATGGGTTATAGTTCCATCTGCACCCTTCTTTATTTTATATATCCATTTGCAACCTATAGCTTGCTCACCAGGTGGCAGTTTTGCTTTCTCATAGACCTTAAGATCCTGCAAAGACTTCAACTCCCTGTTCATTGCAGCTTTCCATGATGCCTGTTCCTTTTCAGGATACATCCTGATCTCATCATAGTTAGAAGGTACTGAACTAACTTGACATATTATACTAGCTTCATAGTGATCAGGTGGATGTCTGATATGCGTTGAACGCCAAGGAATTACAGGGTTTTGAATTTCTGACTCCTTTCCTTCCTCCGTTTCATCTATTATCTCCCCTATCTCTTCATCTTTTATAATTACAGGAGATGCATTATCATTACTAGTTACGTTATCAGAGGAGTCCTCAAACACTAGAGCAGACATGTCAAACACAAGGCCCGGGGGCCGGATCTGGCCCATGAAGTGGTTTCATGTGGCCCACGAAGCCATCCTGGAAACAGTGAGGGAACGGCCCCCACTGCCTTGGCCCTGGCCCAGAGACCCTCCTTCTGCCAGAGACCCTCAGATCTGTCCCACTCCTGCCCAGGCCCCCATAGGCACCCTTGATGCAAACGATTAGAGCTGGCCATGCCCACCCAGTAGGCCACACCCACCCAGGTCACACCCACCCAGCCCCTTGAGGGCAACCACAAGGCTGATGTGGCCCTCAATGAAATTGAGTTTGACACCCCTGCACTAGAGGATCAGTATTAACAGTTCCTTGCTCTAATCTATCCCAACCAATGTGCTCAAGGAATTTTGCACTAGTACTATTATATACATTAGTTGTGCTTCGTTCCCAGAAACGATAGGATCTGTGGTTAGCTTCATAACCTACGAAGTATAATTGCCTAGCCCTATGTTGGCCTTTACTCCTGAGTTGTGCAGGAATGTGGACCCAAGCTGGGGTGCCAAATGTGTGCAGGTAATCAAGGTTTGGTCTTCTACCATGCCATATTGTATATGGTATTTTACCAGTAGAAGTATTAACAACTATATTCAGAACATGGTTTGCACATTTTGCTGCCTCCCCCCACAGTCTATCTGTTAAGCCAGAATCTTTTAACATGGTTCTCATCATGGCTTATAATGTTTGCCCATGTCTCTCAACAAATGCATTATGTTGAGGCCTATAAGGGGCTGAACGTTTATGCTCAATGCCAGCGGATTCTAACATATCAACAAAACGCTTATTTGTAAATTCAGTACCATTATCAGTAATTATGCACTGAACCTTTCTCTTTGTTTTTCTCTCCACAAACTTCAGCCAGTTTGCAAATTGTTGGAAAGTGTCTGCCTTTGACTTAAGCAGATAACAAAATCCATAACGAGAGTAGTGGTCAAGGATACTTAAAATATAACATGATCCTCCTAAACTTGGTTTCATGGGTCCAATTAAATCAGCAAACACAACTTCCAAAGGTACAGTTGTTTTGAAACCGTTTAACCCGTTTGCAGGAGTTGCCTTACTCTTTTCCTGATTACAGGCATTGCAATTCAAATACTTACTACATGGCTTCAGTTTAATTCCACTAACTCAACTGTTTTACGTAGTGAGTTAAAGTTTACATGCCCTAACCACCTATGCAATAAATGTATACACTCATCATGTGGCTTCTTGTTCTCACATATTGAGTTAGGTTTTACTGTACTAACCTGGTTACTTGTGAGAACGAATAAACCATCTTTCAAATTAGCAGTTACACAGGTTCCATTTGTCTCAATAGTGCATTGCTCCCCTCTGAATGTTACCACAAACCCAACTTTAACCAATTCCCTTACAGATAACAGGTTGAACCTTAGTTTAGGTATATATAACATAGGTAACTGTTCATCAATGCATGGACAATAGGAATTACCTTCACCAGAGGCCTTCATCCTCCAACCGTTTGCCAGTGAAACATATTGGTTGCTGTTTTTCATATTAATAAACCTCTCTTTCACTTTAGTGGTTGTGTCTCTCTCAGCTGGTCTCTGTCACGCCTTCTTCTGGACTCTTCCAGCAGTCTCCCAGTAATGTTAGTCAAAGTCAGTTCCTCTCTGGTCAGGACTTCCAAAGAAGAAACATACCCATCATAACTCTCATCCAAAGATGACAGAATAATGTAGACCTGATGCAACTCTGAAAAAATCAGCTCCTTTTCATGAAGCTCTTGAAAAGTTGCCTTCATGTAATTTAAATGGGTCAGCATATCTCCATTCTTCTGCAGACGAGCCCTAAACAGCTTACGTGTAAGGTGTATATGTGCACCCACACTGTCTCGAACATAAAGCCTTCGCAAAATGCCCCAACACCTAGCAGCAGACTCCTCACCACGAATATGGACAAGCTGCTGGTCATTCAGTGTTAGTCCAATAATGCAAAGAGCTTTCTCATTGCTTCTTTTAAAGTTGTCTATCTTCTTTGCATCCTCTTCGTCATTTGCATCCCAAGCAGTCGTATCTGGTGGGTTATTTACAACAGTCCATAGACCTTCCTTGCGCAAAAGCAAGCAGCATTTCGTGGACCAGGAAACATAGTTTGTCCCATCCAACCGGGTTATCCAGGAGATGCCTGACAACAGTTCCTGTGCCATTTTACACCAAAATAGCTAACACAAACTCAGCTAGGAAAACTGTGTGTACTTACTCTCAGGACAGGCCTGGGCCCATAACCAGAGTTAAGGAATTTGTTGTGCAGAGGTCTCCTTGTGCTACCAAAGAGTTGCACAGACAAGGAAGGGTACTGAGAGCAGCAAGAGTCTCACAGTAAGAGTACACTGAGTTGTAAAAGCAAAAAGTATTTTACTTTGAGGTGGTGTAAAAACAAAAAATGCACAGTCAAAAATAAACAGTCCAAGTCATACACAATAGCAACAGTCCAAGGAGTAATCCAAACTACAAAGTCTTCTTACCGGTCCAGAGGTCAATACACAGTTCAGGTTTACAACAGTAGTAAACCAACAGCAGAGCAAAAACAGTAATAGTAGAGATCAGTGAATTCAGAGAGAGAGAGAAGCTACTTCCTAGCTTCCTCTTATGGCCATGAGAACACCTACACACCCATTGGCCAACCAACTTCTCAAAGTCATAACATTATGGTTAATATATTTTCAACCCAACATTGTAGGCTAACACCATATGCCTAACAGTGTTGACTGGAGTTTCTTAACTGTGAGAGGGACCTTGGAGTCCTAGTGGACAATCACTTGACTATGAGCCAGCAGTGTGCAGCAGCAGCCAAAAAAGCTAATACAATCCTGGGTTGTATAAACAGAGGCACAGAATCAAGATCAGGTGAAGTACTAGTACCGCTTTATAAAACCCTAGTAAGACCACACTTGGAATACTGCAGCCAAATTTGGTCACCATGCTAAAAAAAGATGTTGAGACCTTGGAAAATTTTTAGAGAAGAGCAACTAAAATGATTAAAGGCCTGAACACTAAAATATATGAAGAACGGCTACAGGATTTGGGTTTGACTAGTCTAAAGGGGAAAAAAAGACATAGGGGAGACATGAGAGCAGTATTCCAGTATTTGAGGGGCTGCCACAAAGAAGAGGGCATGAAACTATTCTCCAAAGCACCAAAGGGCCTGACAAAAAACAATGGTTGGAAACTGACCAAAGAGAGAAGCAACCTGGAATTAAAGAGAAACTTCCTAACAGTCAAGACAACCAGTGGAACAGCTTGCCACCAGAAGTTGTGGGTGCTCCATCTCTGGAGGCTTTTAAGAAGAGACTAGAGAGTCACTTGTCTGAAATGGTATAGATTCTCCTGCTTGAGCAGGGGGCTGGACTAGAAGACCTCCAAGGTCCCTTCCAGCTCTATTCTATTCTATTCTATTCTATTCTATTCTATTCTATTCTATTCTATTCTATTCTATTCTATTCTATTCTATTCTATTCTATTCTATTCTATTCTATTCTATTCTATTCTATTCTAAACAGTATGATGTTTAAATAACTTCAATTTTTAAAGACAAAGAGAATTCATTATGATTTCCAAAGCTTATTGATAAGCCTAAGTTTGCTTAAATGTTACATCTGAAGTTGTATGATTGTTTATAAAAATAATACAATTGGGATACAAAAATAAATAAATAAATATGGCATTGATAATTGGAAGTAACAAAAGAGGTTGCAGGTATTCCTTGATCTGCAACTATTCATTTAGTGAACATTTGAAATTACAACAGCACTAAAAAAAACTTATAACCAGTTCTCGCACTTATGACCATAGGCTTCTCCACAATCATATGATCAGAACTGAGATACTTGGAAAGGGATTGTGCATTTATGCCAGTTGCAGTGTCCCAGAATCACATGATCACCATTTGTGACCTCCCCAGCTTGCTTTTGACAAGCAAATTCAATAGAGGAAGCCAGATTCATTTAACGACTGTGTGATTCATTTAAGAACTGCAGAATGACTTGCCTCCAGAAGTTGTGAATGCTCAAACACTGGAGGTTTTTAAGAAGAGATTGGACAACTATTTCTCTGAAACGGTATAGGGTTTCCTGCCTGAGCAAGGGGTTGGACTAGATGACCTCCAAGGTCCCCTCCAACACTTATGCCATTAGAAACTGGAAATAAAATGATTGGGCTAGGAGAGACTTTGTCTCTCCAGCAGTTATTGCTTTCCAGGAATGCAGAAATGCTGCATTTTTCTACAAAGAACCTGAACAGCTTTCTTTGAATCAATTTCCTTTTGAATAAGTGAAAGTGTTGCTCCAAGTATATCAATGAGATTTAGCAGAGGCAAGCAGGAATTCACTTTTGAGAAGGTAAAGACAAGACAGCACCTGCCACCTTCCAGCTCACCTGTCTAGCTCAGAGAAAGGAAAACCTTTCAAAGAAAAGCTTGGCTGGACAGGAACTTCGTGTGAATTTAACTTCTATTGGAAGATTTTTTTCCCCATTACATCTCCCACAAATCAACTCCCTTTTGGTTTCAGCCATGAAAAGAGACAGGCTACTATATGGAATGTTTACAATAATAGAAAGAGAAAAGGGGAGAAGTCAAAACATGTTAGTGAGAACCAAGCAGTGGTGGGATTCAGACGGTTCACACCACTTTGGCAGAACTGGTAGCTAATTTTTTTGTTGCCCAGGACTTCCGGAAGCGGCATCCACACAGAGAACTGGTTGTTCACCACTGGAATAGAGTCATATTTTCTTAGGAATTTTCAGAGGTCACAAGGAAATTACATTCTCATATCCTTTCCACTTCAGTTCAGAAAAACTTTATGGATCTTAGGTTTTGTAACCTGGTACAAAAAAAGTTGTTATAATGATGCAAAAAAAGGGGGGGGCAAGCTTACATTCTGTTTACAATCTTGGAAGAGAACAATGTTTCCTGATGAAAGTCCTTTTTTTTCTTCACTCATTACCTTTAATATTTATATTAATTTGCAAACTCATCATATGATTCTACATGAATCTGCAGGAAACATCACAGAAATTACCCATCTTATCTCTCACCCTTATCCCAAAGGAAGAATGTTTGCCATTTCCTCCAAGGCCTTGTTGATTGAATTTCACTTTTTTTATTTATTCATTTGTTAGTAAACTGCTTTCCCTGTCAAGCAGAGTATCCCACAGCAACAAAGCACACCATTTATTCCTTCAAAGATGTTTTTGATAGTTTTGTGTGTCTTCTCTAGTTTGTCATTTTATTATGATAAAAGTGTATGTACCCTATTAGATGTGTTAGTCTTAGCCACTTGACTTATTATAAAACTTTTATTCACAAAACATGAAACTCAGTCAACTGAACACTCTAATTTACTGGCACTAATGGTTGACACGGGTTGCTGCTGGCATCCTAGGTATCAACCAGGTATCTCCTTAAAATGTAAGATGTTCCGACTAGTGCAGTTTTTTGTAGCTTTGCTGGAGTTATTGCAGGAAGTTGCAATTTCTTGATGTGTTTTGTAAAGTTTTTGGACATAGTTCCCAGTGCCCCGATGACAATGGGTATCACTGTTACACGTTTCATCCATAATCGCGCAGTTTCGATGGCCAGGTCGCGGTATTTTGTAATTTTTTCCAGTTCTTTTTCTGGCATCTCCTAGTACAGTGATATCAATCAGCTGTACGCTTCGTTTCTCTACAACTGTGATATCTGACGTGTTGTGTTCCAAATGGTGATCTGTCCGTATTCGGAAGTCCCACAAGATCTTCATCCTCTTATTCTTGACAACTTTTTCCACCCTATGTTCCCACGACTTTTCGGACACAGGCAAGTCTTATTTTTTACACAATACCCAGTGGAATAGTTTAGCAACTCTGTCATGTCTAGCTTTGTAATCAGTTTGCGCAATTTTGCTGTACTCACATATTAAATGTGAAACAGTTTCAGCTTTGTTGTTGCAAAGTTGGCAATTTGGATTGTCAGTAGATTTTTGTATCTTCACTTTCATGGCATTAGTTTGTAGTGCTTGTTCTTGAGCAGCCAGTATTAAGCCTTCTGTTTCTTTCTTGATGGTTCCCATCTTAAACCATGCCCATGTCAAGTTGTTATCACATTTTCCTTCAATGTTTTTCAAATGTTGTCCATGCAAAGCTTTGGTTTTCCATCTATTTAATCTATCATCCAGCCGTTTTTCCTTATATTCTGCCTTTGTTTCTGTTATTTTGATAATTCTCTCTGTTTTCACAGCCTGCAGCAATTTTTTTGTACTTTGATTCACATAGTCATTCAAACTTCATTTTTCTTCTTCTACAGTTTGATGGATTTGCAGTAGCCCTCTGCCCCCTATACTTCTTGGCAAGTACAATCTGTCGATGTCACTTTGTGGATGTAGAGCATGGTACATGTTCAAAAGATTACACGTTTTCTGGTCTGGGTGTTCCAATTTGGCCAATGTCCGGTTGATAATTCCAGCTGGGTAGCGTATCACTGGGACTGCCCATGTATTAATGGCTTTAATTATATTTCCACCATTCAGCTTTGATTTTAGTGTTTTGCAAACTCTTCTGACGTATTCCTTTTGTGTTGACTCTTTGCCTTTTCCATTCAAGATGTTATCTGCTTCCAATATGTCTAGGTATTTGTAACCATCATCCTTTGCTAGTGCTTTCATAATACTTCCGTTTCCCAGTTCTATTCCTTCTATTTTTCCAACTTTCCCTCATTGCATGGATAATATAGCACATTTTCCAAGTCCAAAGTGTATAATAGTGTATGTACCCTATTAGATGTGTTAGTCTTAGTTAACCACTTGATTATTTATTATTATTATTATATAAATAAATAAATAAATAAATAAATAAATAAATAAATAAATAAATAAATAAATAAAAAAAATATATTCATAGGTTTGGTTCAAAGATCCTGCTGTCAGAAATGTTTGTGTGTGAGATGTCCTTGGTGCTCTCTGAGCTTGCTTGTTTTCTTGCAGACATTTCATTACCCTAACTAGGTAACATAATCTGTGCTATGGGTAGAAAGAAGTGCTCTTCAATGTCTCTTTATATTCTGGTGGTGGGTGGGGGTGGTCTTAGGGATTCTTTGGTTGGGCTGTCTACTAATGGCTCTTTGGAAGTTTCTTGATTGGGGTATTGCTTACTTGAGTTTTGGTCTGAAGTTGACTTTGGAGTTAATCTATGCTGATCTGGGTACTGATTACTAGTAGAGAGGTGCTGGAGTCTTTTTCTTTTTTGAGTTGGTTGATTGTCTCTTTTGCATAGTCTATAGATGTTGTTAATGTCTGTGTGTCTATTGATGGCTGATTTTTCAGACTGCCAGGCTTCTAGAAATTCCTTGGCATTTTTGGATTTAGCCTGGTTTAGGATTGTCACTTTTTCCCATTTGAAACTATGGTTAAATCTGTCTATATGTTGTGAAATTAAAGAATTGTTGTCATTCCTTCATCATGTGTGTGTTTGTGTATGTGTGTGTGTGTGTGTTCCCAGTGTGATTTCAGGCTAGATGTTACTTCTCAGCCCAACCTATTGGGAATCTTTGCTGGGAGTAAAAAATCTGAAAGATATTGTGCAGGGCTTGAATTGTGATGATGTTCATAAATAACATCATGCGGATTTTGATGCCTCCCCTGCAGACAAGATTGTCACTGGCATTTGAAGGAAAGAGGTCAAAAGAGGCAAGAGCTCTGCAAAAATCTTATCTGAAGGCCGGGGAGAAGAGGAAGGTTTTTGAAAGATGAACAGAACTTCATCAGCTCTGTATCTCTGTATCATAATATCTCTGGACGGGATATTATTCCGGATGGCAAATACCATGCTAAAGACGTTATGCTTCCTTGGTCCTGACAGATGGTATTATTTGATTAAAGGGACTTGAAGCACATCCACTCTGCCAATCTTACTGGACAAACAGGAACTATAACAGAGTCTACTCTAAGCAGTTCCTCAGATAGTTTATAGTTTATAGTTTATTATATTTGTATACCGCCCTTCTCCCGAAGGACTCAGGGCGGTGAACCTGGCACAACACCATGAAGGCCTTTACAGATGATAAACTTGATCGAGTTGCACTTAGAAACTGACTGGCAATCAGTACAGGTCAGAGACTACTAATGTCTCATGGGTACACTGAGGCATGTCCAACATTGCCCATGTTGCTGCATCCTAGACCAGTTGTGGTTTCTTTTTTTTTTTATTGAAAAGTTTTAAAATACAGTTTTCCTTTTAAAAACCCCCCTTCCCCCTCCCTGCTCCCCCCCTACCTCCCCCCAACCTCCCTCCCTCCCCCCCTCCCTCGACCCCCCCTCCCCCCCGACTTCCCAGAGCTAAATACAAGGTATATATATATAAAAAGGCAATCATAAACAACCATATACTAACAACTATAAATTCTAAAATCCATCACTCTCTAGCTTATATAGGATAAGACACACCTTGACAATATTAAATATATATAAAAAACTAGAATAAAAAAAGAAAAAAAAACGAAAGAAGACTTATTCGAATGCTACATAAAACTTCTTAACCCTATACTTGTTCTGGATAAACTCAATCCATTTTCTCCATTCCATAATATAACGTTCTTGCGAATGATCTTTCAAATAGGCCGAAATCTTCGCCATCTCTGCCAGGTCGGAAACCTTTAAAGTCCACTCTTCTATGGTCGGCAGTTCCTCTTTCTTCCAATATTGGCCTATCAAAAGTCTTGCCGCCGTAATTAAGTTCAACATCAGCTTAGTGTCCACAACTGTAGCGCCTTCAATTATTCCCAACAAAAAAAGTTGCGGACAAAACTTTATCCTCTGTTTAAAAATCTTCTGCATATTCCACCAGACTTTTATCCAAAAAGCCTTAACCTTCTTACATGTCCACCATATGTGAAAATATGTTGCATCTTCATCACCACACCTCCAACATTTAGGCTGATAATTCGGATACATACTTGCAAGCTTTTTAGGATCTAGATGCCATCTATAAAACATTTTATAAAAGTTCTCTCTTAGATTTTGAGCTTGAGTAAATTTTACGTTCCTCACCCAAATCTTTTCCCACGTGTCCATTGTAATAACTTCCTGGATGTTTTGGGCCCATTTTATCATACAATCCTTAACAAGCTCTGTTTCCGAGTCAATCTCTATCAATGCAAGATATATCCGTTTAATATGTGCTGGTCCCTGATTTCTAATCTGCTTTATCAAATTTTCATCAGTCATTGTAAATCCATTTTTCTGGTCTTCTTTCCACCTGGCCTGTAATTGAATATATTGAAACCAAGTTTGAACAACCTTCTCTTCTCGCAAGAGGCTATATGATTTCAAACACCAAACGTTCCTTTCCAGGCTTAAAATTTCCTTGTACGTAGTCACATCATGTTTGAAACCAGCATGTATATTTTCTATTGCGTGTTTTGGAATTGCCCACAATGGTATCTTGCTGCTTAGCTTATATCTATACTTCTTCCAAACTCTCAGCAATGCCTGTCTTAAAATATGCATCCTAAACACAGTATCTACCTTCTTATCATACAACAAATATGCATGCCAGCCAAACAACAAATCATGGCCCTCAAGATTTAATAACCTCAATTGCGTCAAATTAATCCAATCGCTTATTCCTACTAATGCAGCAGCTTCATAATATAATTTAAAATTAGGCAATTTAAGGCCACCTCTCTCACGAGTATCCTGCATAATCTTAAGTTTAACTCGTGGCTTTTTCCCTGCCCACACAAATTTATTGATACCACGCTGCCATTCCTCCAAGTTAGAATCTTTCTTAAGAATTGGTATCATTTGAAACAAAAATAAAAATTTGGGCAGGACATTCATTTTCACTGCTGCAATCCGTCCCAACAAAGACAATTGCAATTTTTGCCAACTCTCCAATTCTTTTTGAATTTTCCCCCATAGTTTTTCATAATTATTTTTATATAGCTTTGTATTAGAGGGCGACAAAATCACCCCCAGATATTTAACCCTTTTAACAATCTCAAATCCAGTTAATCCTTCTAAGAGAGCCTTCTGTGAAACTGTCATATTTCTAGCCAAAATTTTAGTTTTCTGTGTATTTACTTTAAATCCAGAAACCTTCCCATATTGTGTTATTATCTCCATCAGGTCCACAACAGAGTTCTCTGGCTGGGTCACTGTAACAACCAGATCATCTGCAAATGCTCTCAATCTATAGTCCTGATCTCCAACTTGTATCCCCTTAATTTTTTCCGAATTCCGAATCTTAACCAATAGTATCTCTAATGTTAACACAAATAACAAGGGCGATAACGGACACCCTTACCTTGTGCCCTTCTCAATATTACATGCTGCTGTCAGGCTATTGTTAACTATGATTCGGGCAGTTTGTTTTTGATATAATGCCCTAATCGGCTGTAAAATTTTTTCCCCAAAATCCATTTTATCTAAAACTTTCAACAAAAATTGCCAATTCAATTGATCAAAGGCCTTTTCAGCATCTAAAAAGATTAGCGCTGCAGAGATCTGGTTGTGCCTTTCCAAAAACTCTAACACATCAACTATATGTCTCACATTATTTTTCATTTGCCTACCACTAATAAACCCCGTTTGATCCCCATGAATCACCTGTTGCAGAACCCTCATCAGTCTATTAGCCAAAACCTTAGCAAATATCTTATAATCTGTATTTAAAAGCGATATCGGTCTGTAATTTTTAACTTGAGTAGCATCCTGGTCTTCCTTCGGAATCAAAGAAATAAAAGCTGTTCTCCAAGACGGTGGCACCTTTCCCCCCCCTCTGAATTGTCTGAAACAGTTCCTTTAACGGCTTTATCATCTCAAATTGTAAATTTTTATAATAGGCCGCAGTCAAGCCATCCGTACCTGGCGCTTTATCCACCTTCAGTTCCTTAATTGCTGTAAGAATTTCTTCTTCTGTAATCAGTTGATTAATCCCCTCTTTTTGTACTTGCATAAGAACCGGGATGCTAGCATTCTCCAAGTATATATCAATATCTTTTACATTAACTTCCTCTTTAGTATATAATTTCGAATAAAAATCCACAAAAGCATCCTTAATAAGATTCTGTTGAAACACAACCCTTCCTTTATACTCAATCTTATCTATATTAGAGGCCCTTTGTTTTTTCCTCAGTCTATTAAGCTAACCATCTGCCTGGTTTATTAGCGTTGCAAAAAGTATTGTGCCTGGCAAACCGCAGATTGGTTGCCACTTGATCTGCCATTAATTTATCAAATTGTCCTCTTAGCAATCTAATAGCCTCCTTGATCTTCACATCCTCTGGATTCAAAATCAAAGCCTTTTCTTTTTCCTTTATTTCATTCTCCAGTTCTTTCCTTCTAGTTTCCACTGCACGTCTATGTCTATTATTCATATATATCAACACCCCTCTCATATAGGCCTTGCTAGCATCCCAAACCATGTCCATAGAGGTACCCTTATTCATATTAATCTCAAAAAAATCCTTCATCCGCTGTTTGCATTCTTCCACATTTCTCTGATTTCTAAATAAATTCTCATTTACGCGCCACGAGCACCTGTCTCTTTTCTCCTTATCAATCTCCAACCAAACTGGACTGTGGTCAGAAATAGTTCTTGCACAAATCTTCACCTTTTTTAGTTCTCAAAAAAAAAAATCATTAGTCAACAAAATAAAATCAATCCTCGAAAAAGATTGGTGTCTGTCAGAATAAAAAGTATAATCCTTCTCCTGCAAGTGTCTCTCACGCCAAATATCTCGCAATTCCAGGTCATCCTTCATTTCAAAAAAAGATTTAGGCAGTCTAGCATGACTTGGAATGCGCTTAAAAGCTCCAGCCTTGTCCAACTGTACATCCAAAACACCATTCCAGTCTCCCATAAAAATAAAAGATTTATAATCCAACTGGGTAAGCTTTGTGTGGAGTAGGCTAAAAAAATCAGCTTGTTGTTGGTTAGGTGCATATAATCCAACTAGAAGCGTCTTTTTACCTTCTAACAACAGCTCAATCATAACATATCTTCCATGCTTATCTGCTTCAATTAAGTCTGCTGTTAGGGCACTTTTAACATAAACAACCACTCCATTTTTCTTATTCTCTGCAGAGGCAACAAATTGCGTACCCAGTCTCGAGTTCAATAAATGCTTTTGATCCAAAACTCTAATATGCGTTTCTTGCAAACATATAACATCTATCTTAAATTGTTTTAAATATTGAAAAACTTTCTTCCTCTTCTGCGGTGAATTTAGTCCATTAACATTCCAGGTTAGAAATTTAGTTGCCATGCATATCCTCCAAAAGCTCTTGGACCACAGCTTTAATAGGACTAACTTCTTTAGGCCGTGCTCCTCCCACAGCTTGACTATACGTACGTTGTGAAGAATCTGAAGACTTTTGCTGATCTTGTTCTTTTATTTTCTTTGCTCGTTTTAAAGCAGCACGCGTTACTCTTTGCTCTCTAGGATCATCCAAAGAAGTTGTAGCTTGATCTCCTCCAGCACCACTTTCCTCTGTTTCATCCTCTTGATGTTCTCCTTCTCCAGATCCCTTTCCAGCTTCCAGAAGTGTTAATGGGGTTGCTTTTAAGACATTATTGTAGAAATCACGCGCTTGCTTCACAGTAATCAGCCGATACCTTTTACCTTCATGCATCACCATCAGCCCATCTGGAATCTCCCATCTGAACCTTATATCTCTTTGCTTAAGCTCATGCACGAGAAATGTATAGTCCTTCCTTCCCCTTAAAATCCTTGGAGGAATTTCTTTTAAAACCAAGACTTCTTGTTCAGCAATCACCACTTTAGCATCATAGGCAGCTTGTATAACTTGATCTCTAATCTCTCTTTTTGCAAAATAAACCACCACATCTCTAGGCAACTTTCTCTGTCTGCCAATCCATGAATTCACCCGAAACACTTTATCCATAGCTGCTCTTATTTCAGATGCTGGCTGGTTTAATACCACTTCGAGAGCCTCAGAGATCAGCTGCTTTGAATCTTCTTTAATATTCTCTTTTAAACCTCTGATTCTAACAGCAAACTGCATCTGGTAATATTGGGCTAGGCTTAACTCCCTTTCCACTTTGTCTCTTGCATTTTCATTCTCCCGTGCTTTTACTTCTAATATAGCATTCCTTTGAGCCAGATCATCCATTTTTTCATCTAATTCTTCCACACATTCCGCCACTTTATGCACTGAAGACAAAATGTCTACCTTCATCACGCTGAACTTCTGTTCCATCCTCTCTTCCATTCTCTCCTCCAATTTCTCCAATTTCTCCTCCATCTGTGCAAATTTATCACCCATTGATTGATTGATTGATTCCAAAAGTTTATCCAGAGCATCTCGTAAGTCCTTCGATGTCAGCGCTTCAGGAGGGTGCAACGCCTGTAATGATGATTGTTGCACCGGCGAGGATCCACCGCTCCGAAGAGTTTTAGGGGGAGGTTTCGCCGCCATCTTTTAGTCCTCAATTATGACGCACTTTCACTTAAAGTTTAAAAAGTCCAACAAGCTAGAGAGTATAGTAAAATAATCCTCTTCACCTTTGCCTCTTGTACCGCTCTGCCTGCTCCTTTAAATCATAGTCCTTTCTTCAGGCAGGGATGGTTCGCAGACGCCTGGCTCTGCTCCAAGAAGTTCGGAGCAGAGACGCCGGCCAGCTGGGAGCAACCCAGGCTTCGGGGGAGTTCAATCCTTCAGCCGCCCAAGCTCCAAGCTCAGGCGGCCCCGGAGAACTCTACCCCTACCTGGGGCCTCACCCCCTCCTCTTCTCCCGAGGAGGGGGCTTCAATTTCGCCCAAACAGCTGATCGGCGCTGTTTCAGGCGAAAAAACAAACAGCTGAGCCGCGGGCAGCCCGGGAAGGCTGTCTTCGGCGCCGCGCCGCCACCGGAAGCCAGTTGTGGTTTCTGAGTGATCCAAACTCTTCTTCTTTTGTACATGCATTGGTAATCTATACTCATGCAAAGGGTGAGGGTCTGCTCATGAGTTATGATGTTATTTATTATTTATTAATTTATTTATTAATTTGGTTTATATACCGCCCTACTCCCGAAGGACTCAGGGCGGTTTACAAGGCAAAATTTAAAAACAATACAATATAAAATTAAAATTAAATTAAATTAAATTAAGTCTAGCCCCCCAAAAATTAAAATCACAATTTAAAAACATTAAAACCCCTCAATCCAAACCAGATAGCTCAAAGAGCCAGGTTTTTAGGTCCCGGCGAAATGAACGAAGGTCGGGGGCAGTCCAGAGTTTCGTTGGCAGTTGATTTCATAGGGCAGGTGTGCCCACAGAGAACGCCCTCCCACTGGGGATTGCCCGTCGGCAATCCTTGACCGGCGGTACCCTGAGGAGGCCCTCCCTGTGGGAGCGCACAGGACGATGGGAAATTGATGCTGGCAGCAGGTGCTCCCTCAGATAATCCGGGCCCATGCCATTTAGGGCTTTATAGGTCATCACCAGCACTTTGAATCTCACCCGGAGGGCACCTGCCTATCACAGTTGTATCTCATAGAGCTGGAAGGGAGGTCTTCTAGCCCAATCCCCTGACATGGTAAAACAGGTCAGTCATGTGTGATTGATCTGATTTTATGATCTTTTTATGGCAGTTAACAAGTGAACATTGTTGATTGTTTAGCAAATCAATAGTTCAGTATAGATATGATTTTGCCAAAACCCAGAAACAAAAGTTTTAGCAAAACTGTTGTAAAATGAAGCCATTTGACTATGGGATATCGCAAATGGTTATAGATGCAACTCAGTTGCTCAATGCTTGAGTTTGGTCATATGACCAAAGGGGAGGAGGGGCAACTGTCAGAACCTCAACTCTGCGTCATAAGTATCTCCTAGGTAGGTTTATAGGAATTCTGAACAATCACTAAGTGACCAATTGTAAACTGAAGACTACCGGTATGCAATTTTGGGTTGGTGTTTTTTAAAATAATAATTACTACTACAACTATTATCACTATTTCCTCAATATCTGAAATGAAATTAAGCAGAGTCCTCACTTGAAAGTTGTCTCTGCTTATGCTGAGATCTAACAACTGAGAGATTTAACAACTGAGTTTTCTCTTTTAATTTTTTAATCAGCCTTGCGACACACATATAAGATCTTTTTATCTTTTGCCTAGAAATCATTTTATCCAAGGAGGAACAGGAGGAACTGTTTTGGGTGGTGGTGAAATGGGAAGGAGAGTGTTCGATAACAGCATTTATAAGGTCCTTCAGGTGGGACACAAAATGGATTATCCAAATCTCCACCAAAGTGATCCACCAAGAGCTGCTCATCCAGGCAAGAGATTGCAAACTCTTATTTTCAAAATCTAATGCAGAATAACCATTCTTCCATCTCCGGGATGAGGTTAGGGTTGTAATGAAAGCATCAGGGCAGTTATTCCCCCTGATTCAGGACCTGGGTTCAAACTGGAATGTAAGATCAGGTTTATTAGGTGATTCTAAGCTACTTACTTTATGGCAGTTTAGTCTACTTTTGAAGACTGCTATGAAAGTGAAACAAAATTTATTTATTTATTACTAAATTAAATTATTAAATACCTCATATTCCTTCTTCTGAGGAATGTCTGTCTGTTTGTCTGTTTCTTTCTTTTTCTTTCTTTCTGTCTATCTATCTATCTATCTATCTATCTATCTATCTATCTATCTATCTATCTATCTATCTATCTAAAATTTTATATAAGATATAAATTCTATATCTTCATCATCTTTTAGTCGTAAGGATGGGAAGGGTAAGGTGAAATATATGGATAAAATCTTACATTTATATAAAGAATATGTAGCAGTTGGACCTCATAGGCTTCTGCAATATCTCTGCCTTGCTTCCTGGATTGTTCACTCACAAAACGAGAATAAAACAACTTGCTAGCTGGTCTATTGAAAGCTCAGATATTTGCTAAGAAATAAGCCTGGAGAGAAATGAGAATTTGTGAAAGTTTAGCTTAGAAGTACTGAAAAATTTTCTTCACCTTTAAAAGTCTTCTATATTTTTCATATTATGTAGATTAATAAGGTTTTGGCACCATATTCATTTTCTTTTATAGGCATATCCCCTTGAAACAGACATTGTTTCAACCAAATTTGTTGTTTATTTTAGTCAGCTTTCCCAAAGTGATGCTTTCCAGTGTGCAAAAGTATAATGTGTATTGACTAGCAATGATGGGTATATAGTCCTACCCATATATAAGACTATTAGATAGGAAGAATTGTTGCAGGTATTGAATTGGTAACTGATGACAGTTAAGAGACCAACCTTAAAATGTGATAAATAAGAGAAAGTCCCATCCTGTGAATCCATAATGCTGCCATCAGCAGCTATTCTGGCAATCAGCAAATGTGACAGGAATTCTTACCAACCAGGTATGAAAATACAAAAGAAACTAACTTGTTCCTGCTCTGATTGAGATGGAATTAAAATTTTGCAAAATTCCTAAATGCATTTTTTCAAAAGGAAATAATAGTAAAAGATGATTGTTCCATTCAAGCAATATCTTTATCATAAAGAAAGCACCAGAAAATATAGCCATGTTATGAGGAAGCAAATTAATTCATGCACTGTGACCCTCTTTCCAAAAGATGTTTTTATAAAGAACAGTTGTTAAAGTTTGATCAAAATAACAGTGAAACCCAACTTACCTTTCAGGAAATGTGTTAAATTAAAGGAAAGTTGAATTAGGAAGAATTTTATAATTATAATTTGAGGGTAGAAGAATACCTGAAGGAAGTGGCATAACTTTTACTAGAAATATTTAAGCAGAAGCTGAACATCTGTTGGTGACTCTTCAATTCCTGCATTGAGTAGAGGACTAGATTTCATGGCTTCCATTGATATTTCAAACTATATATCTCTAATTATAATTATAATCTATAATTTGATGTCCTTTGCTTTTTAAACATGATTTAATCCAAGTCCAAATTTCCTTTGAAAGATGTGGGATTTTTTGAACTTTAAGGCAATGCTAAAATTTAGAAAAACACCATACAAAAAGAAAGGTGTTTGTACATTAGACAACTGCTAAGCTTCTTTAAAAAAAAAAATCCATTGTTCTATCGATTGGGGTATTTGTTGCAGTTTGGTTACTTTTCATTGCTTTATATTTTCTGATTTGTATGGAAAAAATGATTTATTCTAGTGCCTCCTGTGGATTTTATTGGCAATGCAGCAATCTTTTCAGAAATCTGCATATTTTATTTAACCATAAATCCATAACCTGTATTTAAAAACTGAAGGACAACTCCTGTGCAATTTTTATTCTAGTGTGCTCATAGAGTAAATGTTTTCAGAATAAAATGTGAAAATGAAGTGCATTTCAGAGTTATGTCTGTGCCAGCTGTCAGAATTTTGCAAGCACTGTACTCAAGTACAGCTCTAAGCCTTGAACACTGAAAATGTGCAGTCTTAAGATCTAAACTAGTGACTGTAATCTGGAGAGAAAGATTAAATCCTTCTCCTAAGAAGAAGCTCTGGTCTGAACTAGGCTTTGTAAACCCACCCCGCCTCCTTTTTTTTCTCTCCCTCAAATTTATGATAATTATAGCGATTCTTTGTCAGCCATGACTCTTCAACCTTCATACTAAATTTTTATTTATAACCATGATCTATAGAATAAACCATAATTGGCTGGATCTGCACAATGCCCTAAACAATACATTTAAACCATGATTAAATGCCATATCTGCTGGTTCAGCATCATCCATATCAACATATTGATGAATTGTTTACATAAACAAGGCCTCCTGATCATAAAATAAATCTTTTGAATTGTGAAACCAGTCATAGACCACTCTGCAAAAAACACAGAGAGGGTGTTTTATTCTGGATGGAAATATGAACTATCATACTGTATGTACATCAAAATATCTTATATATACTGCTCAAAAAAATAAAGGGAACACTTAAACAACACAATGTACTGTATTTAATAGTAGGATGTCTTATCTTGTGTTCCCTTTATTTTTGTAAGCAGTATATTTTCAATAATCCACTCCAGTTTTCTACAATCATGCATACTCCAGATACATTGAGGTTCAGTCCTCTGGAATGCATCAAATTGGAGAAATCTGCCTTGTCAGGTTTGCATTACAATGAACCATCTCGAACAGAATAGAGCTGGAAGTGACCTTGGAGGTCTTCTAGTCCAGCCCCCTGCTCAAGCAGGAGAACCTATACCATTTCGGACAAATGGCTGTGCAATTTCTGGAGAAAAGCCACTCCATTGATTAATTGTTCTCAGGAAATTTCTCCCTAGTTCTAGGTTGCATCTCTCCTTGATTAATTTCCATCCTTTGCTTCTTGTCCTGCCTTCTGGTGCTTTGGAAAAAAGGTTGACCCACGTTTCTTTGTGGCAGCCACTCAAATACCTGTCTGTTATACATTAACACTGTTTCTGCTATTGAATTTTAAATATCAGCCATGTATTATGTATCCAGCGTATTGACTTACATTAATTTGTTTAGTGACTATTCAAACTTACAACAGCACTGAAAAAAGATGTTTAGTCCTCACACGTATGATTGTCACAGCATCCTGATAACCATGTGATCAAAATTTGGCACTAGGCAAGCCTTGTGCATTTATGATGGATGCAGCAATCCAGCATTGTGTAATTACCACCAGCTTCCAACAAGCAAAGTCAATGGGAAATTGGCTTAATGACCACTTGA
Organism: Vipera ursinii; assembly: GCF_947247035.1. Classification (NCBI taxonomy): domain Eukaryota; kingdom Metazoa; phylum Chordata; class Lepidosauria; order Squamata; family Viperidae; genus Vipera; species Vipera ursinii. Next base: position 115,788,862 of record NC_139517.1, on the reverse strand, counting down.
TTCACTTAACTGGAGTGATTTGCCTAACATCCATGGCAAGAAAGGTCACAAAATCAGACAGGGCTCACTTCATAACTGTTTTGTTTATCTATAGAAATTCTGGCCCCCAACTGAGTTTGCAAGTCAAAGACTACTTGTAATAATGTTTTCCACGGAGAAAGTTTATGCATTGGCATGAGATCATACTTTAATTTTCTCTATAAAACAGTACGATCAAAGAATTCTCATCTCTCTGACTCTTTGAGAACAAAGCAGCTGAATTTTTTGATAGCGCTGTCCTACATTTTTCTGCTCAAAAATAAATCTGTTAAAAGTGCAGGTTGTCTCTGATGAGAAAGGCATTGTTCTTCAAATCCTTAATGAAATCGCTAAGCTCTTTCAAAAAAAAGGTGTTCCCTTCCCTAATGTGAGAGATGTTCTAGAGTTTAATCCTTTGACACAGCATGAGCTAAAGATCTGTGTAAGTATCCATATTTTTTTTCTGAAGAATTCTTGAAATAATTAGTCAAGCCACATAACCTTTTCCATGAGGCAGAATACATTTACTCTGATTTTACCAAAAAAAAAAATCCAAATTGTGCAAATGGAAATGTTACCATCTGCAACTTGCATAGTTTGGATATGCATACTGGGAAATTCTGGGCATGAAATCCACAAATCTTCAAGTTGTGAAGGTTGAGAAACAGGACACCAAGGGATTCTTAACTCAGTAGTATAGTTGTTATGCTCCAAATATAGTTCTCACTTACTATCTGAGAACTGAATTTGGAGCACACTAATTGCTTTATATAATATATTCATTCAAATTAGTGGTTTGTTTGGAGCCATTAAATTTTTTAAAATCCCAATCCTTTCTGCCAATTCTCTTGCAAGGATAACTGCACACTTGTGCCTGTCCATGTTCTGCTTCACATGTTCTTTATATTTCATATATATGCGCCAGCCAGACTTCAGCATCCTATGACTACGAACATAGCAGAACAATGTTTTGAAAGGATGCAAGTATTTTTGAACCAGGTAAGAGGATGGAGTGCTTATTTTAAAATTGGATACTTAACAACCATCCTGCTTACCAACCAAGAGTACAGAGAAGAGCAACAAAGATGATTAGGGGACTGGAGGCTAAAACATATGAGGAACAGTTGTTGGAATTGCTAGAATATCTAGTTTAATGAAGAGAAGGACGAGGGGGGACATGATAGCAGTGTTCCAGTATCTCAGGGACTGCCACAAAGAAGAGGGAGTCAAGCTATTCTCCAAAGCACCTGAAGGCAGAACAAGAAGCAATGGATATAAACTAATCAAAGAGAGAAGCAACCTAGAGCTAAGGAGAAATTTCCTGACAGAACAATTAATCAGTAGAACAACCTGCCTCCAGAAGCTGTGAATGCTCCAACACTGGAAGTTTTTAAGAAGAGACCGGACAGTCATTTTTCTGAAATGGTACAGGGTTTTCTGCCTGAGCAGAGGGTTGGACTAGATGACCTCCAAGGTCCCTTCCAACTTTGTTGTTGTTGTTATTGTTGTTGTTACCAAAATTCTGGCCTCAATTTTGGTCATAACTTGAGGAATACCTATAAGGGTTTTCAGTCTGTAGTTTGGAATATTAAGTGTCATAAACATACCGTCCTTGTTTTTTAGCAGTGTGAGATTTAAAAGCCCCAAATCTGATACTCACAACTGTAAGACAAGTCTGGTTAACAAAGACAAAGATTTATGGAAAAGAAAATTGAAAATAATAAATAAAATAAAGAAGAAAGAAAGCGTTTGCAAACACGGCCTCTTAGACCCTTCCCAAATTGGATTGGGTTCAAAGAGCGGGCTGAGCAAGTTTCAAACTAGGCATTTATACTTTCTTTTCTCCATACATGCCCCCCTAAGAAACTTAAGTTAGTCTTTGAAGTCATTTACATTTCTAAAAGATCTTCTTTGAACTTTTACATCCAAAAGACTTATTGCAACAACTTCCTTACATCCGGCACTACACTATCTTGTTTTACTCACCACCTTGAGATGTTCCTATCCTTTTTAACATTTCAAAAGAACTTTGTTGATTACCATGTGTGAATTCTCTGTCTAAGCAGGAAATAGATAGCCCCACATCTTAGTGTTACATTTTATACAATTCATTGGTGTTACATTTTATACAATTTATAAAAGAATAACCTTTATTTTCCTTTAGCAGGAAAACAGTCGCTGTGCTTGGGAAGTCATTCAGCTTGGCAATTCTTCACCAAATTGAACTTTACACTGAAGTTTCTAGAGTCAGACCAGCAGAAAGTAAAACATTAAGACATGTCTACGAAGCAACTGCTGCCTTTAGATAAATTACAGTATTGAATAGATCACTGTGTTGCTTTTTTTCTAAGATTAATATAATAGATGCCTTTGAATAAAGTTGCAACTATGAACCATTTGCTCCTGGTGCCCTGTGTATTTGAAACTTTACTTACCGGTACTTACTTATTTATATCTTGTTTACAAATAACTCAAGATTTTGAACATATCCCACACACCATCTCCCTCCTGTTTTCCCCATGACAGTTCTGAGGTGGGTTAGGCCAAAAGAGTAATTTTTATTATTATTATTATTATTATTATTATTATTATTATTATTACTATTAATAATAATAATAATAATAATAATAATAATAATAGTAACAACAACAACAACAACAACAACAACAACAATAATAAAAGTTGGAAGGGACCTGGGAGTCATCTAGTCCAACTCCTGCTCAGGCACGAAACTTAAGGAGAAATTCCCTGTCAGGGAGAATAATTAGTGCAACATCTTGCCTCCAGAGGTTATAGGTTCTCCTAACCACCCAAATTTTTAACAAGAAATTGCAGAGCCATATGTCTGAACTGGTATAGGATCTCCTGCTTGAGCCTGGGAGAGTTGGACTAAAAGACGACCAAGGTTTCTACCCAACTCCATTAATCTGTTATTTTTTAAAAAAGCTTTCTCTCTATTGTAAAATTTAACCACTGCCCAGCCATTGACAGAAATTATTAGAAAACAGAAAAAAGGCAACTATCCGAGTTGCCAGTGCTTTGTGTTCTTTATTGAATCTGGGTCAATTTGGTTCAAAAAAAAAAGAATCTTCAACAATCACTTTCGAGTGAAAAATTCACTTAAATCTGCTGGATTGCGGATTGCAAAAGAACTCAAGATTTCATGCTGCCACCATGTGGCCACCAAATAACCTGGAAAGGAAATAAATACAGCCGTTTGGAGAGCTATGTCTTTAGTTCACCACAGGAGAGCACCCTGATACTGTCTACTGAAAATTTACCTTGAGATGGATAACAAGGATAAGAGAATACCGAATGAGGAAGTTGGAAGGGATCTTGGAGGTCTTCTAGTCCAACTACCAGCTGAAGCAGGAGACCCTGTACCATTTCAGACAAATGGCTGTTCAATCTCTTTTTAAAAACCTCCGGTGATGGAGCATTCACAACTTGTGAATGCAAGCTGTTCCACTAGTTTATTGTTGCCACTGTCAGAAAATTTCTCCTTAATTCTAGGTTGCTTCTCTCCTTGACTAGTTTCCATCAGGTTTTTTTTTTGTTTTGTTTTTCTTGTCCTGCCCTCAGGTGCTTTGGAGAATAAATTAAACCCCTCTTGTCTGTGACAAACCCTCAAATATTGAAACTGCTACCGCTAGTCCTTCTGTTAGGCTAGACTTATCTAATTTCCTTAATCATTGTATGCTTTATGTAAATTGTATTCCCCCTAAATATAGTTATAGTTTATTATATTTGTATACCGCCCTTCTCCCAAAGGACTCAGGGCACATATAAAATACAAGGTACAAAAGTTTAAAAAAGAATTAAATACAAAGCCCAAGGTAAAACAATAAATAATAATGTAAAAAACCACAATAAAAACCCCAACACAGCCCCCATCAGGCCAGGCCGGCTTGTTCAAATAAATAGGTCTTCAGATCGCATCGGAAGGAGCGAAGGTCCGGTGCCATCCGGAGCTCAACCGGCAAACGATTCCATAAGTCTGGGGCGCCCACAGAGAAGGACCTCCCCCTGGGGGCCACCAATCGACATTCTCTGACCGGTGGCACCCTGAGGAGGCCCTCTCTGTGGGAACGCACAGGGCGAAGGGAAGTTGACGCCGGCAACAAATATCTTTAGTGTTCTTCTTTCTAGAATCTCAAGGCAGGACACATTTGAGAATAGAGACTGTTTGAAAAGAAAATATAAGCCTTGACTCATCTTTCACTTTTTTCTTGCTATAACGGTTCATTTTCCCCTACTGGGTGGGAGGAGAAGGACATAGACAAATTAGACTATTAGCATCTGTTCCCTCAAAGTTTTAATGCTAATATTCTTACTAAATTCTGTTATTGTTTTCTCCAGAACAATATAAACTTCCAGTAGGATTGGACTTCAAAGACCATAATGGCTAGGAACTCTGGGACAGACAGGCAGATATCAGTTTGGGACAAATAGATATTGACATTTAATCCACAGGCCCAAAGAAAGTCCAGAATGGTATAGGATCCCGTGTGATGGGTAGGGAGCTGGACTAGAAGATCTCCAGGGTCATTCATTCCTATTATTCTATATCTATGTTGCAATGCTTTATGCTATGTGGTTATATAGTTCTCAGGAACAAGAGTGGGGACTAGTTATGTCCACTGTTTCAAGTGCAAGGAGCTATCTTCTCATCCATTATAATAATATTGCATCTTGCTTACCTCAATTTCTATCATAAAATCATATAATCAGAAAGCAAGCAAAGGAATTTCCCATCAACTTATAGCAGACACTATTTTACAAAATAGCAACATTTACCTGTACAACCTTCAAGCAAGAATTTCTCTGTTAAATTTCTATGCTAAATTCCTTACTAACCTATGTTTTATTAAATTGGATCCCCTATTTCACCCTGAAAAATAAGTCATAGAAGCCTATCATATCTGTTGACTAACCCTAAAGGTCCATTCCAATTATCTGTCTGAATTTTTTAATTTTAACAGTAAACCATAATATGCCAGACATTTAACCTTTGCCATTTGTGGAACCGTTTACCGGTTGAGCTCCGGATGGCGCCCGACCTTCGCTCCTTCCGACGGGATCTAAAGACCTACTTGTTTGAACAAGCCGGCCTGGCCTGATGGGTTTGGGTTTTATTATTGTTTTAACGTATTTTAACTTATTGTTGTAAGTTATTGGGCACTTTGTTTAATCTTTTCTTAATTTTTGTATTTTTGTATTTTAGTATTTATTGCCCTGTTCACCACCCTGAGTCCTTCAGGAGAAGGGCGGTATACAAATAAAATTATTATTATTATTATTATTATTATTATTATTATTATTATTATTATTATTATTATTATTATTATTATTATTCCAGAATGGCAAAAGAATCTCTGATAAAACTCAGGTAGATTAGAATCTTTATTACAGACAAGAATGAAGCCTCAAAGATAATTGATTGTCCATCACAGTACAAAGAAGTTGGAGAAGTTATATATCTATTCGCCAGGATTTTAAATTAATGGATAACTGGCTTTATCTTGGTGATTTGAGTTATGACAGGTGGTTTCAGCCTTTCTGGCCTCACCCTGGCACACTACCTATTTTCAGATGATGCCTAACTTTGCAAAATTCCATATTGTGCTGTGGATTCATTTTTTAAAATTGAAATGTTCATAATAAAGTAAAATAACTAAAACCTCAGAAGAAATGTTATACAAACAGCAGTGTGTTTATTATTTATTATAGCTGTAGATTGTCAAATTAATAAAAGGACTTGAAAGATTTGGCTGACTTGTAAGTATCTGGTCCTTTAAAATGGACATCCTTGACTGCCATCTAGTAGAATTGTGCACATTGTTCCTCTTGTGGTTTCTCTCTCTTACTACACTAAATAAAGTTGCTTGTTTGATCTGAATTATGACCTCCTAGAATCTCCTTAAAATCTGTGTTACCAGTGTCTTTGCTGTCTTCTAGCTCACTGACTTTCTCAAGCAATCAAAATATCTCCTACCAGATCAGAAACACACAACTAGACATGGTAAATAGAACTTAATAGAGCTTATGGAAGAAATAAACATAAATCTCTAAAACAAAAGCAAACAAAACAATCTAGAACTGATATAATTAAGAACCCATCCTATAAGCCACCAATTTTAAGACTCAGTTAGAAATCATCTAAAGATGTTGCTTGAATGAAACAATGGCATTTAAGAAAGGAGAAAGTGAATAAAGGTTGTGTTGTAATGCCAATAGAAACAAGGTTGAAATTACTGCCATGAATTATCTGGAGCCTGGCTGGAAACAGGAAAGTTGCTTCCTGCTCAAGAACTTTATATAAAGAAACAGAAAGATCAGAACATTTTGATCTTCAAAGAGTTTAATATTGTATATCTTTCATTTCATAGGAAAGTGATCCAAGAGTTGCAGATAAGCTTTCTTCATTTTTCCCACCAGTTAGAGAACCAGGATTCTTTGGCATCTGAGTGCCAAGAAGATCTGAGTCATTTGCCAAGTTAGTGTTCTAAAGGATGGGTGCTTTGGTCATGTCCTTTCACAACAATGGCCAGATAAGGGCTAGCAGCTCTTTGAAACACATTAATGGACTGATTTATGAATGCTACACAACTGAAAGTTCTTGTACGATGGAATCAAAAGACAAGATGTAAATCACACAAGAACTTTAGATGTATTTGAATGCATCAAGCATATTCTCAAAGGATGGACCTCTGGCATTTCAGTGGGAAATTGTATCCAAATGGCCAGGGGGAAGCCTGAGACAGAAGTCCTTTGTAGTTGGGTAGTATGTGTTTAGAATAGAATAGAGCTAGAAGGGACCTTAGAGGTCTTCTAGTCCAGCCCCCTGCTCAAGTAGGAGAACCTATCCCATCTAAGACAGGGGAATATCTACCCTCTTCTTAAAAATCTCCAGTGATGGAGCACCCACGATTTCTGGAGGCAAACTGTTGTACTGGTTAATTGAAATTTAAATTGTGTTAAATTAGGAGTTGGGGATTATTGTTTAGTTTTCATATTTCCCCCAGTAAAATGGCAAGAAACCCCATCCCTGATTATCAGTTCATACGATCAGAGTAAATCACAGTAGCCACAGATGAATCTCATAAGTTTGTTTACCTAGCTTTACTAATGAGTTACCTTTTCCGATGGGATGATTTCCTAATGTGTGGAAATATACCTTTCCTGAGTCCACTTAACTGAGCCTTACCCAACCTGGTGCACTTATTGACTTGGATTCCCAGTATTCCCAATCAAATAGCAGGAAGGCTAGATGGAATTCTGCCATTTTAGATCATTTTAGTAAGAGGCAATAAAAATGGGTCATTTGCTGAGGCATCTTGGTTGCTATGACAATTATTACTACCCTTCAGAATTCTCTATAGTTCCCTAAAAATATAAGAGCTGAGTGATATTATTCTCAAGGTAAAATACCTGTAAGAAGCCAAACCTCAGTGAGGACTCAGCTGAAGCAGACGTTATTGGGCCTTTCTTTTCTAATATCCCAAAACTAGATCTGAGCTCTCAAAGCAGAAAAAACTGAATCATTAGGATCAGAGAGAGTTTACATTACTTCCATTAAGAAAGACAATTAGGAGAACAACAAAACCATTTAAATTAGGAATAGAAAACTGTGGCCTGCCAAGTTTTGTTAAGTTTCAACAGCATCCCCTGTTGTTGCTCCTGAACTATCCCTAAAAATGTTTAACAAGAAGAGTTAGATGAAACCCCAACTGTTAGGTAAAACTAGTGATTTTTTTTTGTAAGAAAAAAGATGCCAGAACTCACATCTTTTTTTTTTCATTTTTAAATTTGGGGTCACACTTTTACACTAAAAAATTTTTTAAAAGATATTTTCAATTCACCATCAAATTTTTAAAATAAAGAAATTATTTACCTTTCGCATGTAGTCAATCACTGTACACACACCCACACATGTCAATTGTGTAATGAAACATAACGGTCGCCACCCGCAGTAAGCACTCAGTGTGCGACCACACAACCAATCACAAGCCGAGCAGCGCCATCACAACCAGTGTAGATGAAGTACACATGCATCGGACCCGACATACAAGCAGCCCACATGTACCATTTTAATGATGTCGCTGCCCACCTGCCATGCTCGACAGGGCGATTCAAGTCCATGTAGACCAAACATTAAATTTTCAAAAGTTACTTTTAAAACCTGGAAAATCCATCAAAAAAAAGGTGCTGGAACTCTATTCCTGTACTCTTCTATGACAAAAAAAAAGCGCTGGGTTAAACCTTGCAGTAATATAGAATTAGAGACTTAGAATTAAATGCTAGAATATCAGAATGCTTGCCTTAAGTGTATCAGGACATGAAGTAATCTCAGACTTTGATCTTGGTTCATGTAAACATTTGGTCTTCCGTAGTTGGGAGTGTACTTTCTCTCAATGCTGTGTTGGCTTGTAATCCAGGTGTTAAAATTCAACCAAGCTTTTGTTGACATGCATCTAAATTTTGTTGACATGCATCTATTTTTGACTTATCCTTGTCCAAGTGTCTAGGAACTGGAGACATGAGGCTGTTCTGCATTACAATTTAATTTCTAACAGTTAGCATAGCACAAAAGTTCGTTTCTATCACCCTGAGTTTTTTATAAGCAAAAATATATTTTGACAGTTGTGCCAAACCCAACACTCAGTGAAATTTCCACAAGCAGGATGCTCAGCCACAAGCAAAGCACTGTCTGTGTTTGTTTGCCTTAGTCTCCAAGCACTTTGGAGTCAATATGACTCTATTCAAGCTGAGTCATGCTGATCCTCATTTGAACTGGCATTAATGGCTCAGTATACAAAGAAATGACTAAAGTAATCTTCAAAAACCCAGTCCCAAGATGCCCTAAATGTCTGTTCTGTACCAGCCTGCTACCGGCCCTGCAGAAAAGGCAGGGACAACCCCTTTTACAATAAGGCAAGAGGCTGGAATTACGCCTGCCAAATTTATTACTACAAAAACAAACGGAACAAGACAAACCAAGAAACAGGAGCTTAAAGAAACAGAAACAATCCAAGCGGTTGCCTTCAGCAAACCAGCCCCCCCCACACACATTCCCCTTATATAGAGTTCAGGGCATGGCTTCTCTCTGCCTCCTTCCGAGAAGCCCCATTGCCTTCCTCTGTTTGCTCCTAATTGACTGCCTCCTGCATCAGGCGTCCTTGAACAGGACCAGCTGTGGGTCATCTTCATCCACGCTGTCAGGCTCACACAGCTGGGTCTCCGTGGTGACCAAGTGGGAGGGGCCTGGCTGAGGGCTCTCATCAGCAAGATCTTCAACCCCCTCAGCAAGGTCTTCAACACCCCCCTCCTCCTCCTCTGAGTCATCCGACCCAACTGCCGAACCCACAGGCTGACCCTGAATCACAACACTGTCAATGCATTGTGTTGCAAACCTTTGTATTGCCTTAGTGGATTGAGGCTGATGCAGTGGTGGGATTCAGCCAGTTCGCACCACTTTGGCAGAACCAGTAGCTAATTTTTTGTTGCCCAGGCCCAGAATGGGCTTCCATAAATGGCATCCACACAGAGAACCAGTTGTTCAAATATTTGAATCCCACAATTAGGCTGATGTTTTTCAATGTACCAAAAGCAGAACTGATCAACATTAATGTAGGATAATTATGAAACTGGAGTTTGTCTCACTAGGACAAATAGATAATGGATTTTATATATGGTAACAGCAGTAAGGATACTATAAGCATAAAGGCAGAAGAATACAGAAATACCTAATGGAAGAATGGATCATCAAGGTAACAGACCTTGTGGAAATGTCCAAACTGACTTGTTTCATCAAGGAGAGAACATTAATCATTTTTATGAAGGACTGAAAACCCTTCATGGACTCTTTGCTGAGAATGAATAAAAATGAAATGGTGATTTCTGGATTTACTAATTAAAAAGGATATATATATGGGAAGAAGGGAATTATGTTATGTAATTTTGATGGATGAAAATAGAGTTAACTACATTTGTAACTGCTGCAAAGAAGATTGGAAGTCACTTTATTTTTCTTTTCTTTGTTCACTTTCTGGTCTATTTTGTAGTTTTTAACTTTGTAAACAAAAATTCTTCAGTGAAAGTGAAATGGTGTGATAATTATGTTTAGGGTAGAATATGTTGATAAATTGAGTGAAATCAGGGTACAAATGAGATCTCAGGTTTGGAAGGCCTATAAATATAGTTGGATGTGACCACACCTCTTCTCCCTCCCAGAAAGAGGAACAAGTGGGGAGGGGGAAAAAACCCCAAGATGGATAGATGGGAACTCAAGAAAGAAAGGTTTAGGCTTCCGGTTCCGGACTTTCAGTGCTCCCAGACGTGCGAGGGAATCGCTCCTCGTGTCACCTGGATTTCTTCATCGGGGGGCCCCTGTAAAGGGGTTGAAAGTCACCCTGGAGGGGTGATGAGCGAGGAAGAGGTCTCTCCAGTCAGTGGTAGAAGGATGGTGGCCCTCCCATTGGCTTGGAGCTACTCTCCGAACTGAAGAAGAAAGGATCGGCCACTCCCATGGCCCATCATTTAGCCGTTTCCTGCCGAAGCCAAAAGCACAACAAAGCACTTGAAAGCACTTGAAAACTGGGTGAGAATTGCCTTCTTGTTTTCCTAATTGTCTACTTTCCCTGTCAAAAGCTTCTTGAATTTGCTTCCCCCTTTGAGGAGAGAGGGAAGGGATTTTCCCCCCCACCCTCCTTAAAAGCGGCCTTTGTTTACACTGGGAGAAACAGCCTTCTACTAAATTATACTAATTTATTGGACTTACAGCCTTTCTACTTTTGGCCCAAAGTTCCTATATTTACAGAAATGGATTATTCTACCTATTAGTCTAAAAAAGGGGACAAAAAAAGAAATAAATAAAAAGATACTGTCTGAAAAGGATTTGAAGTATTCTGGGGATATCTAGTGAATACTATTGGCAAAGAAGCTTGCTTACATTTTGGACTGACCTTGGCATTAAGATAAAAACCTGAAACAGCTGGAGATGAATTTGGCTTAGACTTGTGGAGGTGGACTCTTACTGATTTTTGTTTGAAACATAGCCTCCACCAAGGACTACTTATAATTATTACAAAATGGAAAAGGATCAGCCACAAACCTTGCTTGATTATAACCTCACTCTTGAAACAATCTACAGAGTCACTGAGATGTCTATCTCCAGATTTAATAATTTACATGCCAACCTTAAGTCACAAATTGAAACCCAGACTGCAACTAAAGAATTTATACTTCAGAATATAACAAATTTGGAAGATATTACAATTGAGACAGAGGAATATTAGCAACAACTATCCAAAGAACTGACAACTCTAAAAGTACAAGGAACTATCACTATGGCAAATAACCTGAAGGACCAACAACAAACTATGGGAAAACTTAATACTCAACTTTTGACTCCATCAAAAGAACCTATAACTTTAGAAGTATACTATGTACAAGATAGTGATGCTAACATAGAGGACATGAAAGATCAACAAAGACAGTTTTCTGAAAGCCTGGATAGCCAAGCATTAATTACAAAATTGGACAAGACTCTTTACTTAAAGCAGATGAACCCAGATGGAAAAGAAATTCAGACTGAACTGAAGATAAAGTTTTTAGAGCAAATACAGAGACTAGAACTAACAGGGCGACAACATAATGATTACAAATGATTTGGTTTTTGTGGATCACTGATGGCTAGATGGCCTCCTTCAATTCAAATAATATGTATTGGAGCAAAGGGAGACCTATCTGGCAATTCAAAGGCCTTGGTTTGGAAACCTGACTGGCAAAAAAAGAAACCCAGAGTTAGATTTAAAAAGTGAGTTCTTAGAGAACCATTAAAGGTTATCCTTTTAGTAATCAGTGATCTATCAGGATACCCAAATTTGTTTAATTTGGAAAACAGTACTACATACAAAGATATTACGAATGAAATGGGAGAATTGAAATCTAGACAGGAATTAGAACAAGGGATAAAATTGGAATGGTGGGCTTACCTACAGATACAAACATGATATGGGAAAGATAAAAAAGAGTGGGGGAGAGTCTTGGTGGAGCAGTGGGCTAATGCCTCCTTAAGTAACACCAGCTACCTGCAATTAGTGCAGGTTCGCGTCCCACCAGGCTCAAGGTTGACTCTGCCTTCCATCCTTCCGAGGTAGGTAAAATGAGGACCCAGATTGTTGGGGGCAATAAGCTGACTTTGTAATAATGCTGCTTGGGGGCCCCCGAAAGCCCTAATAAGCAGGCATATACATAGAATGAAGGCTATTGCTAAGCACATTGATTTGTGCTTTAGATTGTAAGCCGCCCTGAGTCTTCGGAGAAGAGCGGGATATAAATGGGATTAAAAAAATATTCAAGAAACTACATTGGATAAAATTTTATTGGGGCCAGATGAGAAACAAATAAGGAAATTGTATAGTTTGCTATTGGGGTACAAAATGTTTGAGGAACAAGTTAAAGAACCAATGCTGATATGGGCTAAAAATTTGAGACATGGCATAGATTTTGATATTTGGCAAACTCTCTGGGACAGAAATAAAAAGATAACGCTGGCCTCAGGTTATAAAGCAAATTTATATAAAATGTTTTACCAGTGGCATCTCCCCCCAGCACAATTAGCCAAAATGTACAAGACAATATCCTCTAGCTGTTGGAAGTGTTCCGAAGAATTAGGTACTTATTTTCATGTTTTGTAGTATTGGCAAATGATACGGATATGGTTAGAAGAAATATCAGGATGGAGTGTAGATTATAGACCAGAATTTTTCCTACTAGGCATAACAACAGAGAAGCATATCAAAGAAGAGTTATATATAATGATACACATCATCACAGCAGTGAGAATGACGTTCGCCCAGAAATGGAAAAACAGTGAAATACCGGATGAGAGTGAAATGATAAATAAAATTTGGGCGTGCGCAGAAAAGGACAAGTTAACTTTGGAAAGTAAAAATAAAGATCAGTCAGATTACTACAAAATTTGGAATAAGTTTTACTCATGGTGGGAACAGAAAGGAAGGCCACAACAGAAACACACAGGATGCTGATTTCACATATTACTAGAATAAGGTGGTTGATAAGATTGAATATTCTATAAGTATATATAAATGATATGTACATAAAGTGTATATATGTATATAAAACACAAAAATGATGTAAGACAAGAAGGATTGTCAGACCGTTAACACCTTGTCCAAAGTTTTAAATAATAAAATTTGCAATTAAAAAAAAGAGAGAGATAGAACTAGAATGTGTTTATTTATCTATTAGGCTTATTTTAAACATAATTTGTGCACTGATATAATGGAAATTTGGTTTATAGATCCCACTTTTGATGTTAAAAGACATTTGATTATTCTATTTAAGAATTAAGAATTAGTTAAAATGATGAGCCTTGGTGGAGCAGTGGGCTAATGCCTCCTTAAGTAACACCAGCTGCCTGCAATTAGTGCAGGTTCGCATCCCACCAGGCTCGAGGTTGACTCAGCCTTCCATCCTTCCGAGGTAGGTAAAATGAGGACCCAGATTGTTGGGGGCAATTAAGCTGACTTTGTAATAATGCCGCTTGAGGGGTGTGTGAAAGCCCTAATAAGCAGGCATATACATAGAATGAAGGCTACTGCTAAGCTTGTAAGCCGCCCTGAGTCTTCGGAGAAGGGCAGGATATAAATGTAATAAAAAAACAGAATCTGGTCGTGTATAAATAGTTCTAGATTGATAAACATAGGCTGTGGTCCTGTCAGTAACGTGTGATGTATTAGGATGTGAAACAGACGATGTTTATTAGGTAGAACATAGCTACTCAGTCACTGCGTACATTTTAGATGCTATAGTTTTTGCTGTAATGAAATAAGGGAAATTTGGGTTGTGAATATTATTTGGGATGTTAAAGGCTAAATTTGAATAATATAATTAAAATTAAAATTAGGTAAATTTTAATAACAGGACATAGATATATTTCAATGAAATTGAATTGGCAAATTCTACAACCGACCATGCTATTTCTAGAAATTTATTAGTTTAAACTGGTTGTATGAAATTTTAAGGAAATTGAGAAGGATGTTTTGATAAGGTAACCTGAATTATGTACTGAAAACTCTGTTATTGAATCGCTGATTACCCAGTCATCATGATGCTTTCTAAATACGTAGATTTTAACTGAAAAACCAATAAAACTTGTTTAAAATAAATAAATAAATAAATAAATAAATAAATAAATAAAGGTTTAGTTGAATGAATGGGTAGATGGATCGATAGGCAGGAAACAAAGAGATATGGAATAAAAGTTTCCTTTTATCAACTCCTTGTACCCACTTAGGACTCATTCATCTGTTTTGGTTTTGACATTTTGGGGGGGAGGGGGAACAACAATATGGAAGTGGTTTGCATTGAAAGAATATCCACAATAATGTTTTCTGGTGGTTTCCTGACCAGAAGGAAACCAAATCCAACCCTTCTTAGCTTGTCAACATCAGCCACCTGATGGGGTTGATCAATAAGGTGGAGTTGCCACCTTATTGGCAAGGAGGGTGAATGGGAAAAACAGTGAGTGGGGAAAAATGTGGAGATTACTTGGGTCTCCCTTAGTTTTAGCCTGTCTACACTGCAATTCATAAAAGATGGATGCATTTTCTATATACATAATGCTCAATGTACGTTCAAGACTTGCAACAAGTTTTTTTAAAAAAAAACATATTAGAAATGTCACTTTTAATTTACAGTACATTACAAAATTTATGCTTAGCAGTTATAGAGATAAAACTCTCATCCCAGCAAATTCCAGAAGCCAAAGATAAAGTAAATAACTTCTTCCTGGAAATTTAAACCCACCCACCCCCAAACTCCTTGATTAGCCCAGTGTCACTATGTGTTGCAAAAATATCAAAAGGTTTTAAACCTTGTTATACTGCTTGCAATAGTGGCAAATGTGTGTAGCTCGGGTGTAGGATGTGGGTGAAGGTTCGTTCTCCATGCTTGTGGGTTGGTTTCTGAATGTTTCGTTACCAGGCTAGGTAACATCTTCAGCGGAGTTTAGGGAATGCCAGTGTCACTGCTCTTCTGAAGAGCACCGACACAGTCACCCCCTAAATGCTACTGAAGATGTTACCTAGCCTGGTAATGAAACGTATGCAAACCAACCCACAACTCGGAGAACGAATCTTCACCCTCATTTGTTATACTGTCTACTTCCATACTTTTTTTTGAGCAGGAGGGGAGAGGTGTGTTGTGCATGTCTGCTTTTTGTAGCAGAAAAAGAAGTGGGGAATGCCAAGCCAGGAGACAAACACATTTGAAAATTAGACATAAAATAACACTGCAAAGTGAAGAACTCTGTTTCTTTTAAATCCCAAATATTCTAAAGTATTATTCAGATATGATCATACATGAAATAATCAGGATATGCCTTCACTATTTATGGCTGCAATAGATGGGCATTCATACAAATCTGGCAGGATAGCTGTCATATATGAGAGGGACTAAGATCATCATTACCATAATTTTTGTTAATAATAATAATAATAATAATAATAATAATAATAATAATAATAATGATGATGATGATGATGATGATGATGATGATGATGATGATGATGATGTTGGAAAGTACCTTGGAGGTCATCTAGTCCAACCCCCTGCTTAGGGCTGTCTCTTCTTAAAAACTTCCAGTGCTGGAGTATTCACCGCTTCTGGAGGCAGGTTAATTGTTCTAACTGTCAGGAAGTTTCTCCTTAATTCCAGGTTGCTTCTCTCCTTGATTAGTTTCCATCCATTGCTTCTTGTCCTGCCTTCAAGTGCTTTGGAGAATAGCTTGACTCCCTCTCCTTTATGGCAGCCCCTGAGATACGGGAACACTGCTATCATGTCCGCCTCGTCCTTCTCTTCATTAAACTAGACATACCCAATTCCAGGAGCCATTCCTTGTATGTTTTAGCCTCCAGTCCCCTGATCATGTTTGTTGCTCTTCTCTGTACTCTTTCCAGAGTCTCAACATCTTTTGTACATTGTGGTGACCAAAACTGGATGCAGTATTCCAAGTGTGGCCTTACCAAGGCATTGTGAAGTGGTATTAATACTTCACATAATCTTGATTCTATCCCTCTGTTAATTACCATTTTAAGAGGAAAGTCTGCTATATTTCTAAAATCTCTTGCTACTACTGTGTGCAATTTGCCTGCATTAAGAAATCCTCCTTTGGAAAAGCAATCTAAATTCTGCACTGAAAACAGCCATGATACATTACATTAATTGAATAATCTTCCTTCCCTGTACACATCGTTCAATATCCCTTGGCAGCCATAAGCACTGTTAACCCAAAAAGAAAGAGTGGAGGTATTCCATGGATGCTGAATCTACAGCCATCTCATATTATTCTTTTTGCTTTCTGGAAAACTAAAGTGTACAAATCACAGCACGAAACAAACACTAAGAAGAACTAAACGGCCCCTTCCAATTTAAGATTCTGTGAGGAGGTGGCCAAAAGGAAAATAAAGCAGACTGAATTCGGGCTTAGATTGGTGCATTTATATAGCATCTGAATAGCGTTTGGGAATCCAGATTCATAGTCACTTGTAGAATGACTCACCATAACAGCTATTGTACTGATAGGTTGCGGCATTAAATAAATCTTAGGATTTGCCCTGCATAAGATGTTGTCATAGCTGAGGGATGATTCCTTATGGCAGAAGTGGAACTATTGGAGGGAAAGTGAAAGGAAGCAGATTCCAGTTGAACACCTGGAACTGTTTATCAGTTGAATAGGCTATCTGGAGAAACAATGGATTTAAGCAGAGTCATATATGAGGAATCCAGAAACAGATTTCACACTGCAATAACATACATTGAGCATGATTATGGATTAGATAATCTCTAAAAAATAAATAAATTCAGATTTGCAAAAGACAGCACAGGCAGAGGGGAGAGAGAATTACATGGCACTGAAAAGGCTTACTAATATAATTATCACATAAGCTTCCGTGATCACACCCACATGTGTGGCAAATGGTTCAGACAATTGTTTGCCTCTCTGGAAATAACTCTGATAAAAGAGATTATTTGTAGCTGAGTGTTGAAATGAGGGGTCCTTGGTTCTCTCTGCATCATCAGTGCAATGATGATATTACCTAGTTTGGGTAATGAAGTATCTGCAAGAAAAGAACCAAGCTCAGAGACCACCAAGGATCCCTCAGAATCAATTCTGGACTCAATTGCTCGTTAAAGTTATTGTTTTGATTCTCCCCAAACTTTAGAAGTAATTACTTCTTTCATCAAAATATCTCCAAAGAGCTCCACATACTTTGATTTGGAAGATCTCCAGTGAAGTGAGATATTTCCAAGCATTCAATGTTTATTTTGAAATGAGATTAAAGGGATGTGCATATTGATTCTTTTCTGTAATCACTTTCAAGTTGTTATTTTTATTTCCCTGTCTCCCCATTTTCTTCCTTCCATGTAAATGCCTATCTATTTGCCTGCCTACATTCCACTTTCACCTCTCACTAAAAGGAGTTGGAAATATATTTTCAAGAACTCTTTATATTGCCTTGGTTTCCTCAAAAATAAAATCAACTTTTCAGGGAAGGTTAGTTTTTAAGTACAAGATTAAAACAATTTATAGTCCCATGGAAAGAACTGACTTTCTAACATTTGCATTGACTCCACAAATATTAGTAAATAATCAACAAATACTAGATGTGTCCGAAACTGAACCAAGAAGAATGGTTACCCTTGTAAAGTTGAGTTAGGTTTTAAATATTGTTTATTATGGAGATGTATATCTTACCAGCTTCATGGTGCTTACAGGATTTCCTTGGAAGCCTTTAATAGGAACTAGGCACTGGATAAGGACAATACCTTCAAAAGTGTACCAGGAAGTCAGGCAAAAGAAAACAAAGCTACCCCCAGATCCTTGGCTCAAATTAAATGTCTGACTTTATAGAAATGGGCAGTATCATTTATCACTGGTCATACTGGGAAAACTTGGAGTTCTTCATCAGTTGGAACAGTGCAAGTTGCTTCCTCTAATTTTACTGAGACAAGGAAAAGTAAGATCCAAATGAGTGTGGGAAAATAATTTATGGTCAACCCATTGAATATACCCATGCATCAAAGACATACCTAGTAAGAGCTGTCCTTTTTGCCATTGCTTTAAACAGCCAGGAAGAAGACAATGACAAATTGTTTCCAAATTATGCATGAAAACTACATTATGATGGGCAGCTTATATTAAAATATAAAATAGGTTTAGGTTTAGGTTTATTAAATTTTTATACCGCCCTTCTCCCGAAGGACTCAGGGCGGTGAACAGGGCATATCATAAAACTACAAAAATACAAAAGTTAAAAAAGAATTAAATTATTGCCCACAGTAAAAACAATAGAAAATATATATAAATATTAAAACCCTAAGTAACTCCCCATCAGGCCAGGCCAGCTTGTGCAAATAAATGGGTCTTTAACCCGCGCCGGAAGGAGCGGAGATCCGGAGCCATCCGGAGCTCAACCGGCAGCTGATTCCACAAAGCTGGAGCACCCACAGAGAAGGCCCTCCCCCGGGGGCCACCAGCTGACATTCTCTGACTGGAGGCACCCTGAGGAGGCCCTCTCTGTGGGAACGCACGGGGCGGAGGGGAGTCGACGCCGGCAGCAGGTGGTCCCCGAGGTATTCCGGACCGATGCCATGTAAGGACTTAAAAACCATCACTAAGACCTTGAACCTCACCTGGAAGACAACTGGTAACCAATGCAGCTCGCGGAGCAAAGGTGTAACATGGGAGTACTGGGAAACTCCCAAGACAACTCTCGCGGCCGCATTCTGTACCAGTTGGAGCCTCCGAGTGGTCTTCAAGGGAAGCCCCATGTAGAGAGCATTGCAATAGTCAAGACGAGAGGTCACGAGCGCATGAGTGACCGTACACAGGGCATCCCGGTCTAGATAGGGCCGCAACTGACGCACCAGGCGAACCTGTGCGAAAGCCCCCCTAGTCACGGCTACTACATGATCTTCTAAGGTAAGCCGTGCATCTAGGAGGACTCCCAATTTGCGAGCCCTATCTACGGGGGGTAAAGACTCACCCCCCGTAGAAAGTGATGGAACATTTTGAATGTCCCGGGATGCCGGAATGTACAGCCACTCAGTCTTGTCAGGGTTGAGTTGAAGTCTGTTCCTCCCCATCCAGACCCAAACCGCCTCCAGGCAACGGGACATCACAGCGAGGGCATCACTGGGGTGGTTTGGGGTCGAAATGAAAAGTTGGGTATCATCAGCATACAGTATTGATAAAAATATAAACATACCAAAAAACACACCACCATATTAACAACACAAAATGCTAAAACAATTGAAAACCATACAGACACTTAGAGAGCATAGTAATTCAAGAACAATATAGCCGTTTGGGCTACGCACCATTTTCTGATCCCCAGACCAGATGGCAAAGCCAGGTCTTTATATCATTCAGAAGACCGTCAATGTTGGGTTCAGTCTTACCTTGGGGGGAACTGAAGTTCCATAAGGTAATTATAGTAGCAGAAAAGACCTATCAGGTGACAATCTCCAGTGGATAGAACTTACCACAAGCCTCTTTTGCCTCAATTAACCTGGCTCAATGTCATGTAGGGCTTTATAGGTTATAACTGGAACCACGAATTGAACCTGGAAGGAAATTGGCAACCAACTGGCAATCACAGAGCAAAGGTGTAGTATGTGCATATGTAGGTGCATACATAATTGTCTGCCTGCTACATGTTGCATCAACTGAAACAGGATACAGCTCAAGGACAGCCCCATGTAGAACACTTTCTGTTATCCATACAGAAAGTGGCCAGGGCACGAATGACAGCATTTTTTGAGCCAGGAATGAACACAAATGCCACATAATTTGAAGTTGAGCCAGCCCACCTGTCCTCAAATTCTATCTGCTCTTCAAGTCCAGAAGAACCTCCAGATTGTTCACAGGATCAGTCGGGGGAAGTGCAACTGCAGCCAGAATCAAAGATGATAAATTCCCAGATCCAGATGGCCCTGAAATTCCAAATCACTGAATCTTGCCAGGGTTGAGCCAAAATTGCTCCCCGTCCAAACCCTATAGTGCCAGAAACCAAGACACAACACTGGCAGTATTATTTTCATCAATGGCAGAAGATATGTAGCTGGGTATCATTAGCTTACTGACATTTGCCTAGGGATGATGTCATTTGGTTTCATATACTGCAGATATTAAGCAGGAGCAGAGAGAGACCCAAACCCCATGGCCTCCCACAATGTAGGATCTGGGAACAGGGGATTTTGCCCCCAATCTCATTGCCTCATGGTCTTCAAAGACTGGGGCTCCGGTATGCTAATTCAAGCATTTAAAATGTTGCATTAGCTGCATCTTGAGTATTTGTTCAGTAATGATGGTGGTGAAAATAAGAACTATGTCTTATTGTTTCCTCTCTCTAGAAAGCACGATTAGCATTATTTTCTCATGATAACCACTTCATAAAGTATGATGGGATAAAAGAGATAAGTCATCCAAAATCACCCAGTGAGTTTCAATGGCTGAGAACAGCCTAAATATCAGTGGCTTGTCTCCAGTAATAACTTAATTATTACGTTGACCATTGGTTTATTGTTATTTTTTACACCCTGCTATTAGACACAATGACTTGAAAAGCTTCTGAGCTCAAGGAGAAATAAGTTCAACTGAATCTTCTTGTATAGTATAACCTCCAGGCTAGAAAATCATGATTACAGCTTTACTTGTTGAGCTATAAAGCCAGATAACACAACTGGGTTTTGATCAAAGCTTAGAGCAATATTTGACTACCTTCTTTATTTTAATATTGTGCATAATTAATAATGGAAATCTTAGTCGAAACCATGTTCTAACTAAGTTATTTTTCCACAGAGGCTGTTTTTTTTATTTATTTATCAAATTTAGTGAGCCCCCATCCCACTTGCAGAGTGACTCCAGGCGGTGAATAGCCAAAAGGAAAAAAAAACAAAAACCAAAACCATATAAAAATATAACACATCAGTAAAAAGAGCTAAATGTTGGAGATGTGGTAGTTTAGAAGCTACCTATTTTCACATGTGGTGGACTTGTAGAAATATAAAAGCTTTTTGGATCAAAATTCGGTGGAACATTCAAAAGATTTTTAAGAGAAAGATAAAGTTGTTTTTATTGGGTATTGTTGTAGATTGTGATGTTAAAGAAACTAACTTGATGTTGAACATAACAGCAGCACGGTTACTGGTGGGACAATATTGGAAGAAGGATAGTTTGCCCACTGTAGAAGAATGGGTGTTTAAAGTTTTGAATCTTGCAGAAATGTCTAAGATTTCTGCTTATTTGAAAGATCATTCACAGGAAAGATATATTTCAGTTTGGAGGAGATGGATAAATTATATTCAGAACAAATATGGGACTAAAAAGTTCCATTTAGCTTATGAGTAGATTCTAGTGGGATATTGTTATTGGTACTTTGTTTGTAGTTATGTTAAAGGGGAGTTAAAGCACATTGTGAATTTGGTTAATTGTATATTATGCATAATTTTTATTTAGAATATGATTATTGTAACTATAATCCTGTATTTAGCTCTGGGAAGTGGGGGGGGGAAGCGGGCGGGTTTGGGGTGGGAGGGATTTGGGGATATATTGTAAAATTCTGTTTTTGTAAAACTCTTTAATAAAAAAAAGTAAAAAGAGCCAAGTAAAAACAGGGATAAGATAAGTTAAAAGTTAAAACGCAGGAGGAGGAGACATAAGGCATTAAACAATCTCAGGGTTGCGGGTTGCTCTGCAAATCCCATTCCAGTTGGCAGAGCAGATCTTCAAACTCTTTGGAAAGGCCAGGAGAGTGGGTGGGGGGATCTCACTTCTGGGTGGGGGGATTTTCTGCTTATTTCCTGTTGTGATACTTCTTCTGTTTGTCTAGCACTGGGTTGCTTATGAGTTCACTAGATCCTTTCCACTTAATAGTCCTTCTTTCTCCAGTACACAGAACTCAAAACTTCAACTGGGATATGTACAATCTGGTCTCATGTCTTCCCTCACCCACCTGTCTGGTATCATTATTTTCTTCCCCAAAGTTTTCTCACTTCCACACACCCATCTTCTGAGTCTCGTGTGCTTGGTCTCACCATGCTACACAGCTCTCACATTATTGATTCCAGATCTTTGGACACAATTTATAGGGAAAGGGCACAGTACTTTCAGAATGTATAAAAAGTGCATTAGTGCAAATGAGGTGTATATAGATACTAGAGTAATAACGTTCAACGAATGCCTGTAATTCCAATTATTATAGTATGCCAGGCTAATAAATTCTAAAAATATATTGAATGGGAGAATTAAAAAAGGTAAAGGTTCCCCCGCACATGCGTGCTAGTCGTTTCCAACTCTAGGGGCCGGTGGGCGAATTGCACAAGGGTAAATCCAACATTTCCAATATGATGCCTCTTGGATTGAGAGAGCAGGCTAGGGAGGGCTGGTCTTCTTCAGCTAAATGGAAAAAAGTGATGACACTTTGCTAAATAACACCTTCAACAAGATGGTTCTATGAATAATTTTATATGATTGTTTTCATTTCCCCCCCTCTGGTTGTAGTGCTGAGGGAGGGAGGGAGGGAGGGAGGGAGGGAGGGAGGGAGGGAGGAAGGACCCTTCAAATTCACTCTCTCAAAATAATGCCATATTAACATCAAATAATGCCTTTGAAGGACCATTATGAAAACTGTAGTACAGACACATAAAACTCTTTATGCAAACACAACCCTGATCACTAGACAGAAACAATTACAGGGCAGCAGTATTCAGGATACACACTTTAGAAATTATCCATCCTGTGTTTTCTTTCTTAAGGATCAGAAAGAATTTTCAAAGCAGAGGACAATTTAAAGAGAACAAAACACATTAAGTACATGCCTGGGAATTTTTTCTTCTCGAAGGCTCCCAAGGAATATTAAATTGGTTGTTGGGTTCCATCCAATACTACGGCTTTGTGTATTTATAGTAACATACACTTCACTCAGAAAGCCTTATATAAGGAGCTTTCTCCTTCCCACATTTTAAATGTGAATTGATACTCTCTCAGGCTGACAGGCTTCTAAATCAGAGCCAATGTGACTTTCCCATTTCCAGGAGTTGACTGCCAATGCCCCCCCCCATCTTCTCAACCAGCACATATCTCAAATGAAAACATTGCTTAAGTATTTGATCCTGGACTTGTGGAGAACAAAAACTTTTCCTCTGGTGATCTGGTACCTCCCACTCCTCTAGAGAGAATTGTTGCACTGGGCTCAAGCAGCCAAGGGACGCAGTGGCTCAGTGAGTTAGGACGCTGAGCTTGTCGATCAGATGGTCGGCAGGTTGGCGGGTCGAATCCCGAGTGCCGCGTAACAGAGTGAGTGCCTGTTACTCGTCTCAGCTTCTGCCAACCTAGCAGTTCAAAAGCACGTAAAAATGCAAGTAGAAAAATAGTGACCACTACAGTGGGAAGGTAACAGCGTTCCATGCACCTTTGGCGTCTAGTCATGCCGGCCACATGACCATGGAGATGTCCTCGGACAAGCGCTGGCTCTTGGGCTTCGAAATGGAAATGAGCACCAGCCCCTAGAGTTGGAAACGACTAGCACGCATGTGCGGGGGAACCTTTACCTTTACCTTTACAAGCAGCCAAGCAAGATGCTTCTCGCTACAGATAGTCCTCAATTTACAACCATTCATTGAGTGATCCATTTGAAGTTACAACGACACAGAAGAAAGTGACTTAGGCCATTTTTCACATTTACAACCATTGCCGCATCCTGGATGGTCACAGGATCAGAATGCAGACATGTGGCAACTGGTGCAGTGTCCAGGGGTCACGTCATCCCCCCCTTTTTTTGCAACTTTCTGACAAGCGAAGTCAACGGGTTACTAATCTAACAACTGAAGTGATTCACTTAGCAACAGTGGCAAGAAAGCTTGTAAAATGGAGGCAGACTAACTTAGTAGCTGCCTTGCTTAGCAATGGAAATTTTGGGCTGAACTGTGGTCATAACTTAAGGACTTCCTGTACTTGGCCCAACATGAGTGTATTTTGAAAAATACAAGTGCAGCATCCCCAACAGACCTTCAGATTTACTAATGTAAGTAAATGGAAATGGAAAGAGGCTGAGCCCAAAGAAGAAGATTCACATAAGTCAAAAATCTGCCATTTGAGATATATAGAGAAACTTGTTGAGATGAATGGCTATAGAAATAAAATAAATAAATAGTCCTTATGCCTCTTTTGGAAAGTTTGCTCCATATCTTGTCTTAAAGTTTGTGGCCATATTTTTTAAAAGTATAATGGAATAGAATAAGAGAGTTGGAAGGGACCTTGTAGGTCATCTAGTACAGCCCTTTGCCCAAGCAGAAGTTCCCACACCATTTCTGACACATGGCAGTCCAGTCTCTTCTTGAAAGTCTCCAGTGATGAAACACCAACAACATCTGAAGGCAGTCTGTTCCATTGGTTGATTGTTCTCATGTCAGGTAATTTCTCCTTATTTCTGGGTTCAATCTCTCTTTGATCAGTTTCCATCCATTATTCCTTGTCTGGCCTTCAGGTTCTTTGGGAAATAGGTTGACCCCCTCCTCTCTGTGGTAGCCCCTCAAATATTGGAACACTGCTATCATGTCTCCCCTGGACCTTCTCTTCACTAGACTAGCCATGACCAGTTCCTGTAACCGTTCTTCATATGTTTTAGCCTCCAGTCCCCTAATCATCTTTGTTGCTC
Source organism: Vipera ursinii (assembly GCF_947247035.1). NCBI lineage: Eukaryota > Metazoa > Chordata > Lepidosauria > Squamata > Viperidae > Vipera > Vipera ursinii. The sequence goes on along the minus strand of NC_139517.1, from coordinate 115,764,095 downwards.
TTCTCTGCACTTTTTCTAGAGTCTCAACATCTTTTTTAGAGTGTGGAGACCAAAACTGATTGCAGTATTCTAGGTGTGGTCTTACTAAGGCTTTATAGAGTGATATTAGTACCTCACGTGATCTTGATTGAATTCCTCTGTTAATGCATCTTAGGATTGCATTTGCTTTTTTGGCGGCGGCTGTGCAGTGTTGGCTCATATTTAATTGATTCTCCACTAAGACTCCAAGATCCTTCTCACAGTTGCTGCTATTAAGTCTGATTTCACCCAATCTATCTGTGTACTTTTGGTTTTTCTTGCCTAAGTGTAAGACTTTACTTTTCTCTACGTTGAATTTCATTTTGTTGGATAGGGCCCATTGTTCAGGTTTGTCAAGATCTTTTTTGATCCTGAGCTTGTCTTCTGGGGTGTTGGCTATTCTTGCCAGCTTAGTGTCATCTGCAAATCTGATGAGTTCCTGTTCTATTCCCTCATCTAGGTTATTTATGCTTGCCCAATACTTGCCCAAGAGGGACACACACCAACTACATCCATTCCCTTGTATTATGTTTTCCAGAGGAAGGAAGGACAAAGGAAGGAAAGATAGTAGGAAGGAAAAAACAGCTTAAAACTTAGTAAGAGTTGGAAATTAAGATCTGGGGATAACCAAATGTCCCAAGGAGAGAATGAGGTTTATAAGATGAAATAGGTAGACATGAACAGGTATGCAGAAGACATGCACTGAAGACCACAGAGTAAAAATATAGAGAGACAGAGAAATTCAAATGCCAATGGGAAAAAGTTTATCAGGGCCAACATATTTTACAAAAGCATTTCTTTTGCTAGATCATGAAAATGCCCATATCTACAAGACACCATATTGTTTTGAAAATATGAAATATTCTACATCAGAATGGGGCAACTTGCCATGGGACAACTTGCTGAGGGACAATTTAACAATTCTATTTAATTATTTAAAATAAATATAATTTTCATTCTGTCCCTCCTTTTGCATCCTTTCTTTAATGATTCTATTCCATCCTTTCTTTGATATTAGTATAACTCTTATCCCACAACTCCTGTGGCAAGTGGGCTGTGGCGAATTGTCATAGACCCTTTCTACATATACATTTTATCACTGACTATTCTTACAAGAGGACTTTTCATCACTATAAACACAGGCTTCCATCTAAAACAGGGGTTCTCAACCTTGACAATTTTAAGACTTGTGGACTTCAACTCCCAGAATTCCTCAGCCAGCAAACCTGGCTGAGAAATTCTGGGAGTTGAAGTCCACAAGTCTTAAAGTTGCCAAGATTGAGGACCCCAGATCTAGAGCATTGTAAAACCAAAACAAATCTATTTTAGATTTCTAGAATTAAACCAATTTATTTTAAGTTATTTTATTTGATGGGCGAATGAATGTATTTTAGTCTTTCACTTTTATTGACAGTATGAATATGCATTACTATTTTCCCAAGGGTATGCATCTTTTAAAAAAATATATTCTAAAACAAGCAGGATAAATCCAGGGTTTATAAGATTTTGATACCTATAATATTTAGTACATTGGTGGTTTTCTCATTCTCTTTAACTGTAAGTCACTGTAACCAAGTAACAACTGAATTCATAATTTTGATCCCTTTGTTGCATTACAGCCATCTCATTGTTGCAATAGTGCATCAGAGAGACCACACTTGGAAAATTGTGTCAAATTCTGGTCACCATGATACCAAAAAAAGATACTGAGACCTTAGAAAGAGTGTAGAGAAGAACAACAAAGATGATAAGGGATCTGGGGCTAAGCTGTACAGTATGTAGGATGAACAGCTAAGAGAATTAAGTATGTTTAGAATATCAAAGAGAAGATTTAGGAGTGATATAGTAGCCATCTTTGAATAACTGAAAGGTATTTATTTCCCATTTCTGGCAAAAACCACCCCATAGGGACGTGGTGGCTCAGTGGGTTTGGATGCTGAGCTTGTCGATCAGAAGGTCGGCAGTTTGGCGGGTCAAATCCCGAGTGCCGTGTAACAGAGTGAGCGCCTGTTACTCGTTCCAGCTTCTGCCAACCTAGCAGTTTCAAAGCATGTAAAAATGCAAGTAGAAAAATAGGGACCACTGCGGTGGGAAGGTAACAGCGTTCCGTGCGCCTTTGGCGTCTAGTCATGCCGGCCACATGACCACGGAGACGTCCTCGGACAAGCGCTGGCTCTTCGGCTTTGAAACGGAGATGAGCACCGGCCCCTAGAGTTGGAAACGACTAGCAGGCATGTGCGGGGGAACCTTTACCTTTACCTTATTTTAGCAAACAATGGCTTCACTTAATGACAGTGGCATTCACCTAACAACTATGGTATTTACTTAATTGACTACCATGTTTGCTTAATGACCATTGCATTCAGTTAACAACCTCTGTATTCAGGTAACAACATAGCAAAACATGTCATAAATTCATGTCTACCCATGCAATGACCTCTTTTACAACTGTCACAATGAATGTCCCTAATTTCAGAGCTCAAATATGGTGATAACTTGAAGACTATCTGTAATAGAAGAGAAAGATGGCAACATTCTTTCTTTTTCTGTTTTTCCTAATCTGTTGAGTATACTTACTAAAATAGCCCAGAACTGTATCCCATCTAGCCTAAGGTACATATTTTAGGTAGAACACTACTTTGTTTGCTAACAGTATTTTTATATTATGGGACAAAAACTATCCCCAAAATATTTTATGGATTCAAAATCAGTTGAATTGAAAACAAGCAAAAATAATATGCAAGTTAACCCAAAATAGCAATTTTTTTAAGCTGATAAACAAATAACTCCATTGATGTATTTAACCCATGATGGTGAATTACAACATTGCTTATTTAGTATTGGTTTGGTGCAATGTGGCTTATTCAACACCCATATTTTAAACGAACCATGCTTAGTGTAATGTGTGATTCAACCAATCTGTAGACCAGGATTGTGTACTAGACACTATTTTCTTCAACTGTTCTTTGTTCAATAATGACAATTGCATTAATGACAGCACAACTTGCTGACATAGTTGATACATTTTGATGGTTGTGTTCACAGGATGTACTGGATTATAATTTAGCTTCTTTGTTTATAGCTTAGTAAATATTAGTATAAATATATGTTTTTCTGGAATTTTATAAATTGGCTTTTTCATAAAAGTGATGTTAGCATTTTAGCATGCAGTCCATGCCTCCTTTAGAAGTTTTAAAACTGTGTGGGTTTTTTTAGCCAAAGCCATTTCTTTTTTTAATACCATATGTAACATCAAGTCTTTTCATCAATTAAACAATAGAGAGTTTTTTTTTCTGGAAGTCCTTGACTACACTTGCAAGTGTTAAGAAAGATGCAAACTATCTGGGAAAGGGGAATGACCATAAATCAGGGGTCTTCAAACTTGGCCCTTTTATGACTTGTGGTGTTCAACTTACAGAATTCCTCAGCCAGGCATGCTGGATTCTTGGAGTTGAAGTCCACAAGTCAAAAAAGGGCCAAGTTTGAAGACCCCTGCCATAAATTCACCACTTATGGAATGTTCTAGGATCAATGTTTTCTATTTAATTCTCACATCTAACTAATGTCTTTTGGTGCTTGATTTGTTGCTTTCTGATGCATCATATATAATATAGGTAACCTTTATTTCTGTAATATAAGATCTACTATAACAGGGATGTCAAACTCAATTTCATTGAGGGCCGAATCAGCATTGTGGTTGCCCTTGGAAGGCCAGGTGGGTGTGGCCATGGAGGGCGTGGCCTGCTGGGTGGGCATGGCCATCTCTACATCATTCGCATCAAGGGTGCTTGTGGGGGTCTGGGCATATGGGTGGGACATATCTGAGGGTCTCTGGCAGAAGGGGGTGGGACCAGGGCAAGTGCCAAGGCATGGTCCACTGGAGGAGCCTCACTGTTCCTCTCAGGCCATGCAGGGGGGGGGGCTGGATGGTGCCGCGGTCTGCCAGAGCCCTAGGCAGCAGAGGTCAACCGCCCAGCCCAGCTCTCAAGCACCCACAGCACCAAGCCCAGTCCCACTTCCTCAAGGGGGTGCCCAGGTGCACTTACCTCCTCCTTAAGGCTGCTGCTGCTGTGCTTGCTCTCCTTAGCCAGGTTGCTCATGATGGGTACGAGGGCAAAGTCAGAGGGAGGCCCACTCCCTCTCCAAGGGAGGAGACCGGCTTTGTATCCAAAGTTTCCTTAGCAATAGGATGGGAGACCCCCATGATAGGCCAGGAGGAGGGGGCAAGGGGATGGTGAAAGGGCAGCAGGGCAGGACTAAGGCAGGACTTCCTTCAGACCATCCCTCCCTCTCCTTCCTTCCTTCCTTCCTTCCTTCCTTCCTTCCTTCCTTCCTTCCTTCCTTCCTTCCTTCCTTCCTTCCAAGAGTGGTGGGAAAATATTTGAGATGAGGGAGGGAGAAAAACAGGCAAGAAATGCAGCTGGGGAGGTGTCACCCTTTGTAGGAATGAAGAAATGCACCATCGCCTGGAAGTGGCCAGCACATGGCCCTCGCCTATTTCACATACCTGGCTTGATGGGCTCTGGGGGAGGGGATGCCATGAGCAGCATGAGAGTCGATGTTACCTGCGCAATGCTGCCCAGCTCCCAGCCTGCCGGGTTTCAGCAGGCAGCGAGGCGCTCTCCTCACAGCACCAAGAGGCTGAGCTGAGTGGTACAAATCCAGAAAGAAGTGCGATGCCACACAGCCCCCAGCCTGTCCAGTTTCGGCAGGCAGCGGGGTGCTCTGCTAACAGCGCCAAGAGGCTGAGCCAGGCAGCGCTAATCTGAAGAGAAGCGCAATGCTGCCCAGTCCCCAGCCTGCCCAGTTTCAGGCTGCCTGAGAGGCTGAGCCGGGCAGTGCGAAGCTCGCCAGCTTTGCACCTTGTTGTCTGCTGAAACCAGGCAAGCTGGGGGCTAGGCAGCATTGCACTTCTCATCAGATTCGTGTCACCCAGCTTAGCTCTTGGGGCTGTGAGGAGAGTGCCCCGCTGCCTGCCCAAACCCCTCCCCCAGAGCCCATCAAGCCAGATATGTGAAGTAGGTGAGGGCCGTTTGCTGGGCACTTCCACGCAATGGTGCATTTCTTCATTCCTCACAAAGGGTGACACCTCCCCAGTGCGTGCCCAGGGGGTGGGGCCGACATGGCCTGGGCCCATCCCTCGCTGTTTCCAGATGGCCTTGTGGAGCTAAGACTAAATGCATTTCAGCATAGATGACCACCCCAAAATTGTACATTTGCTCTTGGCTGGCCTGGGCCGGGGCCAAGGCAGCAGGAGCCATTGCCCCACTGTTTCCAGGATGGCTTCACGGGCCACATGAAACCACTTTGCGGGCCGGATCCTTGTGTTTGACATGTCTGTCCTATAAAAAGACTTTATTCCTCTCCAATAAATGCTAAACTCTTTCTTTTTGCCTGAAATGGTTTGTACATACTGTTTAGAGGACAATTTGCAAAGTTATTCTCTCTCCCAAATTTAGGCATTAAATATATATTAGCTCAACCAAACACACTTGCCTGAGTTTTAAAGCCAAAATACAAAATACAGTTATATATCTTCATACTTTCAAACATAATAACATCCTCAATCTACACCAGGGTTGCCAAACTGCCGGCCCACAGGCCGGATGTGTCATGTGAAAGCTGCGTCCATCCCAGCTCCGGCAAGGGGAAAAAAGTCATGATACGTCGTGACACATCACATGACGTGGTGAGTTTGACACCCCTGATTTATACTAAATAAAAGCTTGGATCAAATGTCTGAGAACAAAAATCCTTTCATATAATGTAATTAATATATTATAATTTAAAGCAACAAATTAATATATTATTTGAAAACAAATCCATCAGATATATATTTAATAATCCTAATTTTGAAAGAAAACTAACTCAACATAGTGATTCCTCCCCCCCAAACTAGCCATTAGAACAGAGAAACTGGACTTCTTATAAATAAGGGACCTGTCTTTTCTCTTCTAATCAGAAAAAAACATGTCTTTAAAAATAACTTTGACAGACATTTTTGTTGTGTACTGGGTTCGTTGCGCAGGAATGAAGACGAGGCGAGTGAGTTCAGCAAAGAGCATGGTTTATTTCTCGCAGGATCTGAACTAGAGAACAGGGCTGCAGCTGCTGCAATTTATACCTTGGCCCCTAGGCAGTGGCCAATAGGTTTGAAGCAACCTATTGCCGCCTAGGGGCAGCCAATAGCAGTGCTGGAGACGGGTTGTATGAGGTGCAGGGAGCCGTTAGCTAGCTCCCAGCTTAAACAACCTACCAGTCGTTACCACGTGGTGTTACAAGCAAGCCCAATACATTACAATTTTCTTGTAACAACAACAACAACAAAATGCACTGATGGAAAAGCATAGAAAAGACACATCCCTTTGATAAGAAAAGAACACTTGAGACAGTACACAGCCTGCAAATATAGAAGAGAGAAATCCTTTTCTCTGAACTGACTCAGCTAGCTTTGCCTGACCACACTTGTAGATGGATATTATAAGTTTTCTAACAGATTGGAAGAAGCAGATTGAATACATTGAATACCTGTTCAATTAACACAGGACCATCACCCCCAAGGCTGTGTGGTCTCTCCATTATTCTTTTCTCTCTATACCAATGACTGCATCTCAAAAGGTCCCTCTATTAAAGTAATGAAATTTGCAGGTGATACAACAGCCATTGGTCTCACTCAAGATAATGATTATGAATCTGTATATAGACAGGAGGTTAAACCACTGGCCCTGTGGTGCAGCCAGAACAATCTGGAGCTGAACACCCTTATAACTGTAGAGATGGTAGATTTTAGGAGACACTCTCCTATTTTACCATCTCTCACAGTATTGGACGACAGAGTGTCAACAGTAGAGACCTTCAAGTTTCCAGATTCTATAATCTCCCAGGACTTGAAATGGATGCCTAACATTAGAACCATCATTAAAAAGACACAACAAAGAATGTTCTTCCTGCGTCAAATCAGAAAGCTCAGACTGCTGATACAGTTCTGCAGAGGAATTATTTAGTCTGTCATTTGTACCACTATAACTGTTTGGTTTGGCACAGGACAGGTACAACCAGCTTGCCATCCATTGAGGACCTGTATACTGCACGAGCTAGAAAGAGGGCTGAAAAAATATCTACAGACCCCTCACACCTTGGACATATTTTTTTCCCTCTCCTCATCATACACATATACTTCTCCCCTTAGGACACCATTATAGGGTACTACATATCAAAACAACTAGACACAAGGATAGTTTTTTTCCCCCCATCACTCTGCTAAACACCTAATCCCCATAGCACTGTCTTATGTCTAAAGAATGCCTACCCATGTAGTTGGGCTCTACTGCTATTATCCTTCTCATCTTCTCATCTTTCTCTTCTTCCTATCTTTCCTACTACCTTCTTCTTATTGGTATCTTATGATTTATCACTTGTAGTTTATATCTTATGATTGCATCCTATTACTGCCTGACAAACCGTACTCAATGAATAGTCCTCAATGGCACTACATCCACATGGAGAGAAATAAAGAGTGGGGTACCACAAGGTTCTGTCTTAGGCCCAGTACTCTTCAATATCTTCATCAATGACTTAGATGAGGGAATTGAAGGTGAACTCATCAAATTTGCAGATGACACCAAACTGACAGGAGTAGGCAACACCCCAGAAGACAAACTTAGGATCCAAAAAGATCTAGACAAACTTGCCCCCTATCCAACAAAATGAGATTCAATGTGGAGAAAAGCAGTTTACATTTAGGCAGGAAAAAAAATCAAAGGTCTAAGGATAGATTAGGTGAGACCTGGCTTAAAAACAATAACTGTGAGAAGGACCTTGGAGTCCTAGTGGACAATCACTTGACTATGAGCCAGCAGTGTGCAGCAGCAGCCAAAAAAGCTCATACGGTCCTGGGTTGTATAAACAGAGGCATAGAATCAAGATCATGTGAAGTATTAGTACTGCTTTATAAAAGCCTAGTAAGACCACACCTGGAATACTGCAGCCATATCACAAAAAAGATGTTGAGAGTTTGGAAAAAAAATCAGAGAAGAGCAACTAAGATGATCAAAGGCCTGAAGACTAAAACATACAAAGAAAGGCTGCAGTACTTGGGTTTGGCTAAAGAAAAGAAGAAATAGGGGAGACATGATAGCAGTATTCCAGTATCTGAGGGGGCTGCCACAAGGAAGAGGGGGACACATTGTTCATCAGAGCACCAGAGGGAAGGATGAGAAACAATGGTTGGAAACTGATCAAAGAGAGAAGTAATCTGGAATTAAGGAGAAACTTCCTGACAGTGAGGACAATTAATCAGTGGAACAGCTTGCCTCCAGAAATCGTGGGTGCTCCATCACTGGAGATTTTAAATAAGAGACTAGACAATCACCTCTCTGAGATGGTATAGGTTCTCCTGCTTGAGCGGGGGCTGGACTAGAAAACCTCCAAGGTCCCTTCCAGCTCTATTCTATTCTATTTATCATCTATGACATCATTTTGTGGTTTGTATGTACACTGATAGCTTGTGCACCAAAGACAAATTCCTTCTGTGTCCAGTCACACTTGGCCAATAAAGAATATTCCAATTCCAGTTCCAAATGGCAGTTGATGACAGTTGATCTGAGGGAGAAAGAGGGGGGGGAGGAAACCAGTTCAAAAGTCAGAATACTGTGACTGAGGACAAGGTTGCAGACAGAACCAGGGTGCAGCTTTTTGAAAGAGACAAGAACAAAACTACAAAGAAACAGGGTCCAACTTTTTACCAAAATTCAAGAAAACCTGCGGGCGATGGCAGAACGTAAGTCCATAAGAAAAAAAATGAAATATTGTATAAAAGAAAGAAAATGAATGAACAAGTACAGAAGTCAGAAAGTAATCTCATAGGACACATAAGCCAAGGGCACAGGGTACCCACTATTTGAAAGCTGACCCCCCCAAAGTAGGTGATCACACAATGCGGGAAATTGCAACCAGTTTATTCTGTACAGCACAAAGAGATTACATCACAAATTGAGAGCTCCCAACATACAAATCGGCATACATTTTATGCACTTTTTGAAAACAAGGGCACATAATTATTAACAAGCAATAAACAACAAGCAGCAAAATATTTTCACCCTTAATAAAGGATTATCCTGCCATAAGGTGGGTTAATTACTAAAATATTGTAACCTTAGCCTCTCTGTTCCTAGCCGATAAGGCTGGCAATTAAGTATGCAAATATTTCTAGCTAATTAATCTGCAACAGAAAAGCAGAAGTTAACCCTGAATCAACTGCTATAGGATTGGATCCCCTCTCTGAAAACGATGGACTCAATTTTAAAAAAATGAAAATACTTAGAGAGGATGTAATCAAAGAAATGAAGTGTGCAGGTGTGCATATGTGTACATGTGCATCTATTTGTGTGTAAGAAATTACTACATAGAAATGCCCGTACTGGTGGACTTCACTTACCAACAGTTTTTTTTTAGCTACCATTTGAAGTTATGATGTTGCTGAAAAGTAACTTTATGACCAGTGCTCACATTTATGCCAACACAATATGTCTGCAGCCTTGTGATCAAGATCTGAGTGCTTTGCAACTGGCTTCTGACATGCAGAGTCATTGGAGAAACCGATAGGAAAATTGCAAATCATGATCATGATGGTGACTTGTTTAGCAATTGCAGAAGTGATGTTGTAAGTCCATCACAGTCATGTGCTGCTTTGCTTAGTGACGCAGAGCTTAGCGACAGAGTTACCAGCAGTGGTGGGATTCAAATATGTCAACAACTGTTCTTTGTATGGATGCTGCTTCCGGAAGTCCATTCTGGGTCTGGGCAACAAAAAATCAGCTGCCACAGTGTTGTGAACTGGCTGCATCCCACCAGTGGTTACCAGTCCCAATAGTGGTCACTAAGAGAGGACTACTATATGTTTTTCATATTGCAATAGTAATAGAGACAGTGTATGCAATCCAACTAGAGATGTAATTTGTTTAGCTTAGTTTTGGAGGTCGTGAATCCATCTGATTTATAAAAGCTAGTTTATCATCCATAAAAATAATAATTCTGTGCATTTATGAACAACAAACAATAATTTTGGCAAGGTAAACACATCACGGTGCACTATGGCTCATTTGTACAGAGCTGTATTCACAGTTCTGCACAAATGTGAATCTGATTTATGATAGCTCCATCCTTCCCCGCCTTCGAGATGTGTGGACTCCAACTCCCAGAATGCCTAGCTACTATAGCTACTAAGAGTAACCCTGGGAGTTGTAATCTTATACCGGCTGGTTACCAACGTCGGCATTGGCTTAGTGCTCTGTACAAAGCAAGAATCGGTCGTTATGCAATAAACTGCCTGGCTTAGCAAGATACACGAAAGTAGCCACAGCAGCTGATCCAAACGTAAAGAAGCCGTGTTTTACACAAGCACCGGCTGAATTCCCTACACACAGGAGCTCCAATTGTAGCAGAACTCAGGCAAGCACAAGGTGAGCGTTCCTCTAGAGGTCAATTTCCTCTTCTCCCTTCGCGTTTGTTCTTCCAGGAATCTTGTGCCCTCCTCCCTGAGAATTTCTCGCAACCTACCGAAGGCTTGCAACCCCTCTTCCCGCCCTGCCCGCGCTTCACTATTGGTCGCCTCTCTTGCCTGTAAAAATTGCCGACGGACGGCTTTCTCAAAAGGGAAGGCGGAGCCAAAGCGGCTCGGCTTAGTGCTGTCAGCGGCGGCTAGAAGGAAGAGTTCGCTGCTGCAGCCAGAACTGCGCAGGAGGGCAGAGAGCGAGCTGTGGGACCTCGCCTCGTACCTCTCGGGCGGCGTGCATGATTTCCCCCTCTCTCGCACGATACAGGCAAGAACCAGATCGTGTGCAAGGTCAAGATCCAAAGCGTCAGCGTCCGCGCCACGCACAGCCCCGCAGCCCAGGGCGCCTTCCAGCAGCAGCCGGAGACGCCACCACCGCCGTCTTCTCCTCCTTCTCCGCGGAAATCGGCACCCTCGCCCACACTCGAAATCTCCAAAACTATGTCGAACAAGAAGCTGTTCGAGGACCTCTCGGGCAGAGGCAAAGCCATCGGAGTCCTGACCAGTGGCGGCGATGCTCAGGGTAACGAGCAACCAGGCGGAAGGCTTGTGGGGGGCGTTGGGGTTCGGGGCAAAAGGTAGGGAATTCGCGGATGCCGTGCGGTCGGGATGCTGGAGTCTGCAGGCTATGCAGACCTGATGATCCGACGGGGTGGGAGCGGTTTGCTAGGGTAACTCTAGCACCCATCATTTCTGGCTTATCAGGATAGGGAAGGGGGCTACAGAGACGGGAGCGGGGGGGGGGGAGATAAAGACGGCGCTGGCAGGACGCACTGAGTCCTGGCTAATCCGGCCTCGATTTGTCCTCTGAATGTTAAAGGTTCTGGGGCTGCGCACAGGTCGACCCGTCTGTTTCACACCAACGCGATCGTGGCACGCGGAGTAAGGGATGCCAGGGCTACTGCTTCTCGGCTGCTCTTTGCAACAGGCGGCCAGAGGGAAAGCCACAGCGCACAGATGGACCTCGAGGCGCAAACGTGCTGGGCAGCAGAGCGCTTCCTCGCCCTTGCCCTTTAGGAGTCCCTTTGCCCTTGTCCTGGGGGATAGGAGAAACTCGCTTGTGGGGCTGGGGGGGGGTGTTGATGTCAAATAACCCATCGGGTTTCTGCACAGCTGATATCGGAGAAAAAAATTGGCCGGCCCTGATAGCCCATCTTCGTTTATGACACCCTTTTTGAAAGAACAAAAAAGATGATGAGCGCATTTTTGCGTTAAAAGGCTTCAGCATCCTATCCTACAGGATGAACCAAAGTGATTGGAACGCGCAGAAATCGTGCCCTGAAATGCCACACGCTTCTAGTGTAAAAGGCGCGTTCTGCCTTTCGGTTCTGTACTTCCACTGGGAATTGTGCTTGACTATTTTCGGCTGGCCTGAATTTTAAAACAAATTTGCCTGTTCCCACCGCGCCAACCCTTCATACGCTACGCTAGTATGCGGAAATCGTGTTGGCCTATTCCCACGTGTGAAATTAGCGTCACGTAGGGGAGGCCTATTTAGACGCGCGCCTTCGGATATGCCGGTTAAAGGCTGGCTGCGTCGACATCCGCTTTAGCCTTCTGTTATTTGGTTTAATGATGGCGCATGGAAAGAAGCCAGATAGGACGCGAATACGGGAAAGCGGGGTGGCGGTTTTTCATGTCTGCGGGATGGGGGGGGGTGGGCGGGTGCCCGGAGGACCACCGATCGCTCCCTTCGTCTGGGGTAACCGGCGAAGAGGAAAGAAATCGCCAACGTTGCTTACGCACGTGTGCGCTGCTTTCAGGAAGCGACAGGATGTGACCGCTACGAATCGGTGGAGACAGCACCAGTAGCAACAACAATTCTTTCCGAATCGATCAAAAACTGTCGGGATCCCAAAAGGATTCCGAAACAGCAAGCCACCGCCCTGGGCGTCGTGCCCAGGTGCGAAGACTGAGCGCGTCCTTGCTTGCCGGTGAGGGAGGGCGCTAGTGGGCTCCGGCGATGAAGGCAGAGGCCGCCGAGTATGGTGCTGTGACGTCACGGTTTAGCTGCGGGCTAGGTCTGTTTTCCTACGCTATTTTTTTTTTAGCTTTGATATTTTCCATTTTCTTGAGCGGTTTGGTTTGGCGTTGAGAACGGGCAAGTAATGAGAAGGGGTGAATATCTCTGATAAGAATCTAAGTTTTATTTTGAGGCTGTGTTTAAATCCGATGCTCTTCCTTGCCTTTGGTAGTTTTGCTCTTGCTTTGCACGAAGAAAATGAATTATCTGAGGGCCCTCCAGGCATCATTCTTAAGGGAGAAGCAGATGAGGTTTACAACATCTTCCACACCTAATTCTCCAATTCTGATGTGTGACAGCTATGAGAAAGGAGTTTGACTGGAGCTAACTTCTGAATCACACTTTAGGGTGCAGGAGGTTGCAGGGTCAAATACTGGGCTTAGACCTTGCTCTGTGCAAAAAAAAAAATCTCTATAAATTTTTTAATTTTCTTCAGGAAGTAGTTTATCCAGAGAGTGAGCCTTGGCACAGTTCTGCTGCATAGTTTGGTCTTAAATAAGCAAGGCCAAACAGTTTTGTGTCTGTGAGAAAAATGAAAACGATTTGGGGCGGGGGGGGGACCATAGCCTGAGACATTGCTGCATTCAAACAACCCAACTTCCTTCTAGTACACTCAACTTGCCTAAGCAACCCTTTGAAAATGGCTGCATTTACATTCTAACCATGAGTCAGAAGAGGAGGCAAAAAGAAACTTTGCATTAGTTAAGCTTGCAGAGCTGAAAGTTGGACTTCAAGCCTGCTTATTTCCCTTGGTGGGCGGGGAGAGGAAAAGCTCTCAAGCCACTTTGAAGGTGGCTTCTGTCTGGAGGGCCATCAAAGATATTCTTCTGGATGAAAGACACATGGGGAGAGGGCATCCTGGTTTATTATTCTCTACAGAAGCCAGCCCTGGGAAAATACAACTCTTTTTCCATTAATATTCCACAAGGAATGTGTGTCTGCAAGGCTCGCTTTTTGAATCCCAGTTAAAAGGTCACAGAGAGAAGGTGGTGCCCAAAGAGATTCTGAAGTGTGGAAATGTCTAAGTGAAGGTTCAAAAAAAGAACAAAAAAAAGACTGAAGGGAAATTGTGTGAAGCTGCTTAGCTGAACTAGGAGATTTCTTTTTCTGGACATTGGCCAACCGCCCTATCTGGGAGGGGGAGAAATTCATCGTCTTTGTTTATTTATTTATTTTAATTCCATTTATATCCCACCCTTCTCCGAAGACTCAGGGAGGCTTACAAGCTTAGCAGTAGCCTTCATTCTATGTATATGCCTGCTTATTAGGGTTTCACTTTCTTTCCCCCAAGATGGTTTGCAACTAAGGAAAGCCTTCCTTGTTTGCCCTTGTTTCTTCCACAAATTGCCATTTGAGTTGGAAAGCAAAGTTTTAAATAAATTAAAATGAAAAGAAATTCGTGCTTTTTGGGGGGCTCCTTGCAGCATATGATCGATATATATGTGTGCATGCATGCGTTCATGTGGATGCACATGTACATAATCCCTACTGAATTTGAGAATAGCTCTCCATAAGCTTAGACTTTGTTCATACACGCTTTTGAATGTTTGAACAATGGGTTAGAGGAACATAACTGCTGTATTAATGTAACGAACTATGCTCAGATTATATCAGCAATATCAGATTTATTCACTGAGACCAAAACAAATCCTTTCCAGCCTTGGTTAGTCTGTCATGCGTGAGTAGCCTTCTGATAGATTATAGTCTTAACCAAGTGTCCTCTAAAACAGGGGTCCACAACTCCCAGTCCGTGGACCAGTACCGGGCCGCAGCATGCCAGCAACCGGTCCGCACAAACAAGCAAAGTCCCATCCGTGGGATGCAGGCAGCACACAAAACCACGCCCCCTCCAGTCTGTGGAAAAACCTTTCTTCACGGAACTGGTCCCTGGTGCCCAAAAGGTTGGGGACCTCTGCTCTAAATTGTGGTTGTTCAGGTAGTCCTCAAGTTACAACTGTAATGGAACCTAGCTGGGATAACTGTTACAAGTAACAACCAACCATCTCTGCTCTTCCCAGTGCATTCATTAAATGAACGTGAAGGTCATTAAGTGGATCACGGGGTGGGAGAAATCTTGGGAGGCCTAGTGCAGGCTCGCCTCAGGCCTCTGAAAGCTCCGCCTCCCTGAATTACACCGTGGCCCGCTTCTTGCCCCTTGGGGTACTGAGCCCACACATCAAACCTTTCGGCTTAGGTCTCCCTTGCTTGGCTCTCATAAGCAACTATTGTTTTCCAAGCCAGATTCTACAGTCATGCTGTGCAGGCATAAACAGCTTTATTGCTGGGTTGCATGGGTTCCTGGGTTGAAGCAGTTTACCACTGCACTCAGAAAAAGATGGCTGCTTGTGGGACTGTGCCGTATGGCTCAGCAACGGAGCGGCCTATCCTTCTTCCCTACCCCAACTTCCTGAGCTCTGGAGACCCTCGAAAGGTAAGTGAATGATAGGTGGACAAGACAGGGAGAAACATATGGAACATGGTGGGTTGGCAAAGGAGGTCCAGGGCCTGCAGGGATCAAGTGGGGCAGG
This sequence comes from Vipera ursinii, assembly GCF_947247035.1. Lineage (NCBI taxonomy): Eukaryota > Metazoa > Chordata > Lepidosauria > Squamata > Viperidae > Vipera > Vipera ursinii. Next base: position 115,748,974 of record NC_139517.1, on the reverse strand, counting down.
ATGGGTGGGGGGAATAGGCAGGTGGGCACTGCAGCATTTGCGGCCAGTCATAATGACCACAGGTGGTGCCGTAGTGGTCTTAGCTTTGAAACCAAGTTGTAAGTACCTTTTGTGCCTGTCATAACTTTGAACAGTCACTAAGTGATTGATTGTAAGTCGAGGACTACCTGTTATACATGCCAGTAAATATTGTCAATGCCCTGTTGTGGGACAATACAAAGTCTTTGTAATCAGAAGACTGAGAAATACATTTTAGGAGAATAAAGGCCTTTTAAGGAGAACAACGTATCTTGTTGGGACTTGTACAAAAAAAAAAGAATAGTTTGATAACAAGGCAGGACTTGGAATTTGTCCTTACTGTCTGTGTTTGGAGTCATAGTTTACAAGCTCATTACTGCTTTTATTACTAGGCCTTCATTTCCACAAAGGGTTGGACTTGTTCCTCGGTAGTCTACATCCCCGCAGATTTGTCTAGAACTCTGCCTACATTCTGGAACCCATTACATATCCAGTGGTGGGATTCAGCCAGTTTACACCACTTCGGCAGAACTGGTAGCTAATTTTTTGTTGCCCAGGCCCAGAATGGACCCCTTGAAACGGCATCCACACAGAGAACCAGTTATTCACATCTTTGAATCCCACCACTGACGACTGCATATATCCCTTTCAATGTCAGGACAGCCAGACCACACTTAAACTTGCTTGCTAATCTCCGTGGAGTACTTTCTGTGCTGAAGTCAAGAGGCATGATTTCCCCAGCATTATTACAGGAGTATTCACATGCACGCAGGCAGGACATGTAAACATAAATTTAAAAAATTAGTCACAGTACTCACCGATTAGAGCATTTCCAAACATGCATTAGCTTGTTCCCCAAAGTCTGAACAGCAATTTGGGGGCTTCTTCCCTTTTCCAGATTCAGTTACAGTTTTATTCCATATAACATCAACCTTGTGAACTCTCAAGTTTCTTCCTTCTGTTATGTATTTAAAATGGACAGAGATTAATGTTTATATGTGTATATATGTGTGGGTGTGTGTGGGTGTTTGTGTATAATGTGTATCTGTGTGTATGGGTAGATACATACTTTCTTTTTAAAGCAGGCAACAGAATTTCATTTTTAATGTGGGCCAGTGTGCTCACAGTAAAAAAAACACGACAATAATGGTGATCTTAGCTCAATTTACCTAGGTCAGTGTTTTTCAAACTTGGCAACTTTAAGATGTGTGGACCCATTCTTCAGGATTTGTGGATCCTTGCTGGAGAATTCTGGTCCATGTATCTTAGAATTCCCAAGGTTGAAAAAACGCTGACCCAGAATTAGCCCTCTGACATTCAGTAGAACTTGTTCCCAAGGAGAAGTCCACTGACTGGGCTTTAATCACATTTTGCCATCTCTAGTAACAGCAGAGGCTTTATTTGTTGATTCCCATCATGCAGATAATTTGATTCAGGCATGGTATAAATTCAGTTATAGAGTTTTGCAAGCTATGGGTTAGGGCTGGGCCCCTCTGTCGAGCAGTTCCATGGTGGAAGTTATAAGGGTGACAGTCATTCTCTTGCCTTCCTTTCCAAAACTGGACACTGCCTTCCCAAGGCCCTCTCTAAATCGAACTTCTGCTATACCTGAGTATCCTAGTTTGTTCAGCAGCCTAACAGTGAAGACTTTGGTATCCTCTGCTTTTTAACCAATTCAACTCAAACTGCATGGAACACCTCCTAGGTGGAGAGTGAACGAATTTCATTGATCCAAAATTTAAACCCAGGTGTAACAGGGTATATTTTTAATTGTGCCCCATACATGATAATCTAGAGTTCTTCATAGATAATTATATTCCAAATATTAGGCATAGAATTTAGGATTCTATTAATGGTTGCAACATTAGCTTCTTTAAGACTGATTTATTTTCCAAGTACCCTATTAACATAAATGTTAAAGCAAAAAAGGCACAAGCCAAATGTTATGCATTAATATTTCCTTTGCTGTTCTGCCTCTCCAGCTTGAGGCAAGGGGGAAGGGAAAGAAGCCTCAAAATTGCTGTTGAGATTTGGGGGGACAAGCTAATGCCTGTTTGGAAGTGCCCTAATCAGTGAGCACTATGATTATTTTTTAAAATTTATTTTTACATGTCCTGCCTGCCTTGGAAATTGATAAAAGCATTCATGTAAATACTCATATAATGATGCTGGGGAAATCATGCATCTTGACTTCAGCACAGATAGTGCTCCATGGAGATTAGCAAGCAAGTTAAGTGTAGTCTGGTTCTCCTGACATTGAAAGGGATATATGATGAGTTCCAGAATTAAATTCAGTGTACAGTACTTGTCATTCAGTCCTCATCAAACTAGAATGAAGAACTGAATGAGGTCCCAAGAAGATCAGTTTTGGGCCATAGATATTTAATAATAATAATAATAATAATAATAATAATAATAATAATAATAATAATAATAATAATAGTATAATAAATAATTATAATAGCAGCAGCAGCCTTGGGTGCAATCCCAAAACTGGAGCACCACTTGAACACCATTGGCATTGACAAATTTACCGTTAGTCAATTGCAAAAGGCGGTATTCCATCCTACGATGATATCTGTAATACCATCAAATATCCACATCTGCCTATCCCAGGTCCTTGGTAAGGACTTGATAGGTAGACAAAATGCCAAATCCAGTCTGAACATCTGGCTGACTGTGCAATGATTAATAATAATAGAATACCATCTGCATTAACAAAATCACCATTAGTCAATTACAAAAGACAACTGCGTTTGTAGGAGGTGAGGGAGGATCCCTTGCAGGGTCGTGCCGAGGAGTTTAACCAGCATCTGTCGGACAAAATCGCTCAGATTCGGACCGGTCTGGACTCTGACTGGGTAAAGTCTGTCGAGCAGGACACGGGTGGTCTTGTCGATATCATCTGGGAGGAGTTTGATTCTGTGACTCCGGAGGAAGTGGACAGGATCATGGGGAGGCTGAGCACCACCACATGTTTATTGGACCCGTGCCCTTCCTGGCTGGTCTATGCAGCCCGGGAGAGGACACGCAGCTGGTTCCAGGCAGTTATATCGGCTTCTTTGAGTGAGGGTAGCTTCCCCACCATCTTGAAAGAGGCGGTGGTGAGGCCTCTCCTCAAGAAGCCTGCCTTGGACCCAGCTGTATTGAATAACTTTCGTCCTGTCTCCAACCTTCGCTTTCTTGCGAAGGTTGTTGAGAGTGTGGTGGCACATCAGCTCCCTCTGGTCCTGGATGAAGCGGATTATCTAGACCCGTACCAATCGGGTTTCAGACCCGGGTACAGCACGGAGACGGCATTGGTCGCGCTGGTGAATGATCTCTGGAGGGCCCGGGACAGGGGGCATTCCTCTGTTCTGGTCCTATTAGACCTCTCAGCGGCTTTCGATACCATCGACCATGGTATCTTGCTGCGGCGTCTCGGGGAATTGGGAGTTGGAGGCACGGTTTTACAGTGGTTCTCCTATCTCCAGGGACGCTCGCAGTCGGTGTTGGCAGGAGGGCAGAGGTCGACCGCGAGGTCTCTCATTTGTGGAGTTCCTCAGGGGTCAGTCCTCTCGCCTCTCCTGTTCAACATCTATATGAAACCGCTGGGTGAGATCATTCGTGGTTTTGGAGTTGGGTATCATCAGTATGCTGATGATACCCAGCTTTTCTTTTCGACCCCAAACCACCCCAGTGATGCCCTCACCGTGATGTCCCGTTGCCTGGAGGCGGTTCGGGTCTGGATGGGGAGGAACAGACTTCAACTCAACCCCGACAAGACCGAGTGGCTTTGCATACCTTCATCCCGGGTTTATTCGGACATTCCACCTCTCGCTATGGGGGGCGAATTATTACCCCCCGTAGATAGGGCTCGCAACTTGGGAGTCCTCCTAGATTCACGGCTCACCCTGGAAGACCACATAGGAGCTGTGACTAGGGGGGCTTTCGCCCAGGTTCGCCTGGTGCGCCAGTTGCGGCCCTATCTAAGCCGGGATGATCTATGCACGGTCACTCATGCGCTCGTGACCTCTCGACTAGACTACTGCAACGCTCTCTACATAAGGCTGCCCTTGAGGACCACCCGGAAGCTCCAACTGGCACAGAATGCAGCCGCAAGAGTTGTGTTGGGAGTTTCCCGATACTCCCATGTCACACCTCTACTCCGTGAGCTGCATTGGTTGCCAGTTGTCTTCCGGGTGAGATTCAAGGTACTAGTTATGGTATTTAAAGCCCTACATGGCAGGGGTCCGGAGTACCTTAGGGAACACCTGCTGCCGGCATCAACTTCCCTCCGCCCTGTGCGTTCCCACAGAGAGGGACTCCTCAGGGTGCCACCGGTCAGAGAATGTAGATTGGTGGCCCCCAGGGGGAGATCTTTCTCTGTGGGCGCCCCGGAGCTATGGAACCAGTTACCGGTTGAGCTCCGGACGGCTCCCGATCTTCGCTCCTTTCGCCGCGATCTGAAAACATACCTGTTCGAACAAGCTGGCCTGGCCTGAGGGGGGATTGGTGGGGTTTTTATTATCATTTTATTTGGGGTTTTATTAATGTATTTATTGTTTTTATGGGCATGTATTTAATTACTTTTTAATTTTTGTAACTTTGTGTTTTATTCTTGCCCTGTACACCGCCCTGAGTCCTCCGGGAGAAGGGCGGTATAGAAATATTAATAAATTAAATTAAAATTAAATATACTGTAATGATAGATCATGTGAAGTATTAATACCACTTTATAATGCTTTGATAAGTCCACACTTGTAATACTGCATCCAGTTTTGGTCACCACAATGTAGAAAAGGTGTTGAGACTCTAGAAAAAGTGCAGAGAAGAGCAACAAAGATGATTAGGGGACTGGAGGCTAAAACATATGAAGAATGGTTGCTGGAATTAGATATATCTAGTTTAATGAAGAGAAGGAGTAGGGGTGACATGATGGCAGTGTTCCAATAACTCAGGAGTTGCCTCCAAAGCACCTGAAGGCAGAACAAGAAGCAATGGATGAAAACTAATCAAGGAGAGAAGCAACCTAGAACTAAGAAAAAAAATATCTGAGAGTTGGAACAATTAATTAGTGGAACAACCTGCCTCCAGAAGTTGTGAATGCTCCAACACTGGAAGTTTTTAAGAAGAGATTGGACAACCACTTGTCTGAAATGGTATAAGGTTTCCTGCCGAAGCAGGGGTTGGACTAGAAGACCTCCAAGGTCCCTTTCAGCTATTCTATTCTATTCTATTCTATTCTATTCTATTCTATTCTATTCTATTCTATTCTATTCTATTCTATTCTATTCTATTCTATTCTATTCTATTCTATTCTATTCTATTCCATTCCACTCCACTCCACTCCACTCCACTCCACTCCACTCCACTCCACTCCACTCCACTCCACTCCACTCCACTCCACTTGTTTGACATCATTAAAAACTTCTGCCTATCCCAGGTCCTTGTGAAGGTCTCGAAAGGTGGATAAAAATGCCAAATCCAATCTAAACATCTCTCTGACTATGCCACAAACCATAATCCAGTAATAATAATAATTTATATGAAGAGTTGAAATGCCTTTTTAATTTGCAGATACCGAATTGGATGAGATTAATTAGTAAGTGTTAACTTCTGGTTAATAGCCCAGAAGAAAGAAAGTTTAGAATGGGTGAAAATAATGGAATGAAAATTAGCAGACACTGCAGTGTTTTTATTTAGGGAACACAAATGCATAAGTAGAGGCTGGGGGATATCCAGTTAAGCAGGGATACTTCCAGCAAAGATCTTGAATTAGTAACTGATAGCATACAAACTAACAGAGTGATGTGACTTGAAAGAAGGCAAGTATAATTTTAGGCAGTATAATTTGGAGATCAGAGAAAATAATCATTTCTGCTGTCTTTAGCCTTTAATCAGGCCCCATCTCAAGTCCTGCCCTCTGTTCTAGATAAAAGGTAAAGGTAAAGGTTCCCCCGCACATGCGTGCTAGTCGTTTCCGACTCTAGGGGCCGGTGCTCATCTCCGTTTCAAAGCCGAAGAGCCAGCGCTTGTCCGAGGATGTCTCCGTGGTCATGTGGCCGGCATGACTGGACGCCAAAGGCACATGGAACGCTGTTACCTTCCCACCAGAGTGGTCCCTATTTTTCTACTTGCATTTTTACGTGCTTTTGAACTGCTAGGTTGACAGAAGCTGGGACGAGTAACAGGCGCTCACTCTGTTACGCGGCACTCGGGATTCGACCCGCCAAACTGCCGACCTTCTGATCGACAAGCTCAGCGTCCTAACCCACTGAGCCACCGCATCCCTTTCTGTTCTAGATACCTACCATTAATTTTTTTCTGAGAATGTGGAAGGAGTTTAAAGAAAGTGGGGAAGAACAAGATAGCACATTTCAACGATTTTGAAGAATATTATACGTAAGAAGGTCAGGACCTCTTGTTTCTCATGGCAGTGTGACAGACATGGAATAATGGATGTAAGTGACAGATTGAATGTGGGGGGGGGAGAAGTACTCCTAACTTTCTAATAGAGCAGTGTGGCAGTAAAATCAGTCACATAGGGAGCTGGTAAGCTCTCCTTCCTATGATGTTTCAAGCTGCAGCTAAATGGCTATCTATCTGTGACTGGACTTGAAGGCCGAAACTCCCCTTCCAGCTGTGTGAATTTAGGATTCTACCGTTCTAATGCTGTCCTGGAGATAATGGAGATACCCCTGGGCCCCCATAGCTAAAATCATTTTTCATCTGAAAGGAATAGTCCTGCATCTCTTAAGACAGGTAGTTCTCAACTTCTAATGGTAATTGAGCCCAGAATTATGGTTGTAAGTTGTCTCAGTTGTAAAGCTGGTCACTATGTAAATGTACCCAATTTTATGACCTTTTTTTTGCTCTGGTCATTATGTGAATGCCATGGCGGTGAAGCAAATTCATTTAACTAATGGGCATTTTTTGCTGGAAACTGGAAGTCAAAGCTGGCAAAACATTTTAAAATCTTGATCACATGACCACGGGATGCTGCAAACTGCTGCAACTTTTGGCCAGTTGCTAAGTGCCCAAAATGAGATCATGTGACCAGAGGGGAGTGGCCGCTGGAACTTTGAAACTGGGTCATAGGTAGCTCTGGGGAGGTCCATCGTAACTTTGGACTTAAGTAGTCATAAGTTGAGGACTACCTGTAGTGCAATCAGATGCCTGACAGCAAAGACGATGTCAGATCAGAGCATGTATGGGGTGAGACTTTAAGGTAATACTTCAGTGGAGATCCTACTTGAACCTTTCAAGAATATGGTGAGAACATTTCATAAGCCAAGGCTATTAGTTCTGCTCTGATTGTGATCTTCAGGAATCTCCTGATAGGGGATAAAACAGGCAGGAACAGATGTCATGTTGATCTGGTCCAGTGTTTTCTTACCTTGGCAACTTGAATTCTTGAAACTGGAGTCCACACACTTTAAAGTTGCCAAGGTTGAAAAACACTGAACTCTGGTCCAGCAGAAGGCACTATAGATTCTTACTGTAGGTAGAGTATTTATCCCTATGTAACAGTGTGATGAGCACCAAAGAATTGAGGCCTTTGAACTATGTTGCTGGAGAAGACTCCTCCAAGTCCCTTGGACTGCAAGGCGATCAAACTGGTTAGTCCTAGAGGAGATCAACCCTGAGTGCTCTTTAGAAGGCCAGATCCTGAAGCTGAAACTCAAATGCTTTGGCCACCTAATGAGAAGGAAGGACTCACGGGAGAAGAGCCTAATGCTAGGAAAGGTTGAGGGCAAGAGAAGAAGGGGACGACAGAGAATGAGGTGGCTGGATGGAGTCACTGAAGCAGTAGGCGTGAGCCTAAATGGACTCCAGAAGATGGTAGAGGACAGGAAGGCCTGGAGGAACATTGTCCATAGGGTCGCGATGGGTCGGACACGACTTCGCAACTAACAACAGCAATAGTGTGATCAAACTGTAAATTGGGAAGTGTCAGGGCTCAGACTTATCTCTAGTTAAGAATTATTAAGGATACAGCCTCAGTTACTGTGTGGCAAGGACTTGCATAAAAGCCTTTTTTTCTTCTTGCCAATTATTTATTTATTTATCTCTTATTAAATTTATATACCGCCCCCCCTCACTATTTGGGGCGATGATAGGGTTAGGCTTACAATATAATAAACATAGAAATATAAAACCCATTGTAAATATAAAAACCAACTAAAATTACGAAAGATTAAACACAAAGTAAAAGATGAGCTTAGAACAGAGCAGCAGTGATGTCTATCACTGCCATTGACCACTTCCGGCCTAGCTGCTTCTTAAGGGCCCCACACCAATTGTTCTAGGGTTGTTTTAAGGCTCTTCCTAAAGGCCAGAAGGGTGGGGATAGATCGCCTGTCCCAGGGCAAGATGTTCTGAAGAGTGGAGGCCATGGCAGAAAAGGCTGTTTTCCTAGACCCAACCAGCCTAAATTCCTCTCTGCCAGAATGTGTGAGATGGGCTGATTCCATTGGGGCAAGATAGAGGCCTTCAAAATTGGTCCTTTTATGACTTGTGGACTTCAACTCCCAGAATTCCTCAGCCAGCATTCCTGGCTGAGGAATTCTGGGAGTTGAAGTCCATAAGTCATAAAAGGGCCAAATTTGAAGACCCCTGACATAAAGCAATGACCAACATCTTGAATTGGACTGGAATCAGGTTGGTGTAGCTCACATAAAACTGGTGATGATACATGGGCCACCTTAGAGGCCTCCAGAACGGTTCACGCTGCTGCATTCTGACTAGTTGTAGCTTCCAAATAGCTCCATGTAGAACGCATTCAGTAATCCAAATGAGAGATGACCAGGCATGGTACCTGTAGGGCCTCCCTATTCAAGAAATACTCTTCTTGCTGAATGTTGACCCAGAAAATTGGATCTGCAAAGGGTAAAGTTTTCCCTGTCAGTCATGTCCAACTTTAGGAGACTGTGCTAATCTCTGTTTCTTGGCTGAGGGAGCCAAGCGTTGTCTGAAGACCATTTCTGTGGTCATGTCGCCAGCCAGCATCAATGTATGCCAAAGGCACACAGAATGTTATTGCTTACCCACTGAAAAGGTACCTATTAATCTTGAATTTACTTGCTTTCAAACTGCTGGGTGGGCAGGTGGGCAGCTTTAATAAAATTGGTCAGAGTCAGTGGACAATACTGTGAACATAAAGATACCTGCAAGATAGATGGTCCTTTTAATTGATGATTAGAACAGTCAATCAAAACCACAAATCTAGACAATAGTGGATATTAAGTACAGTAAGAATACTAAAAAAGAACACCATGATGGTAATGTAGGAAGAAAAGCCTTCATCATGGTTCCTCCAGGCGGGGAATAAACATGGCAACTGCTTTGGGAAGTAGGTTGTAGTTTATTGCAGAGGAAAGCCAGACAGAAAGATGGATCCAACAGGAAAAGAAGGGGAGAGCACATGTGGGTAGTGAGTTTCTGTACCCCCTGGACTCTATTGTCTGGAGTTATTTCCTGTTTCAAGCTTGGTATTTCCTTTGTCACGTATTCTGTCCTGAGCCCAGGTGTGCCCCTCTAGGATTCTTGCTGGTTGTCTGTCCCAGCCCACCTCCCTGGGGCTGGGGTATGTAGATTTCAGAAGTCTTCTTAGCTCCAACCTCCCTGAATGTTTTACATCTGCATTTCTATAGAGTTGGTTTCTGCTTGGGGAAGGGAGACTTGGGGCTATTAAGAAAAACTGGGCATGCTTTTCTGCCTCTTTAACTTCTTTTTTTGGAAATGTATTTTCCTGCCCTTTTAATATTTCCTTCTCTGGGGAGCTGACCCCACAGTAACAAGCAATTTCTTCTTTTTTTCCACATTGCGTGGGAAGAGACTTTTTTTAAAAAAGGATTCTAGGACATTTCTATTAGAGCAAGAACATTGCTCACACGTTTTTGAATTCCACGTGGGAGTTGTAAATTAAGCACCTGGACTAGTGATTTATAGGATTATCATATCTACAAAGATGTTTGGGGCTGTTTTTGATGGAGTAGAGATCATTTATGATTCAAATTGCTAAGCTGTTTTCTTCACATTACATGTTACAAATCAATGCATTTTTGGATTCGTTTAATGGAGTAATAACAGGAGCCTCTTGGTTTTGCTGTCCTGTTATTATTGATTATTGATGTACATGAACCACAAGCAATTTTTAGGCCAAGCAGTGAAAGAATTTCGCCTGAAAAAGATAATAGAAAACTAACAGCTGATAATGACAGGTTGAAATTGGTTGGGAGATAATAAGAACAGCCATCTTTGAATTCAGCACTTTATGTTTGGTTTTATAATCAGGAAAAGATGCATATTCAAAGCCATCTGCTTTTCAGTTGTATCAGAATGGGGAACTTGGCATCCTCCAGGCAGTTTAAATCAAATGCAAATTATAAATCACTGATGAGAAAACTTATTGAGAGGAACATCAAGGTTTTTTTTAATTAAGCCTCTGATGACAGCAGAGGTTATAGCAATATCACAGTAATAAAGATAGCCCGTGGCTTAGGACCATAATGCAGTCTGCAGTCATCACATGACTAACCAATTTTATAACATTTTGGCAGTGGTCATTAAGTGAACCACCATGATCATTAAGGGAATCTGTGGTCATTAAGTGAATCCATTGTTCGCTGTGGATCATTTTTTTGCCGAAAATTGGAAGTAAATGCTGGTTTTCAGCAAAACATCATAAAATTGTGGTCATGTGACAATGAAGAGAGAGCCACCAATAGTTTTGGGTACCATCATAACTTTGAATGCCCACTGAACAACCAGTTGTAAATCAAAGATCACCTGTGACCTTAACAGTGGCTGAACTTTCTACATTGTTTTGTTTGAATTTTGTCTTCAGTTAAAAGTTTAGAAACAAATTAAAAATAATGTGGGCAAAAATGTGCCACTGAAAACAAGCAATTTGTTAATGAATTATAGCAGAGCGAACATGGGGCACCTCCAGAAATGGAGTTGGGGTTTTCATGAAATCTATAGGGGGACATACAGATTGATTATCCCTAATGCAAAAGAACTATCAACAAACTGTTCATTGTTATCTTGCATCTTAGATAATGCCCCTCACTTGATCATTTTTTTTATTCCTTCAAGATTCATCCAAAATCAACTGAGTTTAAAGAATGAAAAGTACATGAACTTTAAAAGGAGGTATCCTCTTTTAAAAAATTATTCACTTTTACCGGAAAACATCCATAGCATTATTTTTGATGTGGATTGTTGTGTCACCAATTCAGGAACCTTTTCAGTGAATCACACAACACAGCTGAGTACTGTGTTTTACTGCAAGCAGATTAGGGGCCAGTCAAGACAAATGATCAACACTTGACAATGGAGAATGTATAAACAAATTCAAATCCACCTACTGTGCTTCTTCTATTTTCCTGAGAGTGTTTTTTACCCATCAGAGACTCTTTACATTCCCTACATTCTTTCTCTCCTGTGATTGACCTACATTTTTTATTTGACCCTAGGGAGAGGGACACTTAGACAAACTGGCTCTTCCTATTTGTGCCCCCAATGAATTGCTAGGTAACAAACCCTCCGCTCGAGGCCCAGTTAGATAATTATTTTCTACTTTTGTCTTAACTAGGTGCCCAGTGCCTACCGGACACTTAACAACACAGCTAATCCTTATTAATATGTAACCTTCCCTTGCTGATGCTTAAACTAAGCAAAACCATTAGGGTGAGGGGACAGATAGAACAGCTATAAAGTTTCCCGAAAACGAGTTGATTTCACGGATTGTCTTCCTTGCTCTCCTTTGGTTCATGGTGTGTACTCTGGGAAGAATCTCTCGGAAACTATAAATATTGGGATTTCTATAATAAATTTCATTTATTTATTTAGAAAATTTACATTGCTGCTTACTTACACATGGCAACTCAAGGCAGCTTATAAGACATAAAAGCAAAACATACAAGAAATTAAAATAAAAGTAGCAAAATAAAAGTAATAAAATAACAGCCGCCCACCTTGGCGACAATACACTTTCATACCAGCCATTCATTGGGCTCATTTCCATGGGTTCCTCAGGCCTGCTGGCAGAACCACGTCTTAAGGGCCTTCCGGAAGAGTGTCAGAGTGGGGACTAATCTCATTTGCTCATGGATTATGTTCTAGAGAGAGGGAGCCACCATGGAGAAGGGCCTTCTTCTGAGTCCCGCCAGATGAAACTCCTTAGGGGATGGGACCCACAACATTCCTTGCCTCTCATCTCTAGTGGGTTGGGTAGATGTAACCGGCAAGAGATGGTCCCTCAGATAACATGGTCCAAGCCATGAAGAGCTTTAAAGGTGACAACTAGCACCTTGAAATGCATCCGGAAGCAAATTGACAACCATTGCAGCTCCTGCAGGAGAGATGATACATGTGCACACTAAGATCTGCACAAAACCATGTGGGCCGCTGCATTTTGCTGGAGCTTCCAGATGCTTTTCAAGGTCAGACCCATGTAGACTGCGTTGCAGTAGTCAAGATGGGAGGTGACTAGGGCATGAGTGACTGTGAGTAGGGATTGTTGGTCCAGGAAAGGGCATAACAGGCGCACAACCCGCAGTTGTGCAAAGACCCTCCTGGCCACGACTGCCACCTGTTCTTCAAGCAGGAGTCACTAATCCAGGAGAACCTCTAGATGATGCACTGGGTCTCCTTGGGGCAGAGCTGCCCGACCCAAGGCCACAGGTAGCAATTCTCCATGGGCCAAAGAACCCCAAACCCAGAGCCACTCGGTTTTGCCAGGGTTCAGTTTCAACCCGTTGCTCCCCATCCAACTCCTAACAGCCCCCAGGCACTGCGAGGGGGAAGTCAGGGCATTGCTTAACTCACCATGAGCTGAGATATACAGCTGACTAACATCAACATATTGATGATAACTCAGTCCATGGTGTTGATGACCTCACCAATGGCTTCATATAGATGTTGAATAGGAGCGGAGAGAGTACCAAGCCCTGAGGGACCCTGGAAAGCAGTGGGCAAGGGCTGGATTTCTCGCCTCCTATTAACACTGACCGAGAGTGGCCACAGAGGGAGGAAGTGAACCAGTATAGCATAAAGCAGTGATGGTGAACCTTTTAGAGACCGAGTGCCCAAACCGCAACCCAAAACCCACTTATTTATTGCAAAGTGCCAGGGGTGCATCAGTATTATGGTGCCCTCTGAGTGCCGCCTCTGGCATGCAAAAACCAGGGGCGCAAAAATGGGCCACAGTGCTGCATGGCGCCGATACAAGGCGCTGCACCATGCAAGAATGGGGCAGGGCTAGTGAGTATCATGCAGGCACTAGCCCCACCCCATTTGCAGTGCATGCATGCTCATGGCCCCGTGCACACATGCACACATGTAAAATGCTTCCCCCTCCCTTTTTTCCAGTCCGCCAATCAACAATGGTTGCTGACCTCTGCTCTACCATCTCTACTCGAGCTTGCTAGTCGGCCGCTTCGCCTCCTTTGTGCTGGGCGGGGCTTCTGCTCCGGGCGGTGGTGGCGACCTGATGGACCTGCTGCTGCTGGCAGTGGCGCGCGTGCCAACAGAGAGTGCTCTGAGTGCCGCCTCTGGCACATGTGCCATAGGTTTGCCACTTCTAACATGCGAAGCCGCTCCAGAAGGATACCATGGACGATGTTTTTGAAAGCCGCAGGGAGGCCAAGTAGAACAAGGATGGATGCACTGCCCCCGTCCTGCTCCTGTGCTTATGCTATGTCTTCCTCTATATACACCCTCTTCAGTATCCAACCCAAAAATGTTAAATGCCAGCAACACCTTCCCGTAGAAATGGATAAACTATAGGTCTGAACCTCAAAATGTCTTCTCTGCACATAATAAACATTACAGTAAATCCATTACAGTAATAAGTTGAGGATTACCTGTACAGTTGTAGATACAAGTGAATAAATCAAGCGTAGGACAAGAAATACCATCTGGTGCAGGATCACCCAATGAATTGATGTGTGAATGGTGATTTGAAGCAGGTTTTTTGTCCATAACGAACTATCTGGACCCCTGATTACTTAGTACTTGGCTCTTTTATGACTTGTGGACATCAACTCCCAGAATTCCTCAGCCAGCGTGCCTGGCTGAGGAATTCTGGAAGTCCACAAGTCACAAAAGGGCCAAGTTTCAAGACCCCTGAGTTAGTTGTTGGAGATGATAATTTTTCTGGCACTTTTGAAATCAACTTTTTTGTTAGATTACTAATGGGTGTATTTGATGGGTGTATTGTTTCAAGCATTTATTAGTTTCATCTAACTATTCTTTTAAAAATAATGTTTAATTATTTATTATTTAATTAGTATCATTATGTGATGATTATAGATTTGTGCACTTGCACATACATTTCCAGCTGATGTTAGATGATAATCATGCCTTTCCATGTTCTTTTTTTCCAGGTATGAATGCCGCAGTCCGTGCAGTGGTGCGCATGGGGATCTATGTTGAAGCGAAAGTGTATTTTGTCTATGAGGTTAGTATTTACTATTATTCTGCAGAAGCTCTGATAATCACCAGAGCTTGAAGAGAAAAATCTAGCTATCAAAATGTAGGATGAGAGAGAATAAACTGGGAAATAATCTTATTATCTAGTTGACCTACAGCCCCACAGATATTTAACATTAATATATTAAAAAAAGAAAAATTGAATATAACATAGAGAAGAAAAGAAAACAATTTAGTTATTTAATTATTTAATGTTTGTTTGTTCATTCGTTCATCCAATTTCTAAAGCTGCCATCTCACAGAGAAGAGCAACAAAGATGATCAGGGGGCTGGAGGCTAAAAAATATAAAGAACGGTTGCTGGAATTGGGTATGTGTAGTTTAACGAAGAGAAGGACGAGGGGGGGACATGATAGCAGTGTTCCAATATCTCAGGGGCTACCACAAAGAAGAGGGAGTCAAGCTATTCTCCAAAGCACCTGAAAGCAGGACAAGAAGTAATGGATGAAAACTAATCAAAGAGAGAAGCAACCTAGAACTAAGAAGAAATTTCCTGACAATTAGAACAAATAATCAGTGGAACAACCTGCCTCCAGAAGCTGTGACTGCTCCAGCAGTGTAAGTTTTTAAGAAGAGACTGGCCAGCCATTTGCCTGAAATGGTATAGGGTTTCCTGTGTGAGCAGGGGGTTGGACTAGATGACCTCCAATGTCCCTTCCAACTTCAACTACTACTTCTTCTTCTTCTTCTTCTTCTTCTTCTTCTTCTTCTTCTTCTTATTCTTATTATTATTATTATTATTATTATTATTATTATTATTATTATTATTATTATTATTATTATTAGACTAGACAGTCACTTGTCTGAAATGGTATAGGTTCTCCTGCTTTACAAGGGGGCTGGACTAGAAGGCCTCCAAGGTCCCTTCCAGATTCTACTCTACTCTACTCTACTCTATTCTACTCCACTCCACTCCACTCCACTCCACTCCACTCCACTCCACTCCACTCCACGATCTTTGGACAGATTAGTGATGATTCAAATATTTCTGGTATCTTCTGGCTTTGCAAAATCTCAACTTTCTTGCAACTTTTCTTGCAGATAAGGAAAAAGCTGAATGCAGGTTGACTGATTCACTTTCTGACACATTGATATGAGCGATTGGTTGATATATTTCTTCATCTCTGTCGACTTTGACTTTGAAATACCTGGATGAATGCTATGCTACTGTCTGCATCTAACTCTTCTGCTAGAGTATTTTCAGGAGGCTTTAATGATGGAAGAAAAAGAAAGAAAGAAATAGTATTTATTCTATTGCTTTAGTTTTATTTGGTTTGTTCCCTTTTTTATGATATTTTACCTTTTCTGCAATAAGTACCTTTTTATTTTTATCATTCCTTAAAGTTTGGCCTTTTTCTCTCATTTGTAATGTAGTCTCTGTGGTTTGCAGCTTTTTTGCACTTTCTCCTTTCATTTCCTTTTATCGTCCCTAACGTCTTCACATAAAAATAATTAGATTCCTCTGTTTTATTTTCACCTCTCTCTGTTCTGCTTATGCTGGAACTTCTTCATTGCAAGTAGATTTGCCTCAATGAGCTTCCTGTTAGAATATTAGGTATAATGCAGAATATTTCTTGGTATCATTGCATATTCTATGCATGTTGGGGGCAATTAAGCTGACTTTGTAATAATGCCACTTGTGGGTGTGTGTGAAAGCCCTAATAAGCAGGCATATACATAGAATGAAGGCTACTGCTAAGCTTGTAAGCCACCCTGAGTCTTCAGAGAAGGGCGGGATATAAATGGAATTAAAATAAAAATAAATAAATAAAATAAATAACAGTGATAACCAAACTCGAGTTCTCCAACCTCTTTATTTCAGTTGTTACGAAGTAGTTTGGAAGTTTGGCATTCCCTGACTTTGCCAATGAATCAGCTTTCCATTGAAGGACAATGAATCCTTTGATCTTTAACAAGAGCTTTCTAGTTGAAGAACGCCTTTGATCTTTAACAAGAGCTTTCTAGCTGAAGAACGTTTGAGATATTTCCAGTATTGGTTCAGCACAGCTTCTCCCAAAATATTTTTTCAAGTTATTTTGAATGCCCCTGTGCTGTCTTTTCCTCATCTCTGCTCTCTCTGCATTTAAAAAAATATGCGGGGGAAAATATTTCAAATTATTGCAATGAAAAACCTGAAAGTATTTAGTGGTCACTTCCCAGAATTAATGTCCTTTTAAAGATCTAGCTCACTGTTGTTGTTTTACCTATTCTGCTCCCAAATGACTCACTCCAGGCCTTTTGAGACTTTCTTTTTGTAGTCGGCAGTTGAATTTTAATTGAATCTTAATATATCTGAAATCAAAACTTGCCTTCTTTGAATCAAGTTGGAGCTTTGCTGATTCATACACCCTCAGGACATAGCCTGCCAAATGGCCTGTATGCAGTGTGTTATATGCATATTATTGGAAATAAGTGGCTGAACTAAATGCCTGTATGTAGTACTCTCCCTAAAATTCTGCAGGCTAAAAGAGATCGCTTGTGTGCCCAATGCATCTGAAAATTAAATTAAGAGCCATTTTCCACCCTACTTGAAAAGTTCCTGAGCTAATAAAATGTTCTATGATTTATCAGAATCGATAAACACTGGCCCTGCCCAAGTCCTGCCCTTTCATTGTCCATCTAGTCCTTTGCGCCTTCCTTCCTGCCTAATACTGTAATTCTTTTATCAAAGAACAGCTCTGCAAATCCTTGCTGGGTTTCTCCTTTCTGCTATTGCGAGGGCAACTGGCAACTTGTTCAGTACAGCATGATAGAGCTGAAAGCTTTTCTTCAGTCCACACCTTTTGAGCAGTTTTGCTTAAGAGGAGCAGACTCTTTTATTGGTTTCTTTTCCATTTTCTCCTGACTTACTTCAAGATGAGAAAGTAATGGATCCAAGGCTGTTCATGGTCAGTCCTGATTTAAGAATTGAGGAGGATCTTGGCTAGTTCTCCCCTGATTAATAGTGGAAAGTTTGGTTGAGGTTTGCTGTTTCATTATGGAGATAGCGTGGAATTGAAGAGAGGGAGAGATCCATTAAAGTGCCTGGTATACCAGTGGATAGTGTTTAAATTGATAGAGGAGAATATTTGTAACTCAGGGTTAAACTACATGGTCCTTGGTGCTCCCTGATCTTGGTGGTTTTCTTGCAGACATTTTATTAACCAGTTAGGTAATATCATCAATGCTAGTGATGATATTGCTAAGCACATTGATTTGTGCTTTAAATTGTAAGCCGCCCTGAGTCTTTGGAGAAGGGTGGGATATAAATGGGATTAAAATAAAATGAAAATAAAAAATAGTGGTGTTACTAGTTTGGAAATGAAACTGCAAGAAAACCACCAAGCTCAGAGAGCACCAAGGTACCTCACAGAGTTTAAATGTCTTCTCTCTTGGTTGAATTGAAAAATCAACTGATCATGGTTTTGGCAAAATTGTGGACTGAGGCCATACCTGTACCTGTCCAAAATGTTAATCTGTGGTTGAAATAATTTCATCCTCTGTGCATTATTTTGCTTCAAAATGACCCCAAACACAACAGAAACATGTTTGATTTGCATTTGTGTATACTCACAATTGCACCTCACTATTTCAAAGTTGATCCTGACTGGATGGTGAAGAATTTCATGTTGTACAGAGAGTCTTTGACTTCTGACCACAATTGAGCCAAACATTTATGTTGTTAAGTGAGACATTTGTTAAGTGAGTTTTGCCCCATTTTACAACCTTTCTTGTCACAGTTGTTAGGTGCATCACTTCAGTTGTTAAGTTACAGTAGTAACACGGTTGTTAAGCTTCCCCATTGACTTTCCTTGTCACAAAAGATAAGCAACAATCAGAAATATGAATCAAGCACCTGAATTTTGATCTCATAATCATGGGGATGCTGGAAAGGTCGTAACTATGAAAAGTGGTCATAAGTCACTTTTTTCAGCGCTGTTGTAACTTTGAACAATCATAAACAAATGGTTGTAAGCTGAGGAATACTTGTACTGTGAAAGTCACTGTTAGCTGAGAATCATAGGAGATGTGATACACTCATCTATATCCATTTAGAGAATGTCACTTAGAAGGAAGCTGATGTAATTGTCCACTAAAATCTCAGCTTGGGTTTACTATGCAATACAGTGCAATCTAATCCATGTTAACTGTGGCTTCTGTTTTTGTGCCAGATAGGACAGATAATGGTGCTGGAATTGTTTTATATGTTTGGGGTAGTGAGTGAGTACTAAGTCCCTCATCTTTATTCAGCTAATGGCTTCTCCCACTCATCTCCCACCCTCACCCCTCTGCTACAGTTTGACATGGTTTCCCAAGCAATTATATGTGCTCTGAGGTTGTGGGAGAATGGAACACGCCCCCCCCCTTGTCAGCCAAACTGCTATTCTGATAGCTCTTTTGTGTCTGCTCTCAGTCAGTGCAATGCGTGCTAAGTTTGGTATTTAGCAAACAGAACTCAGCATGGATATATTTCTTCCAGTAAAAGATTATGTTATCGCTCTGATTCCAGTGCTTTAAGATACCAAAGTGTGTCACAGAAAACAGGCCTTTATTCCTAACAGCCTTGGCCAGCTTGTATGTAGACTGAGACTGAAGTTCCTAGGATTGAATGGGAAGCCTGGAATCTGTGATCCCAGCTCAGTTGGAAAGGATGAGATTGGAGAACAGTGGCTAGAGGTCAGCTGAAATGGCACTTTTCTGCTGTAGATACTTTTCTGAAAGTTAGACTTAGACAACTGGAATTGTCCACTGTATGAGAAAAAGGAGGGCTTTTGAAATGGTAGTTAACCCTGTGATGAAGCTGTTTGTGGTCAGGAAACTGCAAGGCTGAAAACATATTCCTCCTTTTATTTTACTCTCTCCGTCACACCTGGGTAACTTCCCTGTTCTCATTGACTCAATAGTACCTGATTTTCTATGGCAATTTTCCAACCATATTGCTATGTCCCAAACCTGATTTATGATGGTTTATTTTAGGCAGCAGCACTTAGATTGTATTAAATTTGATTGATGAATGAGTAGATTGTTAACCTTTAACCTTAAAAAGGTCTAGTTGCAGTTCAAACATATCCATCTTTCTTCTGGATAGATCCCATGTTTCCCTCCCCTCTCTTAAACACCCAGGGAAAGTAGGGGAAGGGTGATTTATTTGTATTTTTAAATAAGTGATTTGGCAAGGAAAGCCCAATAGAACAGTTAATCCTATGCTGTAAAGCAATATGCATCTCTTCAAGCAATACAAGTAGTCCTTAGAATCACAATTAAGCCCAAAATTTCTGTTGCTAAGCAAAATAGTTATTGAGTTTTGCTCCATTTTATGACCTTTTGTGACACAGTTTCTAAGTGAATCACTGCAGTTGTTAAGTGTTAAGTTAACACTGTTATTAAGTGAATCTGGCTTCCCCATTGACTTGCGCTTGTCAGAAGGTCACAAAAGGTGATCATGTGACCCTGGGGCACAGCAACCATCATAAATGTAAGCCAGTTGCATAGCACCTGAATTTTAAACATGTGACATGGGGATATTGCAACAGTTGTTCAGTGTGAAAAACAGTCATACGTCTCTTTTTTTAGTGCTGCTGTAAGGTTCAAATGGTACTTAACAAACGTAAGTCAAGGACTACCTGTACTTTATTAAAGGTGTCAGCTCTCCATTAAATAGGGTGTACCCAGGTGATGCTAGAAACATCTGAGCTTCAAATTCAGAGGTTTTAATGCTATTAGATTTTGGGAAAGGAGCTGAAAATTAAGGAATTATGACTAACTCAGAGGTGCAGATGTTAAAACGCTCTTTCCCCCATTTCATGATATAAAGTAGAGACTAAAAACTCAAATACCTCTTGAGGAACAGGCTCTAGTGATTTTGGTTCACCTCGATTGTTTTGTTAACTGGAAAAAAATGAATAAGAGATATCATGCCCTTTAATGCATGATTTTTGATGTCAAGGAGGAGTAGTTGTACATACTGGAACATAATTGGACAAATTGTTACTGTATTATAGAAGTTTCTTAGCAAGGACAGATGATTCCCCATTCCATATTTATATCTTGATTACAATGGCAGTAGAACAGAACAGAACAGAACAGAACAGAACAGAGTAACAGAGTTGGAAGGGACTTTGCGGGTCTTCTAGTTCTGTCCTTCTCAAGTGAGAGACCCTTTAATCTTTTCAAACAAATGGCTGTCCAATCTCTTCTTAAAAACCTCCAGTCACTGAGCACCCACGACTTCTGAAGACAAGCTGCTCCACTGATTGTTTTCACTGCCAGGAAATTTCTCCTTTGTTCTAGGTTGTACTGATCACATGGCTTCTGTCTACTGTAGAGCATAAATACGCACGTGGATAATGTAACAAAATCTGTCTACCTTGCCTTGGGATTAGGCATTCCTGGGGTTACCCAGGCATGGCATACGTGCCAGATGTCTAGTTTGCAAATACAGGTTTAATAATAAAAGTCACGTTTTTCTTCCAGGATTACACTTGCCCCTAATCTTACTTTATATTCCATCTTTCTCCGTTGAGTTATATGAATTCCTGCTCTGTAGTAGTTACAGACTTACTGCTAAAATGGGAAACCCGTTGCAACATTTCCTGTTTTACATGAGGTTCTATCTGTTGGTAGACATTTGGCATTTAATTTAGAATGTTGGTGAGTGCAAACATGCACGCACACACAAACACGCTTCAAATATTTTATGTAACACAGCATGTAGCTGCCTGCCTGTACCACTGGGAGCCCTAGATATAATCTTAATGTTGGCATTTTGTCTCCTAGTAACAGGTCTTCTAATGAGCTGCAGTTGTCCAGTTAAATATGTAGTTCCAGGGATTGGAACTTCCAATATAAGCACTGAAGATTTTATCAACTTTTGCACTATTTAATACTACTGATTATGTTAGCTTTCAATAAAAGAAAACCAAAAAATGTTAGACTTAACCCTGCTGACAGCTATGGATGTGTCCATTTAGGTTTTTCGGCACAGCAATGATACATTTAGCTTATAGCCATGGGGTTTCCTGGGGTGTCAAATGCAGCTATGCAATAGAAGTCTGATCCTGCTTATTGCTTTTCAAGATGAGACAAAGATGGCTGAACGTGATCGACAGCAAAGGAAATTCACAGTTCTCTGAGATTTTTCCTGTGCATGTACTTGCTTGCATTTCTAGAGTGTAACCTTAAAATTTCATTATCTGGGGGGCGGGGGGGGGGGAAAGGTTCTTGCATGATTTATATATTCTCTCCCTCTTCCTCCTTCCTTCCTTCCCTCCCTCTCTCTCTTATATACTGTGTTTTCCCCCACAGGGATACCAAGGTATGGTTGATGGGGCTGAACATATTGTTGAAGTTACATGGGAGAGTGTTTCAAGTATCCTCCAAGTGGTAGGTACCAAATTAAGGGGAATATTAATACAGATACTTACCTGATAATGTACTAAATCATTCCCAAAAGACTAGAGATAACATAATGTACATATTTGAATGATCAAGAAGACTTATTGACTCAAAGGTGCTTTTTCAAAAGGCAACTGGACTGTTTTTTCCTTGAGGAGGAGGAAGAAGTTTTGATTCTCACCCAAGAAGCTTCATCAGTTGAATCGATGAAGCTTCTTCAGTGAGAAGCAAAACTTTTTCTTCCTCCTCCTCCTCCTCCTCCTCCTCCTCCTCCTCCTCCTCCTCCTCCTCCTCCTCCTCCTCCTCCTCCTCCTCAAGGAACAAGTAGTCCAGTTGCTTTTTGAAAAGGAACTTTTGAGACAACTCCCTGACCTGGATGCCTGAGAATGTCCATAGATATTAAGACTTACTGACATTCTTGTTTTCTGCTGCTCTCCAGTTTTTTCCAGTGTGTTTGCAACAGAAACTCTGCACCAAGTCTTGAGTCTGGTGTTTTTATATGCTGCTTTTCATTTGTCTAATAATGAGACCCTTTACAAAGCTTTGTCATGCTGGGTTTGTTTTTTTTAAAAAATTGCTTTTGGATTGAGGGTGCTGCTCTTGAATATCAGTTCCATGGCTCTTTTCTGCCTACTGAGGAATCAGTACAATATCTGGAAAAACTGCAATGTTTTCAAGTTACATAACTTTTCTTTTGTGCTGGTATAATGTTCGATTAGGGACGCGGTGGCTCAGTGGGTTAGGACGCTGAGCTTGTCAATCAGAAGGTGGGCAGTTTGGCGGGTCGAATCCCAAGTGCCACGTAACAGAGTGAGCGCCTGTTACTCGTCCCAGCTTCTGCCAACCTAGCAGTTCGAAAGCACGTAAAAATGCAAGTAGAAAAATAGGGACCACTACGGTGGGAAGGTAACAGCGTTCTGTGCGCCTTTGGCATCTACTCATGCCGGCCACATGACCACGGAGACGTCCTCGGACAAGCGCTGGCTCTTTGGCTTTGAAACACAGATGAGTACCGGCCCCTAGAGTAGCACACATGTGCAGGGGAACCTTTACCTTTTTAATGTTCGATTAATTATGGGCCATCAAGTTGGTGTTGACTCTTAACAACCACAAGGATAGATTTGCTCCATGATGATCTGTCTCTAACCTAGTTTTCAGGTCTTCCAACAGTGCAAACAAATTTTATTTCACCTCTATAGGCAGGTCACAGCACAATACCTGTGATTAAGCATTTGATAAAAGGAAATGGCATATTGCAATCATACACAATACAGATTCTCTGTTTCACAAGATTTGGCCAGCACTCAAATTTCCTCCTGCCTCCTTAATCTTACTGTGTTTACACATCTACAGGGCATGCCGAGGGTGTGGTAGAAGAGAATAGTAAGTTCAACAAAGCCAGGAAAGTGGAACAACAGCTAATATTTTCATTTTTGAAAATAGGTTTGTAATATATGTGTGATATGGATTAAGATGAGTGCCATGCCTGGCTGTTGTGAGAGTTGTAATTTCTGCATCTTTGGAGGGAGGGTGCTAGTTGTGAAAGGCTGTCATATATATTGTAAGCAACTTTTATTATCTGCCTATATTTAGTAATAATGAAGAGAATTTTTTTCCCTATTCCAATGGGCACTAAATATTGCTTATGGATGATTTACGGCCACTGAAACGAGATCTGTTTTTCTTAGCTGAACTTTTCCTTCTGTCTTTTAGGGGGGGACTGTTATTGGCAGCGCTCGCTGTAAAGCTTTTCGGACTCGCGAAGGTCGTTTGAAAGCAGCCTGCAATCTGGTGAAGCGTGGAATCACAAACCTTTGTGTGATTGGGGGAGATGGCAGCTTAACCGGTGCTAATCTCTTTCGGAAAGAGTGGAATGGCCTGTTGGAAGAGTTAGCAAAAAATGGTAGGTTATCTTGTGGCTGTCAAAGCACTGAATCACCAATGTATGCCACAAGAACATCTCTAGGTAGTGATCAACTTACAAGTGGTTGCCTAGCAACCGTTTGAAATTCTAATGGAGCTACATGGGGAGGGGGTACTTACAACCTGTATTTGAGGTCCTCATGTTCTCATGCCCCACCCTCTGATCACATGACTGCACTTCAGTGCTTGGCCACTGGACTGCATTTATGGCCATTTGCAGTGTACACATTTTATGGTGGTTTTCCTGAAAAGTGGCATTCACTTTCAATTTTTGGCAAAACCACACTCATAGCAAACCATTGATTTGCTTAATGACTGTTGCATTCGTGCTTTACGACCACCATGTTTGCTTAGCCACCACCTGCAAAAAAGATTGTGAAATGAGGTTGGCCCCAGGACTGCGTTGCTTTATAGCCATGAGTGATGATTATGATGGACAGCTTCCATTATGGTCATAATTCAAGGATTGCCTATATTTTCCATACTGTTACTTCATTTCCAAAGTGCTGATACTATCCAATCATGAGAATCTAGCAGTGATTCCTAAACTCCATATTTTCAACCCAAGTTGTGCCTTAAAGCAATTTAAACTAGTGACAGCTGGGATATCTAGTTAGTATAGAACAGATATCCAAAGAAAGGTGTTTTTTTTTAAAAAAAATCCCATTTATATCCCGCCCTTCCCCGAAGACTCAGGGCGGCTTACAATTTAAAGCACAAATCAATGTGCTTAGTAATAGCCTTCATTCTATGTATATGCCTGCTTATTAGGGCTTTCGCCCCCCCTCCCAGCGGCATTATTACAAAATCAGCTTATTGCCTCCACAAACTGGGTCCTCATTTTACCTACCTCGGAAGGATGGAGGGCTGAGTCAACCTTGAGCCTGGTGGGACTCGAACCTGCACTAACTGCAGGCAGCTGGTGTTACTTAAGGAGGCATTAGCCCACTGCTCCACCAAGGCTCTTGGTGGTTGGAGACCTGGTTTGTTTGCAGAAGACCCCAAATTCAATTGTTTGGAATTCAGGCATGTTCTGAGTCTAGAAAATGGAGACAAGTGGAGGGAATGAAAAAGTTGGACTCTGGAAGCATCCCTGTAGAATGTTTTGAGCCATCATCCTATGCCAGATTGGTTCTCCTGGTGCTTCACATGAAAGAATAAGGAAAAATCTTTTGGTATTGCACGAATACATAGCAGCATGACAGGATGAAATGATTAGCTTTGCAGATGTCATTGTAACAAATACAATAGAGTTGGACGGGACCTTGAAAGTCTTCTAGTTCAACCCCCTGCTCAGTTAGAGACCCTATACAATTCCAGTCTCTTTTGGAAAGAGTCCAACGATGGAGCACCCACAACTTCCGAATGCAAGCCATTCCACTGATTAATTGTTCTAGCTGTATATATGTGTTAATTTTTCTAAATATGTGATGTCTATCACGCAGAGAGATTCACAAATAGGATCCCAACACTGTTGGGCACAGAGTTGCTATGTACACACTTAAGAGTAAGTGTAACTGCAAACTTACATGTTTCTTTTAGTGTTGGTCATCTTTATTCCCCCTTGGGAAATACATCAGTTTTCTTGTGGTCTTTAATTTCTTTTGTTTACAGATCACAGCTACATTTCCAGCAATTATCTCCTCTTTGGGCATTTGTATTAGTTTTATCAGTTCCGATTTTCAGCTATCTTGCTGACCTCATTTCTCTACATAGTTCCTTTGTCTGCAATACTCTGAGTTTTTTTCTGGGCTTTAATTGTACCTCCTGTTAATTTTTCTCATCCTCCATTTGTGTGCTGAAATGCTTCGTGGCATTTCAATTGCACTGGAAATAATTAATGGTCTATCTATCTATCTATCTATCTATCTATCTATCTATCTATCTATCTATCTATCTATCTATCTAATCATATTTGAGAACTTCCCATCCCTCTCACAGAGGGATTCTGTGCTCTTAAATGGTCATGAAGTTAATTGATGTCCTTTATAAACCATAATTCTGGTATCAGCCACAGATATAGGTTCTTCAAATGGGTCGCTCTTGTCAGAACAGCATGCAATTTGTTCCTGAATTGCCTGGCAGAAGGCATATGCAGTGAACTGTACTAGCATTGTCTTGATGTCTTGCTTTTGTTTGCTTTTATGGATGAATAGATTCACTGATAATGAAGCACATCTTGCAAATGAGGCAAGGAAGTAAGTGGCCAACAGTGTGGTCAACATACTGTGTACTAGTGCTCGTAACACAATCACTTTTACTTACTCAGCTTCTCTGATATTGCTGCTTGGGTACTTTGCAGTCATTTTAAATTCCTTTTTATGCACATTTTTCATGCATCTTCCTGCAATATTTTCTTTATCCATTGATAAACAATTCTTCATCCACCCTGGTGAATAGATACATAGCTTTAACTTTTATCTCTTTCTCTTTTCACTCCCCCTCACCCCCTCATTGTTTTTTTAATCCATTGCCAAGTCTGATCACTTCCAACATTGTACAAAGTCATCCCTTCCATCTTTCACTGGTCCATGATTTCCTCATTTGTTGCGGTTTTCTTCTGTCCAGGCTTCTGTTGTCATTGGCCTCTTAATTCCATTCCATTCCATTTTTCTTGTCCTCTGATCACTTGTGTCAGTCTTTTTACATGTAATCAATCCCCAGCATCTTATCGGTGAAATCTTTAGATGAACTAATCTCCCCACTTTATTTGTTAGCCAAACAAAGTCAGTGTACCTGATCTATTTATCCCTGCCTTCACTTCCTCTTTCTTTGAGTTCTTTTTCCAGTGTCAGATCTGGAGGGGACTGTAAGTTTCCTGTTGTGGATCCCTCCTTTTATATCAATAACCAGTTGAAGCTGGACAAAGACGGAATAATTTGGATTGCTTTTTCAGATCGAGGATTGGCTTAAAGGACCCCTTTCAATTCATGTATTTTAGGAACTTATTGAGAGAAAATAATCACCTAGGAGAAGCAAGGAAAAATATAAATACAGTAGGTCAAGAGGATGAATTAGAGCCAGCAATTTTATCCTTTAGAAGATTTGAGAGGCAACCTCAGTATCAGAAATCTTCAATTCGAAGAAGGATGGAGAGCATGACATGAACTAGCTATTTTTGTTGTTATTTTTAGCTGACTTCTATTTTTGGGATGGATGTTAAGAAATGGGGAAGCTGAACACTTGACACTGCAACCATCATAAACATATCTAACACCCAGAGCCCACAAAATGTCTCAAAGCTTGTTCTTGTGTACATGAAATTGTCCAGTTGCTAGAGATCTTTTCTCACTTTCATATTCCCCCCCCCAATTTTATTTCTTATTTCTATAAGCTGTGATATTCTGCAAATGAAAGCTATTGCAGTAGTTGAGTTCCAAACAGGCATCTGCAAGATCTCACCCCATGAGAAGGAAAAGTAAAGTTGCCAGAAGGTTTTGTTTTCCTTCTCTCTCTCTCTCTCTCTCTCTCTCTCTCTCTCTCTCTCTCTCTCTCTCTCTCTCTCTCTCTCTCTCTCTCTCTCTCTCTCTCTCCCTCCCTCCCTCCCTCCCTCCCTCCCTCCCTCTCTCTGCTAAGCTTCTTGTTTGCCTCTCAGTTATGAAAACGGCAGTTCTGAAAAACACCCTCTATTTGTGGTAAGAAAAATGACTACGAAGATCCATTTGAACCAGCATTACAGTACTGATTGTGAAGCTGTCTTGTTCTTCAGGTCATCAGCCTACAAGAATATTTTTTTCCTCTCTGAAAACTGTGCTCATTTTGGTAAAACTTCGCCATGTATGGTAGAAGCTAGCATTCAGAACTGAAAGAGCTTGTTGCTCCCTTTCGGCTTCGGGAAATATTTGCCTTTCCTTGTGAATAGCACAGTGAGAAATATCTGTGATTTGCCATTTCTTGGTTAAAATTGCAAGGTCATGTAAAAGTGGCTCAGATTCACCAATTGGGCCATTCTTGGTAAAGCATAACTACTCTCATTTAAATACGAATAATATGGTAAAATGTGCAGAGTCCTATCTACAAATCTAAAATGGCCTCTTTCTCCCCTCCCCTCCTCCTCTTCTCTGTCCCCTACCCCTCCTCCTCTTTCTCCTTCTCTCCTCCCCCACCCCCTCACTCTCTCCTACCCCATCTCTTCCTCCTCCTCCCCCTTCTCCTCCTCCTCCTTCCTATTGAGCAATGGTTGTCCAAAGTTTGAAGAGAGGTCTTATTCAAATCTGGTACCTGAAATTTTTCACACCCATGTTGAAAAAAATACAGCTTCTCAGACATTCCAGAGGGTATTCAATGAGGCTGGTATATTGATGGTGTCCAATCTATTTTTTTCATCCTTCCTGAAAACAGCCAAAAGGAAATTTCTATATACAGCATACAGTTTATATTCTGAATTAAAAGGTCTAATTAACTTCTTTCTTTTCATATCATGTTCTTATAGGGCTATACAATGCTAAAGTGATATTATGTATATCTTGAGACTAGGGTCGTCCTAAAGATGTCTCTGAGACTCAAAGGGAAGGGATTTTTCTTGAGTACTTCTGGATATATTATTACTTCTTTTTCTTTCTTTTTCTTTCTTTTTTTCCCTTTTTGGTCAGGTGAGATTGAAGAAGAAGCTGTAAAGAACTATGCTTACCTCAACATAGTGGGAATGGTTGGGTCTATTGACAATGACTTCTGTGGGACAGACATGACTATTGGCACAGATTCTGCCCTGCATAGAATCATTGAAGTTGTGGATGCCATCATGACTACTGCTCAGAGGTATTTTATTCACTGAAAAAATGTCAGAAAGATTGAGATGACATCAAGAAAATTCAAGTAAAAGCTAAAAATCCATAGTTCAATAGTTACACTGAAACGCGAAATCTCATTGATTCCAATCTTCTGCTAAAATGATCATATACCACGTTGTCTGTATTATATTTTGTGACCATAAGAGCAAGTAGTTACAATATCAAGGAGGACTTTCTCCTGAAAATAATATTCCTACTTCATACTTTAGAAAACTGTGCCATGAAACCATGGTTTTGTGTTTTTTTTCTGCCTTTCCTTCAGTGGCAGTCAAAACTTACCTTGCCACAAACAAGTTGTCTTCATAGATTGCACTAAGCCAAAAGATAATTTGCTGATTTAGAGTAACAACTTGTAGGAATTTATTCATTTTGCTTTATAAACTATGGTCTGTGGTTAGGTGTTGTGTGAACAAGTTTCAGCAAGTCTGTACTTAAATTGATGTATAAATCCAGACTCTGATGGCCTTTCCTCACACACTTTTTCCAGAGAGAAGACAGGGAAGGTATTTGTGTTGGCTAGAAAATTCTCTTTTCCTTTCCCTTTTTAGAAAACCAATTGGTATGGATTCCTTCAGGAAGGTTTATCATAGCTGAAGAACTTCTACAGTTCTCAGTCTTTTCTGGAAGATTTAATTCATATTAACATTTTTGGGATAGGGCATTCCATACTATAATAATAATAATTTGTATTTGTGGGCTAATGCGGTTTATCATAGCATACTTTTTGATTTAGCTTCTGAGCATCTCTGAAATCCATTTCAGGTCCTCCATATGGATAGCAAAAAAACTGCTCTTTTTGCCCACTCCTGCCCCATCACGCCTTTGGAAGCATTTATTTCCCTTTTAATGCTATCAATGGCTTATTGTACCTCAAAAGACCAAATTGTGGTTAGTGCAACCTGGAACCTTTTGCAATAAAGCACAACTAAGTTAAAAAAATTCTGAAAGCCAAAAAAAGTGAAAAAAGATGCAGTACATTTCAATATATGATTCCCTGACATAAGAAAATTCTTCCTTTATTTCAGATGCTTCAAAATAGCTACATGGAAATGCTGTACAGGTAGTCCATTACTTACAACAGTTTATTTAATGACTGTTCAAAGTTACAGCAGCATTGGAAAAAGTGTATTATGACTGTTTTTCCACATTTACGACCATTGCATTCCTGTGGTCACATGATCAAAATTCAGACACTTGAACTGACTCATATTTATGACAGTTGAGTGTCCTGGGATCATGGGATCACCTTTTGCAACCTTCTGACAAGCAAAGTCAATGGAAAGCTGGATTCACTTAACAACAACTGCAATGATTCCCTTAGCAACTGTGGCAAGAAAAGCCATAAAATGGGGCAGAATTCACTTAACAAATATCTTACTTAGCAACAAAAATTTTGAGTTCAGTTGGGTTTGGTAAGTTGAGGACTACCTGTATAGAAATTTGTTTCTTGAGAAAAACACTCTATTTCTTAACCTTATTGTCAAGATAGTTGCCTTTTGTCTCCCAGATATTTATGATATTTAGGAGTTTACTCCATACTTGGTATCATGACAGATGCTACAGCTGGTATTACTGTGTTTTTTAAATTATTATTAAACGTTTACCAATCAGGCAGATGCCCTTCCAAACTTTTTTATACCATGCAATCTTAAAAAGCTTAATGGGAGGATTTCCCCCCCCCTATGATGTCTTCTCTTGGCATTGAAGGAGTGTGGAAGGGAGAGTGCAGATTCTCCATACAGATATTATTTAATTAATCATAAACATCCTCTTAGAATTTTATCATTAACTTAATAGAAGAACATTTCATATTGTCTTCTTGGAAAAGAATTTTAAAGGCAAATACCCCTTTTCATTTAGCTGAATGGGAACTAGTAAAGAAAGGAAAATTAGGGCCCAGTGCAAATGGGGGCTTCCTTCTTGCATTTCACCCATAAAAAAGTACTTTGTCGAGCATGCCAGGATCACACTGTAGTTTATTATCTAATCTTTGGAAGTTTGCAACCTTTGGCTGGCTGTGGGACTGATGGAAAATGAGCCTTGGGAGGCATGCATGAACTCCTAAAAACCGGCAGCTGAGCCTTTTCATCACGTTCAGTGGAATTTGTCACATCATTAGAGAGGTGCTGTGATAAGAATGTGGCACGCAAATATATGACAGGGGAAAGAAGAACCTGGACTTTCCTTTTCTTGTGCTTTCACTGTCTATTGCATAGTTCTGCAAGGCAATAAGAAGAAACGTGTTGGGGAGAAAAAAAAATTGTGCAAATCTACTTTTGAGTTCTGGTAGTATCCATAATTGAAAGGTAATAGCAAACATAAAGAATAGCCTGCAGCCCCTTTGTAAATAATAACTTTTCCTTAAACTTTAGAGTGATGTGGTGGTTTCCAGTAGTAATTGTGGAGAAATATGAGGGGAAAAAACTTCGGTATTTCTTATAAAATGATACTATAGACTTGTTGCCAGCTAGACCATGAATTAAGGAAAGTCCATCTGAGAGAGTGTGAGAAGGAAACAAGAAATAAACAAAGAAACAAAAATATAAGCATAGGAGTCATCCACTTAATGGCAAACTCAAGATTTGTACATTTGGATAGTATCTTACTGTTTGTTTTGTTGTTGATCTATCTTGTGATTTCTGTAGCCATCAGAGGACCTTCGTCCTAGAAGTGATGGGAAGACACTGTGGGTACGTATCAGCAAGATAAACCATTTTTAGTAAAACGTTGTGGTGTACACTTCAGATATTGATTGGGAATTTCTTCTTTGCCCTAGGTATCTGGCACTTGTTAGTGCTTTAGCCTGCGGTGCAGACTATGTATTTATCCCTGAATATCCACCTGAGGAAGGATGGGAAGATCACATGTGTGCTAGGCTTTCTGAGGTAATTTTTCTCAGCTTTGGGCTTCCTTAGGAGATTATCAGATCCCCGGTGAAAGCTGAGCACAAACAACCCAAATTTCCAGTCTCTAAACAGCAACTGGACCAAAAGGGACAACATGGCCTGTGAAAGCTGTTTCATTTGGCATTCTTAGATTATCTTTCTTGTGTTTCTTTTCTAAAAATGGAGCACTGTAGTGGAGGGTAGCCCCATGCTGCACGCTGCAGTCCAATTATTTTTAGCTAAGAAAATGTGGCCATTCCCTTAATGGCTCTAGGCAGCTTGCAAAACAATATGGTTAAGTTACTGTTGAAAGCAGGAGGTTGGTTTGCTCAAATAGCACAGATGCACAAAAATGTCACTAAACATTGGGCTTGTTGACATCTTTCCCCCAAAAATAAGGCCTCAAAAATTCATTTTAATGGCAGAATTTATTTCTGAAAACTATGGGCTGTTCTCTTTCAACTTGTGTCAGAAGAGTTGTCTGCCTTAATTCTTACACTCAACTTTATCATGAGACAGCAAGAAATCTCAACAACCTTCAGGAATTGTGATTATGAATAGGTTTGGTTTGGGGAAGCATGGTTCACTACAGTTCCCAGAATGTCCAGCTTTGCTCTGTGTGGGCCTTGAATTCCAACAAATTCTAGACCAGGGGTAGGGAATGATGGCCATTTTATGACTTGTGGACTTCAATTCCTAGAATTCCTGACCCAAAATGCCATATATGCATATTTAGAATATTTGTATCTCATGCAGTAAATAAAAGCTTTCCTAGCTATGTTCAGAATTCAGTCTTCCACTGTTTATTTCAGCTTCTGTAGCTTTACTGATCTGTCTTAAATTTCTTTCACTCTAGAACCGTGCCCGAAAGAAAAGGTTGAATATTATAATTGTGTCAGAAGGAGCAATTGATTCCTTCAACAAGCCTATCACTTCTGAACAAGTTAAGGATGTAAGTAGCTGTCCATCATGACTTCTGCCGAATGTCGTGTCCTGTAATTAAAATGCAGTGTTTGTTAAGTACTGTTACAATCAAGATTGCCTTTGAAAACCATATGTACATACATACTGTAGAAAATTCACTTTCATGTTATTAGCTTCTGTGTTAAACTAAATAATACATATTGAGCAAATATCTACTGTGTAGAATGTTCAGCAATATTGATAAAGCTTGATTCTGCAGATACATTAATTTGAGTTCTAGTGCAGGTTCCCCTGTCTGCTATGTGGGAAATGTCACTGTGTCAGTCTGCTCAAAGCAGCCCTTGGTAGAGGTCTTAATCCCATTCCCAATTTCAAGCATGTCAGTTGAAAAAAGTGCCAGCTTTTTAAAAACTGCCCCTGTTTTATCTGTTTTTGTTGGAAGCCTGGGGAACACATTTGGTCCTTAAAGCTTTTTTGTGATCAAGAGGTGGGATGAGTCACACTGAATGAGATGGATGGTTTCTAAATTTATGATATAAAGAAATAAAATGAACGAATAAACTTTGGTTTTACTACTGTGTTAATATAAAAACACAAATCAAGCCAGATAATGCCTCAGTTTTTTACAGTAGCAATTTGCCACTTGATACATGGTCATTTGTATTTATCCAGGTAGTGAAATTACCAACTCTTAGAAAATTCAGCCTTTGATGAAATATGGCCATCTGCACAGATTAGATACCCAGTTCTATAACTTTCCTCTTTTCTTTGGCTGAAGTCACTATGCTTTATTTATTTTAAAAAATAAACATTTTACAAGGCAAGGCTACAATTGGTTCAAAATATATTTAACAGGAATTGATGTAGGATCCTTTCCTTTCCTTTTTTAACTGGACATTCATGGAAATTTATTTTACCAGCTAGTTATGCACATACTCTTTAAAGGTTATGATTAAAATATTGTGTAATTTGCCCTTATTTTATTTTTAATGCAGCATGGTTCAGTTTCATTTGTTCCATGCTTGACTCCCTCTGGTTTTGCTTTTTTGTCAGCGACATTAAAACCTGCCTGGAAAATATTCCATTCTTTTTGCTGCTTTAAACATGCCATTCTCAGTTTGTTTCCTTTTTGTGGTTTGTTAATAAATATCTGATTAAAAGCTCATTACATAAAACTGATCTGGTGTTTTACAAAACGTGACAGTTATCAGCAACTCTTGTCAAAACAAACTTTTACACTGAATTTGTGGACTGCAGCCATACAGCAAATCAGAACTGCTATAAAAGGATGTAAACTAGTTTGGTCAGCTTATTTATTTATCATTATTTCAGTTTATGTCACCACTTGTTTCTCAAGTAGTGACTTTGAGTCATGACAGAAATTTAAAAATCAATAAAAAAGCAACAAGTAATGTACATATAGAGCAGAGACGCCCCCCTCAAAAAAAACTTTTCAGCTCATTTAACCCTTCACAAAGTTTCAGATTCTTCATCAACTCCCAAACATTTATAATATGCAAATAATATTTAATTAATATAATATACCTAACAGCAATGATAGCTTGACTAGTCCCACCAACTCTTGGGGATCAACTTTGACCATTTTGGAGAACTTTGATCTGGAGGCAGCTGATAAGAACAATAGTTACAATCCTATCAACCATCCCATGGGCTCTCCTTAGTTCCCTGATTCCCACACGTGGGTCAACAGCCACGTGTGTAAGGCTTTTCAGAATGCTAGTAGAGTTAGAGTAGCTGGATGTTTGGAAGGGAGTGGATTGGTGTTCCAGATTGCTGTAACCGAAAAGGTCCACTTCTGGACCTATCAGAGGGCATTCCCTATCAGACAGAGAAGAGACCCAGAGATTTAAATTTGATGGTGGAAGAAATAGAATTAGAACTGAATTTGCGAGAGGCATTTTTCAAGGCTTACATTAGATCTTCCACTCAGTGCTCATGTAAGGAAAATATCTGCACACTTGCTCCTAATCCATCTTCTTCTTTGGGTTCACCTTTGGTCTTCTTTTGCAGCTTGTAGTGAAGCGGTTAGGGTTTGACACACGGGTAACCATTCTTGGCCATGTGCAACGAGGAGGCACACCCTCTGCTTTTGATCGGATTTTGGTGAGTGAAGCTAACCAATTTGTTTTTGAGTATCCAAAGAAGAATAGCCTTTCCACCACAACCTAGTTTTAGATGGCATTACTTGATTTTTTCTTCCTTGTTCTATCCTTTGAACCATGGTAGGAATTAATGGAAAAAAATGTTTGAACTTAGGTCATAACCTAGGGGCTATGGTTAAATTTCTATTCAGCCATGCAGTTGCTAGACAAAGTTGGAAAGGTCTTTCCTTCCTTCCTTCCTTCCTTCCTTCCTTCCTTCCTTCCTTCCTTCCTTCCTTCCTTCCTTCCTTCTTTTGAAAATAGCAAAAATCTCCATTAATTATTTAAAAAAAAAACAGGAGAAAAAACGATCCCTAAAAACAATGTAGATAAATGTTTTAATTTCTACTTCCTTATAAAACTGGGGAAATTGTCTCCTTTTGGAGAAATAAAACTGTGGTAAGTCTTTCCAATTTCTATAGTTAGATAATTATCCTACAAAAGTTAAAGGTGCTCAAGTAAAGGAAATGGGAATATTAAAAACTCTCTTAGGCAAATTATACTTTCAAATCTATTCAGATTCTTTTTAGTCATTATGCTAGAACGGTCAGTCTAAAGTGGTCCAAAAGTGGTTCATTCACAAAAAAAGTCACAAGGAAAGAGAGGTAGAGGCAGTAGAGGGATTGGTTGCAATTCGGGGTTGCTTAGCTTCCATCTTTAGTTGACTCTAATCTGTGTACATAGAGGCCCATACAATGACCTAGAACAGGGGTGTCAAACTCAATTTCATTGAGGGCCGCATCAGCATTGCGGTTACCCTCAGGGGGCCGGGTGAGTATGGCCAGGTTGGGCGTGGCCTACTGGGTGGGCGTGGCTAGAGTGCATATGGCCTGCTGGGTGGGCGTGGCCAGCTCTATATCATTCGCCTCAAGGGTGCCTATGGGGGCCTGGGCAGGAGTGGGACAGATCTGAGGGTCTCTGGCAGAAGGAGGGTCTCTGGGCCAGGGCCAAAGCAGTGGGGGCCGTTCCCTCACTGTTTCCAGGATGGCTTTGCAGGCCACATGAAACCACTTCGCGGGCCAGATCCGCGCCCCCCCCCCCGGGCCTAGTGTTTGACATGTCTGACCTAGAAAATCAGAGTGAATCCCCATAGTTGGGTAAGACTGAGAGCTTCAAGAAATTGGATGAGCTACAAAACAGGGCAATACCTGGAATAGACAGAAGATTTTGGGGTATCTGCCTGGTAGATATCATCCTTGTTCAAATTTAGTTTCTTTAAAAGACATATTTAATGTAAATAAACAAGTACTTAGTTAACTCTACTGTAGTATCATAAAGCAAATACTTTGTTCTCTTGAAGGTTTCCGAGCCTTTAAAAACCCACTAAATTCTGTGCTGATAATATTAGAATTGATCTCCCTCTCTTATTTTTAATTTTATAGAACTGATACTTCTTAAGATGGGTTTCACAGGGGACTGTTGGCATGCTTCAAAACCATCTACTACCAGGTGTTCTAATGCCCGTAAAAGAACCAACCGTGTTTCCTTTTTTTTAACAGGCCAGCCGTATGGGAGTAGAGGCTGTCCTTGCCCTTCTGGAAGCCACCCCTGAAACACCTGCTTGTGTGGTGACCTTATCCGGGAACCAGGCTGTCCGCCTGCCTTTAATGGAGTGTGTTCAAATGGTGAGTTTCCACAAGGAAGTGGCTGCATTCATTTGCTAGTATGATCTAGCAATCAATAGTCTGTTGTCAGCTGGAACACTTGCAGTGACATAAGAGAAATGCTTATCAGCACTGTGGACAATCGATTCCAGTCCGTCTTGCAATAGGAATAATTGGGCCAAATGGCTGCTGGGAGTTTGATAGCAAACTGGGATGCTGGATTGCGATAACCCAGAGGACTTTGATAAAGGAGCCTTGGTGGAGCAGTGGGCTGATGCCTCCTTAAGTAACACCAGCTGCCTGCAATTAGTGCAGGTTCGAGTCCCACCAGGCTCAAGGTTGACTCAGCCTTCCATCCTTCCGAGGTAGGTAAAATGAGGACCCAGATTGTTGGGGGCAATAAGCTGACTTTGTAATAATACCGCTTGGGGTGTGTGTGAAAGCCCTAACAAGCAGGCATATACATAGAATGAAGGCTACTGCTAAGCTTGTAAGCCGCCCTGAGTCTTTGGAGAAGGGCGGGATATAAATGGAATTAAAATAAATAAATAAAATAAATAAAAGGAGTTTGTTTATCTTAGGCCTTGTTCTTCCTGTTTGTTTTGGCATACCATAGTATGTGTACACTCTCATGAGCATGGGCATATAGAGTGGCTGAAATCATTCTTGGTGCTCCAAGCTTCTGAAGTAAAACTATGCAGAAGCACTCCTTAGGATGAAATATATTAATACATACTTTCAAAAAACTCTGCCTTTCCTTGTTTGTTTTTCTACCTTAAATATCAGTCCTAATTTACAAAAATATTGAGCCAAGGCTGTTTGTCAGAATAATTCACAAAAGAATGAGTCAAATTAACAGCTACATGTATAAGACCATCTAGGTTGCTAATAAGACAACACTTTTATTACAGGTATTCCTCAACTTATACCCATTTGTTTGGGGACCATTCAAACTTATAATGACATTGAAAAACTGACTTTTCACATTTTTTTCACATTTACAACTGTTACATCAGCCTATGGTCATATGATAAAGATCTGGATGCTTGGCAACTGGTTCTTATTTATGATGGTTGCATCATAAATAATGTGTGATCACTTTTTGTGACCTTTTGATAAGTAAAGTCAGTGAGAAAGCCAGATTCACTTAACAACTGCGAGACTAACTTAATGACTGGAGAGATGCACTTAACAACTGTGGCAGGAAAGATCATAAAATGGAGCAAAAGCCACTTAATAAACATCTTACTTACTAACTGAAATTTTGGCCTCAGTTGTGGTAATATGTCTATCTGTAGTGTTAAGTATAGCCTTGAATAGGACTGATTATTATAAGGGGCTTGTACGCAGGGGTAAATGTATATAAAATTTCATTCTAATCCCATCAAAATCATTTAAAATTCATAATCCCATTTGTGGAACTGCAATGGTAGCCCATCCACTTCTTGCCTTACATATGATTTGTTTTTTTTCCCCTAATTCCAAAGACTCAAGATGTACAGAAAGCTATGGATGAAAGAAGATTCAAAGATGCAGTAGAACTCCGCGGAAGGTGCAACTTTATTATTTTTTTCATCTTCTGGAAGAAATTGTTGGGTTGCTTCCCATTGAACAGTGATGATTAATTATAGATAAGATACTTTTGAGAGCTGAAGCAAGGTCAGCCAAGCAAGGCGCCACCATCTTGGGAAAATATACTAATTATATCAAAGGCTTCTGCTTGTAGGTAATCATGGGAAAAATAGCTTCTGTTCCTAATAATTTCTCAGTTCTATCCATGTGGGGTAAAATTCTACTCAACTGGGATAAAATCTTAGGTCTTGAATTGCACCTAAACAAGGAGATAATGGAGTAACCATGATGTTATGAGCCATTGTGGCACAGTGGTTAGAATGCAATAGCGCAGGCTAATTCTGCTGACTGCCAGCAGTTTGGCAGTTCAGTTCTCAATGTCTCAAGGTTGACTCAGTCTTAAATCCTTCTGAGGTCACTAAAATGAAAACCCAGATTGTTGGGGGCAATATGTTGACTCGGTAAACCACTTAGAGAGGGCTATTAAAGCACTATGAAGTGGTATATAAGTCTAAGTGCTATGCTATTGCTTTTGAAATGCCACTAGTTAAAGCAGTGGAAATTGCTTTGAAAAAAAAAAGAAAGAAGTATATTCTGAAGCATAAGTATACAGTATTAGTGAATCTGGATTTTTCCCAAATATGTATGTGTTGGTAAGACTTAAAGAAGTCTAAAGTGTCTCCAGATGGGTACCATGATGCTCACATACACTAGGGATAGCTAGAAGCTTTTTTTTTAAAAAAAAATGTATGGGATGTGAAATTGCTATTGTCATGTTTCAAAATGTTGTAATTCTTGCTGTCGTTGGCTGTGTGCCATGGGGGCAGGTTACTGTTCTAAAAATCTGCACAAGATAAAAAGTTCTCTCTATCCCCACCTCCCAGTTTTATTGCAAAGGGATACTTTCTCTTTGCAAAGTCATGCGAAATTACATGATGGCATTTATCACCTGCAGAAATAGCAGTCTTCTGGAAGAGGGACATCATTTTGTGGCTCCATCCATTTGTAGAATATTAGGCTGAGGAAGGATGGCAAAAATATACAAAAATAAAACGGACTAATTATTATATTTGCTCATTGTTTGTTTAATGATCTACTTATTTACTTAGCAGATCTATATCAAGGAATTTTTTTATTTTGTCATAACAATACAGTGCCACTATGTTTGCCAGTAATGTTATGAAAAAAATGGAAATTGTTTTCATAGGAGTTTTACCAACAACTTGAATACCTACAAGCTCCTGTCTAACAAAAAGCCAGAAGATGAACTACCTAAGGTACACTTCATAAAGGCCTTGAATTTTTTTGTGTTATTTCTCATTTTAGTTTGCTTGCCAATCGTTTGCAATTATGTCAGAAAAGGAAACAGATTAAGAGTTTGGAAAAACTACAGCGAAACACTGTTTTGATAGACTAGTTTTAGGTTTGGCGTATACCTTTCCATATTTAAGAAAGTCCACTGAATCAAAATTTGGCTATTGCTGAAACTGACTTAACTTGCTCATTTTTTTTATCTGGTTTTTGTCTGGAGCTTTTAAACCATGTATTTAGAGATCACCTTTGTAGATTTGTTTCATAGCTAATTAATACTTTACATTTAAAAAGTGTATCTCTGAGGATTAAGAGTATTAAGAAGGCAGGGGTATACATGAAAAATTAGATACCCGTGATACAGTTTTATGACTGATGGATCAGATTAATTCATTTTGTATATGAACATAGGACTTTGAACGTTGACATCCATGGTCTGCCACAGATAAGAAAGAAGTTTAGCACAGTTTAGGAAGGGTAGGTAACCTTGGCTCTTTTATGACTCGTGGACTTCAATTCCCAGAATTCCTCAGCCAGCCATGCTGTACCAGCTTACTACCGGCCCTGCAGAAAAGGCAGGGACAACCCCTTTACAAAAAGGCAAGAGAGGCTGGAACTAAGCCTGCCAAATTTATCGACACAAAACAGAGCAAACAGAGCAAAACCAAAACACAAACCATGAAACAGGAGCTATTCAAACGGTTGCCTTCAGCAAACCAGCCCTCCCACACATTCCCCTTTTAAACAGTTCAAGGCGTGGCTTCTCTCTGCCTCCTTCTGAGGTGCCCCATTGCCTTCCTCTGTTTACTCCTGATTGACTGCCTCCTGCGTCGGGCGTCCTTGAACAGGGCCAGCTGTGGGTCATCTTCACGCTGTCAGGCTCACACAGCTGAGTCTGCGTAGTGACCAGATGAGAGGGGCCTGGCTGAGGGCTCTGTGAAGCCTCAGGGCTGTCCTCTGCAGGCTCTCCAACACCCCCCTCCTCCTCCTCTGAATCGTCCAACCCAACTGCCGAACCCACAGGCTGACCCTGAATCACATCAGTTGCCTACCCCTGGTTTGGAACAATAAACGTTGCTTCTTTTTGGTGAACCCCATAATGCACTTTATGGAACTCAACACCCTGTTGACAAAAAAAGGATGGAAATGTGTTTGCATGTCTTACATCCCTTCAAATTGTTCACCTTAGACCTGTGAATTTCGATAAAACAGTTTTAGGGAAATTGCTCAAGGCTGGTCTATATATTTTCCCCATAAAGGTAGTCCTTGACTTAGAAGCATTTGTGTAGTGACTGTACAAAGTTACAACGACACTGAAGAAAGCGACTTATGACTGCTTTTCATACTTATGACCATTGCAGCATCCCTACGGTCGTGTGATCAAAACTTGGATGCTTGGCAACTGGTTGTAATGGTTGAAGTCTCCCTAGGTTATATGATCTCTTTTGTGTCCTTTTGACAAGAAAAGTCAATGGGGAAGCCAGATTCATTTAACAATCATGTTACTAACTTAACAACTGCACTGATTCATGAACAACTGTGGCAAGAAAGTTCATAAAATGAGGCAAAATTCACTTAAGAACTGTCTTTCAGAAACAGAAATTTTGGGCTCAATTGTGGTCGTAAGTCGAGGACTACCCGTATTAGGACTATGATGATATATTTCAAGGATCAGGAACAGCTAGATGGAAAGCATTTCCAATGTTGGCTTCTATCCACTCTGAGATATTTTTTCTACCTTATCCAGGCAATTTCAAAGCATGTTGTGAACTTTAAATTGACCACCACAGTTATTCTCTTTTCTTCACCATGGACTCCCTTTAAATACTTTTTGTAGCCATGGACCAAGACTTAATTCAAGATTTAAATCATAACATTTCGTCAAGCCTTTGCAGACCCCCTGTGATGACATCACGCCCCTCCAGGGGTTGGCAGACCACAGACTGAGAATCACTGCCCTATAGGATTAAGAAGTGACTGGCATGCTAATGATGTTACAGAGATGAA
Source organism: Vipera ursinii (assembly GCF_947247035.1). NCBI lineage: Eukaryota > Metazoa > Chordata > Lepidosauria > Squamata > Viperidae > Vipera > Vipera ursinii. The sequence continues at coordinate 115,707,924 of NC_139517.1, read as the reverse complement.
GATAATGCTTGTCAAATGCCAATCTAACAAAAATGTTCAGGCAGAGTGACTTATGGCACTCCATAAATTGCTTGCTAATACTTAGGACACAATCCTGCAAGAACAGGGTTTCCACTGGAAATAAGAATTGAGTCCACATAAATCAATATTTCTGAATAAAATACCTTACAGCAGATAATAAGAGGTTGACTTTTTATGTTGGATAAAAAGTCTGTAAAGCACAATGTGGGGTTTTTCATTGGATATATTGCGGATAGTAAAAGGTGGTTTACTGCTGAGCAAAAGGCTTTATTTATTTATTTATTTTTATTTTAATTGGATTTGTATACCGCCCTTTGGATGTGGACTGATTGAAAGGTTTGTAGACAGTGTTTAATGATTTGCTGTTTTATTGTTTAGTTATCGGCTGTTTTTCAGCACAATATAGTTACTACATATGAAAGGAGGTAATCACTTTTAGGAGGACAGGTGTGATACTTGCTTTTGATATTTATTTATTTCATTTTAAGAAAATGTATTTCTTCTTTTGTATGTGTGTATTGGCTAGATTAAAATCAACACTGGCATTCAAATCAATTGTGTTACATCGCATGTTTTCCTGGTTTTCTAAAATAAAGTTTAGGTAGTTGCAGCCTTCTTCAAACAGAAATTAATGTAGAGGTAATGGGATTATTATATCAACTATTTTTTTAAAAAAACAACAGGGGTTCTAAAATTGGGAGACTGTTTTTTAATTGCTTACACCAGGAATTGTTTAAAATGTCTGAATTCACTTTTTTTTATTCTAAAGCCATTCTGCTGTGCCTTGTGAGTTCTTCTGTATTCCAAAAAAAAACCTTGCCACTTCTTCTGCAGAGCAATTTTACTGTCGCTATCCTAAATGTGGGTGCTCCAGCGGCTGGGATGAATGCTGCTGTCCGTTCTGCAGTGCGACTTGGAATCACTGAAGGACACAAAATGTTAGCTGTCACTGATGGCTTTGAAGGCTTTGCTAGAGGGCAGGTCAGTATTTCCTAAGTTTGTCTGCTGTCACAATTTTATGGAAATAGTCTCAACAGGAAGATACACTTGGCCAGTCTTGCCTAGGATCAGGTGCTACATTAGAACTTGGATGGTAAGCCCCCTCCCTCAGGCTATCCCAGGGTTGAAAGACAGATGAAAACTCATAGGAACATAAACAGTGTCTTCTGGATTGGACCCCCTGGCCCACTGAGGCCAGCAGTCTTTTCTGGTAGTGACCAACCAACTGTTCAAAGAACCCTACTAGTTTCCCGGCAGTAGAGAGAGTCATGCTGCCATCAAGGCTAATAGCCATTGATCTCCATGAGCTTCATGAACTGTTCTAGCCATGTTTTGGAGTAGGTGGCAATGACATTTCCATATTGTTGCCAGGAAAACCGGATGGCTGCATCTACATAGCCATAAGGATTTGTGGAGTCAAGGGAGCCTTCATCTTTACTTTTTTAGGTAGAAATCATAAGAGTTATTACAATTCTACCAAAATCCTGGCCAGAGAGAGAAGCAACCTGGAATTAAGGAGAAACTTCCTGACAGTGAGGAAAATTGGAACAGTGGAACAGCTTGCCTTCAGAAATCATGGGTGATCCATGACTGGAGGTTTTTAAGAAGAGACTAGAAGGTCACTTGTATGAAAATGGTATAGGTTCTCCTGCTTTAGCAGGGGGCTGATCTAGAAGACCTCCAAGGTGCCTTTCAGATTCTATTCTATTCTACTCTACTCTACTTTACTCTGCTCTGCTCTGCTCTGCTCTGCTCTGCTCTGCTCTGCTCTGCTCTACTCTGTTCTATTCTATTCTACTCTGTTCTGTTCTGTTCAATGTCCCTCTGCAGAAGAGCGAGAGGTAGCAGTATTCTTAATTGGACATAACTGATATATTAAGAGAATGTAATGATACTTTTTGGAGATAGATATTTTATGGCCTTTATTACCTTTCCCCCTCCATATGTTCTGGGTTTTAATATACATGGGTTGGGAAACTGTGGTCCATTGCATCATGGAAAACGTCAATTTGGGAAAGGCTGTAACATAAGAACAATGAGGTTGGAAGATACTGTAAAGGGATGTAGCCCATTTTCATTTAGTTTTTATATAATTCTATCCTATTTTTATGTTTTCCCTTCTGAAGAAGCATTTGCTCCCTGAGTGCTTTGTGAGAAATCTTTATGATCAGATTCTGTATCTTGTTCAGCTGCTGCGTGATCTTGATTTTACAAGAACAATGAAGGGTGATTGCATTACGTGTAGATAAGAATTCCAGCTGAGTAGCTACAGACAAAAGCCAATTATATCACAGGATCTGTTGTCACGTTGGGTTTTAGTATTTTTCCTTTGAGAAGGTGTTTAGGACATGAAATGCAGTGGGCGGATTCTGTCCTAAGACTTCTGATTCAGCAGATTTACAAAGCCTTAAAATAACTTCAGTTTAAAAGAAGCCGATTGCCAACCCAGATAGTTAACTATTATAGTGGTTTTGTTGTTTCATTATGACTTTTCTCCATCCCTTTACTACATTGTGACAATTACAAGAACTGCAGGATTTAATCCCAAAGTCCTTTAGATTTCTGGCCCAATCTTATTTTGGGCACAAATGGTGATTTATGTTCAGGAAACTTAAAAGATTCAATTTTTTTAAAATTCCAGCTAATCTGAAAAGCAATCCTGTTGACATGTTTTGTTCTTAACCAAACTACTCAAAGTTACCTGAGGAAGTGGCAGTCTCTCAGCAGACTGTCCGATTTGTCTCAATTTTGCTCTGTTTTTTCAGACTAAAGGCATATAAGCTTTTGTGCAATTGATCTGCACTTCTTAGCTTTTCCACTTGCTCCAGTTTAATTAAAAGCTACTGTTTGGTTTAGAATCCCATAAACTAAGCAGCTTTATAACCCTGCTGCCCCCCCTCCCCCCATGCTTTGCTTAAGCTGTCACTGAGTTAAGGATTTTTTAGATTTGATGTTTGGCCAGAGGAGTTTAGTATGTACTGGAAATTACATATATACTTGTACAATGAACAAATGAGAATTGTATTTGAGACAAACCATGGTAAATGGATCACAATGGATTTACATCGCACTTCATGACATCTTTGGCTCAAATGACATAGCTTCCATGCTTAAGTTTGATTTTTGTCGTTCCCTGTGGAAACAGTTATCTCTTAAGTTATGTCAGTAATATAAACATCATTTAATCAGTCCATCTTTTTGTGGTTCTGACTTACAGATTAAAGAAATCAAGTGGGGAGATGTTGGAGGTTGGACTGGCCAAGGAGGGTCAATACTTGGCACCAAACGGTAATTCCAACAGTATTATATATTATCTATCTAGAAATCATATAGAGGCAATAGTGCACATACCCTGAAATTACCATACAGTTGCACAGAACAGAGTTAATCACTAGCTGATTAAAAGGAAATGTAAGTGTAAATCTCTTCCTTCCTTCTTTCCTTCCTTCCTTCCTTCCTTCCTTCCTTCCTTCCTTCCTTCCTTCCTTCCTTCCTTCCTTCCTTCCTTCCTTCTTCCCTCCCTCCCTTCTTTCCTTCCTACCTACCTTCCTCCCTCCCTCCTTTTTTTCCTTCTTTCCTTCCTTCCTTCTTTCCTCCCTTCCTCCTTCCCTCCCTCCCTCCCTCCCTCCTTTCGTTCCTCCCTCCCTCCCTTCTTTCCTTCCTCCCTCCCTCCCTCACTCACTCACTCACTCCCTTCCTTCCTTCCTTCCTTCCTTCCTCCCTCCCTCCCTCCCTTCTTTCCTCCCTCCCTTCTGCCCTCCCTCCCTTTCTTCTTCCCTCTCTCCATCCCTCCTTTCCTTCCTTCCTTCTTCCCTCCCTCCCTTCTTTCCTTCCTACCTACCTTCCTCCCTCCCTCCTTTCCTTCCTTCTTTCCTTCCTTCCTTCTTTCCTCCCTTCCTCCTTCCCTCCCTCCCTCCCTCCTTTCCTTCCTCCCTCCCTCCCTTCTTTCCTTCCTCCCTCCCTCCCTCCCTCCCTCCCTCCCTCCCTTCCTTCCATCCATCCTTCCTTCCTTCCTTCCTTCCTTCCTCCCTCCCTCCCTCCCTTCTTTCCTCCCTCCCTTCTGCCCTCCCTCCCTCCCTTTCTTCTTCCCTCTCTCCATCCCTCCTTTCCTTCCTTCCTTCTCCCCCCCCTCCCTTCCTTCCTTCCTTTCTGTAGCTGCCCATCTCAATCCATGACTGGGTGACTTACAGTTTTAAAATATATACATATACTACAGATAAAACAAAAGCTTTTTAGAATAATTTTAAAACCAGTTGTATCCATTGCAATACATATCTGTGCCCCAGGTGAGCACAATTAAACGAGATGAAAAATTAAATGTATATTTAATTTTACCGCACATACTCTCCTGATTGTGTTATTTTAAAAATGTATTGTAGTACACTCCCTGGAAAATATTTGGAGAAGATCGCAGAGCACATGCGTGCTCATAACATCAGTGCCCTCCTTGTCATTGGTGGCTTTGAGGTATATAATTTTGTTTCCCCCCCTTCTTCTAAATCCTTGCTGGCAATTTGGCATTCATGGTTTAAACTAATGTACAGTATATAAATGCAGCTAATAAGAGAGAATAAGATTTACTTTTTCTCTATTATTATATATTCTGCAATTGAACTTGAAGAAATGTTTAGTATTTACCTTGAAAGTTTTTAAGCTGTTTGCGTTTGCTTGGTTTTTGTTTTTTTGTTAAATATTGTAACATATATCATTCTTTATATATTGCTGAGGTCTTCCTGGTGACTCTGTAATGTAGATGGACAGTAAATATTAAGAGATGGGAATAAGATTGAAAAAGGCATCCCTTCTCATGGTGCACGGCACTGCTTTCCTTTTCAAGGAACGCCTGCCTGAAGTCAAACCAAGTTTTGAAAAAGTGCCAAAAGACTGATTAACAGAGATAAAAGGCAGGATAACTTATACTCATGAGCCGTGATCCCTCTTTCAAATCACCTCTGATTCCCTGAAATAGATCGCTACTGTACCATCTGTCACCAGCATCTGTGTGTTTCTATAGAGAGCCAGCCTGGCTGTAAATCCCCACCTGCATTGCATTATCTGTTGCTGTTGTTTTCCTTCAGTTTAATTTCACATAATTGCTATATGTGACCATCAGGCATACCTGGGACTCTTGGAGCTTTCTTCAGCCCGGGAGAAATATGAAGCATTCTGTATTCCCATGGTTATGGTTCCTGCAACTGTATCCAACAATGTACCCGGTTCTGATTTCAGCATTGGTGCAGATACTGCTCTGAACACTATCACTGATGTAAGTTTCTCCTTCCTTCCTTCCTTCCTTCCTTCCTTCCTTCCTTCCTTCCTTCCTTCCTTCCTTCCTTCCTTCCTTCCTTCCTTCCTTCCTTCCTTCCTTCCTTTGTGGTTTACTAATATAACCATCCCTGTATGTTGTTTAACAGACCTAACACTGGAGTTTCTTTTGGACCAGAACGGTAGGAAACAAGATTGCACCATATAACCAGACGTACACTTAAAATCACATGCACGCAACTCATATCCGTACAGGCATACACAGGCATGTACACACCTATGCACACACACAGGCAGTTTGACCAGATTCAGAAAATGTGAAAATATTTTATTTATTTGTTCATAAAAAGTGCACACCCAGTGTTTGATCCAACATGTGATTTCAGTGAAGCTACTTCTTAAAACAATATAAAAATACAGATAATACAGTTTGTTAAAAACAAAGACAAACAACCTGCAAAAACACAATTTTTCAATGGTTATACAAGCATTTTTTTCCCAGCAGTGTGGAATTTGTTTCCCTTTGCTTTTTTCTGATATAGTTTTTTCATGTTTCAAGCCTAAACTCTATCCCTGAAATGTCCTGGTATTCTCCCATTCATATTAACTCTGAAATAAAACTCTTAATTACTTTTTTGGATTGAGCAAAGGCTGGCTAGGTGCTGCCTCCTGCTGAGATCTTAAAAAACTGGAAGATGATTCGGTATCTAAGAGTGAATGATTACCATAGTATGTAAAAGGGTTTTAGTGTAGCAAAATCTCTAGTTTGTTCTGTTTGAAGATAGAAAAAAAATCTGGTTTGCTTTCCTTAAGTTTCCAATGCAACTTTGAAAATTGTTGCATCCTAAACGCACCTATAAATGTAATAAAATGAGTTTTTAATATTATTGTCTCACAGGCTTGTAAAACATAAAGCAGAATATTGATGAAACACAATCCCATAACAAGAAATCCCTCCATGTTTTATAACCAATTGTTTATAATTGACTGGTGCTCCACAAGCAGGGGTGTGCATGGAATGGGAAAAATGTTTTGTTTCAAACCAGAAACAAGCCATCAAATTCCAAAGGTTGTGACAAAGTGTTTCACTTCACAGTTGGGAAGAACTGAGAGCCAGAATGCTTTGGTTGTTTAAGGTTTGGGAGAAACAAATCTCAATGGGGTGAGTAGGTTAGTGCTGGTGAACTTCACTGCATCTTCCATCATTATGCCTCCCGATGAAACATATCTTGCCATTTCCCATCTTCTCAATTCTTTATTTCCCTGTGTCCTCTTGGCCATTGAGGCAGGTCCCATCATCCTGCCCAGCCCTCCAGTTTTCCACTGCCACACCTTCCTCCCCTTAGCTGCTACTTTTTATTTATTTATTTACGTTCCACCTTTATAATTTGTTATAAGCAACGTAAGGTGGCAAGCATATCTAATATTTCTTCCTCCTATTTTCCCTTTAATAACTCCATGAGATGGGTTGGGCTGAGAGAGAGACTAGCTCAAAGTCACCTGGCTAGCTGTCTTGTCTAAGGCAGAGCTCACAATTTCCTGGTGATTGGCACAAAATCGCTTAGCTGGCTTTCAAGTCTAGGGTGAAACTAGAACTCATGGTTGCCTAGTGATTCGTCCAAGGTCACCAAACTTGCTTTCCTGACCAAGGTGCAACTAAAACTCACAATCTCCCAGTTTCTAGCCTTGTGTCTTTACCACTAGACCAAATTGGCTGTCTAATGTCTTCCTTTTTCCCTTCCTTGGCCTCTCCTTCTTGGATCAAACCAGACACCTTTGTTCACATCTGTTTTTCTGTCTGGTTTCTCCTGAAACCAGCTGTTATGCACGAAGCAATTCTTTGCATGGAATATTTTGGGCATGATTTAGCATGGACCTTTGGAGATAAATGTTCTAGGAGACAATAATTCCATTTGGCATTTAAGCCTCAGTTCACAGATTCTGTTGATTCTTCTCTTTTTTAGAGACAGTGCCTTTTACATGACACACTTTTTTTAAGAATCTCATGATGGTTGAAAGTTTGGTTGTGATTTAAGCTTTTTTAGGCTGTAGCTGACAAGGACAAACAAAAACTCAGAAAAATATTGCCTGAAGCAAAACACCTGTTGTTGTTGTTGTTAGTTGCGAAGTCATGTTCGACCCATCGCGACCCCATGGACAACGTTCCTCCAGGCCTTGCTGTCCTCTACCATCTTCTGGAGTCCATTTAAGCTCACGCCTACTGCTTCAGTGACTCCATCCAGCCACCTCATTCTCTGTCGTCCCCTTCTTATCTTGCCCTCAATCTTTCCCAGCATTAGGCTCTTCTCCAGTGAGTCCTTCCTTCTCGTTAGGTGGCCAAAGTATTTGAGTTTCATCTTCAGGATCTGGCCTTCTAAAGAGCAATCAAGGTTGATCTCCTCTAGGACTGACTGGTTTGATCGCCTTGCAGTCCAAGGGACTCGCAGGAGTCTTCTCCAGCACCATATTCAAAGGCCTCCATTCTTTGGCGCTCAGCCTTTCTTATCGTCCAACTTTCACTGCCATACATTGCAGCTGGGAAGACCATAGCCTTGACTATACGCACTTTTGTTGACAGGGTAATGTCTCTGCTTTTTAGTGTGCTGTCTAGATTTGCCATGGCTTTTTTTTTGCCAAAGCCATGGCAAAAAACACCTGACAGCAGTTTAAATAATCACTTGACAATGTATTTACAGGGAGAGGAGTAAAAAAAATTAAGATGGGTCAAAAAGTGAAGATGGTGGCCATAACTGCACAATTAAAGCCAAGCCCTTTTTAGGGGAGGGGCTTAAAGTATTACTGTGGCTGCCATCTTGATTTTTTTTTAACCTACCCCTGTTAATTATAGTAAAGATTGTGGGAACCTTGATTCTAGTTCTGATACAAAAGATTCTCCACTGCCATTTTCATAGGTGGGGAAGAGTATTTCCTGCATGCTTCTTACTGTCATTCTCTCTTTTACCAATTTTCTTGTCTGTCTTAACTGATCATAATTACACTTGTGGATTTTCCTTTAATTCTATTGACTAGATGGTAGTTCTCGGTTCTCTTCTACCAAAATAATTGCTCCATATTAAAATCACAAATCATATTCAGTGCCAAGGAAGCATCATTACTAATTTTGTTTCTTTGCTTGTTTTGCTTGTTGATTGAATTTTTTATCCCAGCAATATCTAAGTAATCTTTTTCGAAAGACACCCATATTGATCTTCTGTTATTATTTGCAACCACGGAGGCATGGGATTCAGATTTGAATTTATGCTTTAATTGCATCACATGTGAATTTGTATATTTTGTGTAATGAAAAATCTCAGCCCTGCTAAATGAAGAGCTGGTGTGGAGAAGAAATTAAAAGAAACAAACATAGGAATGACTTTGTCCCCAAATTCTACTGCAATATATATATATATATATAACTGAAGATAACAAATATGCCTAATATTCCTGCTTCCTATTTCATCCACATCAACAAATCTATGAGGTTGTTTGGACTGAGAGAGAATGACTGACACAAAATCATTCACTTTCTTATTCAAGCCATTTTAGAGTTTTTCAAAGGATGTACAGTATGTTGTTTTTTCTAAATTGAGAAAAATCCATAGTATTTCAGTAAATTGCTGTAAAAGGTTATATGTAGGTTTCTGACCATTGGTAATCAAAATTAATAATGTAGGGCTTCTATGTATTTATTTTTATCCCACCTTTATTGTTTTTGTAAATAATGTAAGGCAGCAAATGTACTTAATACTCTTCTCCAATTTTTCCACAATAACAACTATGTGAGGGGGTTGGGCTGTGAGAGTGAGTGTCTGGCTCAAAGTCATCCAGCTGGCTTTAAGGTGGGACTAGAACTCGCAGTCTCCTAGTGATTGGTCCTAAATCATCCAGCAGGCTTTAAGGCAGGGGTGTCACACTCGCAATGTCAAGTGACATCTCACGACGTATTGCAACTTTTTTCCCATTGCTGGAATGGGGTGGGCGCAGTTTCGCCATGACACATCCGGCCCATGGGCCAGCAGTTTGACACCCCTGCCGGGTGCCTGGTTTAGCCTAGGGCATGGGTCGGCAACCCGCAGCTCCGGAGCCGCATGCGGCTCTTTAAGCTGTCCCCTACGGCTCCCAGTCCTCCTCTGCTGGCGGAGGTTTGGGGAGCTGCGCATGCAGCTCTCCAAACCCCCACTGCCCCGTTTGCAGAGATGCTGCCTTCGTCCATGTTTGACGAAGGCAGCAGTTCTGCAAATGGGGCGGCAGCGGTTTGGAGAGCTGCGCGTGCAGCTCTCCAAACCGCCCCTGCCCCGTTTGCAGAACTGCTGCCTGCAGTGGAGGTTTGGAGAGGTGCGCTCACACTCTCCAAACCGCCACCATCCCGTTTGTATAGCTGCCGCGTTCGTCCATGTTTGACGAACGCAGCAGCTGTGCAAACGGGATGGTGGTGGTTTGGAGAGGTGTGCACGCACCTCTCCAAACCTCCACCATCCCGTTTGTACAGCTGCCGCGTTTGTTCCATGTTTGACGAACACGGCAGATCTCCAAACGGGCGGCAGCAGTTTGGAGAGGTGCGCATGCACTCTCTAAGCCACCACCGTCCCGTTTGCACAGCTGCTGCGTTCGTCTGTGTTTGACGAACGCGGCAGATCTCCAAATGGGATGGTGGAGGTTTGGAGAGGTGCGCACGCACCTCTCCAAACCTCCACCATCCAGTTCGTACAGCTGCCGTGTTCGTTCATGTTTGACGAGCGCGGCAGGTCTCCAAATGGGCGGTGGTGGTTTGGAGAGGTGCGCCCACACTCTCCAAACCGCCGCTGTCCCGTTCGTACAGCTGCCGTGTTTGTTCCATGTTTGACGAACGCGGCAGACCTCCAAATGGGATGGTGGAGGTTTGGAGAGGTGCGTGCACACTCTCCAAACTGCCACCATCCCGTTTGCACAGCTGCTGCGTTCGTCCGTGTTTCTTTCAAACGTGGAGGAACGCAGCAGCTCTGCAAATGGGGCGGTGGCAGTTTGGAGAGCTACGCAGCTCTCCAAACCTCTGCCTCCCCGTTTGGAGAGCTGCTGCGTTCATCAAAGAAGTTTGGAGGTCACGGGAGAAGGGCAGGGTGCTCGGGTGGCTCCGGCGGCGCCCGGGCTGAAGGCACCGCCGCAACCCAGTGCCCGTTGCCAGGGAGACCAATCGCTGCCATTGCACAGGTGCCTCACGGCTCGAGGGAGCCGCGCTGCAGGAGATGCGAGGCTTCCTTCGGCCGGGGAAGGGCCCGTTGCCTCCAAGGGGGGCCGGGCGGGATCCTCTGAAAGGCCGTTTCCTTCCTCGGCCTGCAAGTCCGTCTCTTCCCCCCCCCCGTAAGCTGGCGGCACTGGGCAGCGACAGGTGCGTGCAGCTCAGGATGCAGCGCGGGCGTCGGGGTGGTGTATGTTTTTGCTTGTTCTGCGCATGTGTGTGCGTGCCCACATGCGCGCGCACATTTTGTGGCTCCCACTTTTTTGTGTGTATGACAGAACTGGTTCCGAGTGGCTCTTTTGCTGTTTTGGGTTGCTGATCCCTGGCCTAGGGCCTTATTAAACCAAACTGAGTATATGAGACTGTATAAACATAGGTCTAAGAGGAATTTTACGGACAGATTAATTTTTTGATCACTTTTCTATAATTTTCTATTAGTATAAGTTGCTTATTTATCTTAACGTGAAACCATTTACTTCCGTTGTGTCTCCCAACCTCAACAGTCAATCATCAACAAACTTAAGAATTTTATAAACAGTCCAAACCAATAGTCATTAACATTTTAGGAAGTCAGTCCCATACATTTAGCATGAAAACTTTTTAATATCTTCAATCTTCTGTACCTATGCCAATAGTTTACCCTAATTCTAAACTATGAGAGGAAAATACGTTTCTTTTCCCCCACAGCCTCCAAAGTGAGACAATTTTTAATATTTCTCCATGTTTGTAAGCTTCATCAAGTATTTTTGAAGAAGGATTTTGTCAAAAGATTTTGGAAATCCAAGTATGCATTGGATCAAATCTATGTTCTTTGCGATTCCCCCAATATTGGTGAAAATGCATGGGAATATAAATAATTTTCCATAAAATTCCAGCAATGGAATTTATAGACTTTCCCCCCCTCCCTTGCTTTATTGTCAAGTTCTGTTTAATGATCGCGTTGTGCTCTAGGGATTGTATCTTGTATAATTTGTAGAAGATTATCCAGTTAGATTTCTCTTTTTTGTGGATTAAAATAGCACCTGATTATCTTGGGAAGATAGCAGATTCCTTTTTGACTGCCTTCTAACTATATCCTGCTAATAGCTTGCGAGTATGTGAACAGGACAAGTTCTATACTTCTTGGAAATAAGGCTGTTTAAATGTGTGTTTGTGTTTATGTATTTAAGATTAAGTGCTAGGGCTACCGTATATGGTATTAATAAAAGAGAATATTTGTAGCTCAGGATTGAAATGAGGGACCCTTGGTGCTCTCTGACCTTGGTTTTTTTTTGTAGACCTTTCATTATCCAAACTAGGTAACACCATCAATGTTAATGATACCATATATGGACTGAAAAACATCAGATGATCATTAGGCAGCTGCAAAAGGATACAGATAATGCAGCTGAGATAACAGCCTGAAAATACCCCTGTGTCTCCTTTAAAGGGATTGTAAGGCTCTTACACGTCTTGTAAGAGATGACTCAGAAAGCGACAATGGGTATTCTGAACACAAACAAATTGGTGTATAAAGCTGTGTACTACATAAAGGTGCCATGATATGGGGTTTCCAATTAACTTTTAAAAATTCTCCCTTCTGAAGACCAACCATGCATGCTTGTTTATATCAGATTTCACTTTTTCTGAAACAAGAGCTATTTGGGTAAGTCTTTGCTTAAAATGGTAATTAAGACCAGGAACTCTGTTGCTAAGAGATATGGTCATATGATGTGATGTCATATGATTCCCTTGACTTATGATGACAGTTCCTGCCGTCCCAGTTGCCCATTGACTTTGCTTATTGGAAGTCAGCAGTAAGGGTTGCAAATTGTGATCCTGTGACCTCAGGATGCTACCACATCTTAATTGTGAACCAATCACAATCACAACTATGGAGATGCTGCGGTGGCTGCAGCTGGGAGGTCTCATCATAAGTCCCCCTTGTTCATCACCATCCTAATTTTAAATAGTAGATGAACCAGTGGAATTTGAGTGAGGACTACCTGTATATCAAGGGAAATAAACCTACATATTGTGCAATCTAAAACTATCAGCCCCGCTAACATTGTCCCGTGTCTGTAATCGGGCATTTCCCAGAAGCCCAGCCTAACAAACATGAGCTGCACTGAATTATCTTCTTCTTTTGCTTAGGGTGGCTAAATATTCCCCTCCCACCCTCCAAAAAAAACCACTTTAGATTTCAGTAGTGACCCTGCACATTGAACACTTTCCTATGGGTGGAAAAAGAATACATTCAGGAAAGTGGCTATGTTACTCCTTTCTCTTTACACTTTCTGCATGCAGATGGTTTTCAGGGTGGCAAACATAAAAAACCTGAGAGCTCTTTCCTTCAGCCTGCCCAGAAGCTGAGGACCTTTGCTTATAGCTGCCATGACTGATGAATGATAGTCACTGGCTCTCTGCAAGAAGCTAAAAATGTCAGCTAATATTTCTACGTACAGGGGAACAGAAAACTTTTTTTTTCAGAGTAAAGGGTTTTGAGTGGACTGAAAGAAATAAAACAGTAACCCACACAATCTTGAAAAACACCATTTTAATTTGGCAATACCTTTGATTAAGACCAGCCCAAACAGTGTTAGCTGTTGCTATTACTCAGTTGTAACTATTATTCGGGAAGGATGAAATGTTTGCTCCCTACATCCCCAGGAGTTATGCAGAAATAAGAAAGATTCCTATCAGAAAGCATTTGCTGCACAAAATTAGCAGATCATTACAGTGGAAATGTGAATTTCCTTAATGTAAAATTTACATTGACCCTTCAGGTGCAGATTGAAATGCAGTGAAAGCCCTGTGGGTATGAAAGACACGTATTCAACTTTACATAAATACAAACAATAAACATGAGTGATGGATGTATTATGAAAAATACTGCTATTCTTTTGCATTCAAACACCTTCTATTGACTTTGAAAAGAGAAGCTAGCCTCTCATTGCCTGACCAAAAGTGAAAGGAGAAATCTTCTCATAAATGCTTATCTTTGACATGGTTCTGCCTCCTTCCAAGCTCAAAATGAAACAATTGATATCTTTCTGTCCTCTTTGGCCTTGTAAATGGTGCCGAAGTAGTCTGGGATAATATTGGTGGTGACCATGAACGATTGGCTAGTTGAACGGCATCTGGCTTCAGGCATCATCTTTGGGTTATTGGCCTAATCCTAATCCAGTTTAAGAGAAAAGCAAAGTATAAATCAGTGAAGCCAATGTCGACTTCTTCCTGATGTTTAGAATGCAAAAATGCACTTTAATCACCAGTGGTTTCTCCTCTGTACTTTAATCTCTTTCTTGCTTTTGTCAATTTTCTACTAACTCCTGCTGATCTTCTGCACCAATGCAAATCCAACATTCTGTATTTAAGTTGACAATAAAGTCAACCAGTCTCGTTCCTTAAATCAGTAGCGCCGTGGGATTTGCAGCCCTGGCTGGTCAAACTTTTCACTGCGACACACAAGCAGTCACCAGTAGAATACTTAACAAGTATCCAGATTTGGCCTTAGTATGTTGCTTATCATTCCTTGTCCCACTGCTTCAGGCCTTTGAGAGCTGCTTGATGCTAGCTGAAGCCCGGGCCCGCTATGAGGAATTTTGCATCCCAATTTGTGTCTTGCCTGCCACTATCAGCAATAATGTCCCAGGCACTGACTTAAGTATTGGTGCTGACACTTCCTTGAATGCTATTGTTGAGGTAAGAGAGCAAATATTTTCGCACAGATGCAGGAGAACAAGCCTGAATGCTTATACAGAGGGCATGCATTCAGAAGCATTTTATGCTTCATGGTATGGAGGTAAAATCCTAAGATTCCCCCAGGTTGGCTTTTCCATGCAAATTAGCCTGCAGAATCCATTGCTGATGTGCTACATGCATAGGTAGAGCTTAGAATAATATTTCTCAAACTTGGCAGCTTTAAGACGTGCGGACTTCAATCCTGGAAGATGTTTTAAAATCTATAGATTTCAACTTCCAGAACATGTTTTAAGATACGGACTTCAGTTGCCAGAAAATGTATTAGGTGTTGAGTTGCTGGCTAGGAAATTCTGGGAATTAAAGTCCACACATCTTAACATTGCCCAGTTTGAGAAAGAATAGTGTAGAAGATGTATGAAACCTGAAGCAGACAAAATGTGCAATCCTGCTGGAACCATATAATTTTAGTTCTCCATTGTCAGGCAGATGCTTAAAAATATGGCTTTGGAATGAAAAATGCCAGATGAAGCATATTCACAGAAGGTCCCTCCCTGATCTGTTGGAGCTCCATTTGCTTCTACAAGGGCAAGAATTCCCACCAGTTCCTTATTTAGTATTAGACTTTCAGAATGGACAGATTGGACAACCATTTGTCTGGAATAGTATAGGGTCTCCTGCTTGATCAGTGGGTTAGATTAGAACAGGGCTTTTCAACCCTTTCACACATTGTACCACTTTTAGGATATGGCAACATCCGAGTACCACCAGTCACCTAACAAGTTGTCAAAAACTTGATGACCCAAAAAAAAAAAGGAAAAAAGTGATGAAGTACAGATAGTCCTCGACTTACAAGAGTTCGCTTAGTGACTGTTTGAAGTTACAATGGCACTGAAAAAAGTGCCCCCCAAGCCACCGCCGAGCAACACACCTGCCTGCCCAGCGGCGTTCCTCTTCCTGCCCGAGGTTTTCATTGTTGTGAGCATTTCTGTTGAGGATTGGCAGCGGGGGTGGTTGTTTGGTTTTTATTCCCCCCATCTTCTGGGTGGTTGCAGCAAGTTTTGGTCACTTCACATGACCCTGGGACACTGTGAGCATCATAAATATGAATCAGTTGCCAACCATCTGAATGTAAATCACAAGACCCTGGAGATGCTGCAACATTCCAGCTGATCGGCGCTTCTTCTGGGCTCAGAAGTGCCAGGATCAGCGCTGAGCTCCACCTGGAGCCTAGCGCTGATCTTGGAGCTTTCACTGAGCCCTGACAGCCCTGCAGCTCCAGCCATGTTTCACTCAAGCTTGTGCGGTGCTGCCACCAGTTCAGCTCATTCCCCTCCCCCGTTACCACTTTTCTAGGATGGTTGCGTCCCACCTGCCAGGTGGCAATGTACCACAGGTGGTACCCGTACCACTGGTTGGAAAGATCTGGACTAGAAGACCTCCAAGCTCCCTTCCAATTCTGTTATTTTATTATTCAGGTTATGAAGAACAAGTGGTTGACATAGATCTAATTGAATTGAATCTGTAGCTTGATAGATGCTAAGCTGGATTCTAGATACTTCAACTAGGTGCCTAGCTGACTTCCTTGGCCAGCTTTTTCTCCCAGCATACTGTAGAACAAGGGAAGGAAACAGACTTTCATGGCTGAACTCTACTCAGTTGGAGTTTAGCTTCACAGTGCCTATTTAATTATTTCAAAACTTCCCAGGATGATCAGACATTCTCTTCCAGACTAACTTCTGAAGATTTAGATCTTGACCCCAGAGTGCAGCAATTTCCAAGGATGAAATGCAGGTCTTCCACATTGGGCTATTAAAGACCTTAGTCCATAAGCATCGTCCAGAAGCTCTCAACATATTTTTGTTTTGTTTGTTTGGGATGCCTTTTACAGGTTGGGATTGAGTCAGCATTGCTGCAGTTTCATCCCTTTTGAATATTTCAGTGGCTTGTTTATGTTTTACAGAGTGTGATTAATCACCCTGTGTTAAGAGGACAAGATTTTTTTTCTAGCTGTCTTTAAAAAGACAGATCAGAATGTGGTCATTTAGTTGTTTTTTTCTAAAAAAAAAAGGAAAAAATGCCCATTTTGTGCCAAGAATTTCATAACTAACATTATGGTTTAAAAAATATAGTTGGAGTCTAAAAGGCCAGGAAGCGAAAGTTAAGCACTTTTAAAATAATGTTTGCTTTTTATGCTTTGATAACATGTCCACAAGTGGAATTCCATTTGGCCTAGATGACACTTTCAAAGACGACAAGCATGTTTTTGTGTTGGTCACTAACATATTTTTCTTTGCTAGACCTGTGACCGAATCAAGCTATCGGCAAGTGGGACAAAACGACGCGTGTTCATCATTGAGACCATGGGAGGCTACTGTGGCTACTTGGCTAACATGGGGGCTTTGGCTGCAGGTGCAGATGCTGCATATATTTTTGAAGAAAAATTTGACATTCGGGAGCTACAGGTGGGCAATTCCCCCATCATTGTCTTATTTCACATTGATGGGCTGATTCATACTTTCACGTACTACTCCATAGTGTTTTATTACTTGGATGTGGATGGTTACATTAATCCACAAGATCTACCTCTTTAGTTATATTCGAGCTGACTTTCATCTACAAGTCATCAGTTGATAGGATACCCACCCATCAAGGGTTAAGGGTTGTGTGTATGATAAGTGTTATGTGATGACTACTGAGAGGTCCTTTGGGAACCTTCTGTTCAGATGATCTTTATGAATGGTATATGAATTCTCATTGGTCCAGAATTTGGTTGTGACGTTACATAGGTAGTTCTCAACTTAAAAACTATTCATTCACTGACCACTCAAAGTGAGTTATGGCCGCTTGGGGGGCGGCGGCGAAAGCTCTAATAAGCAGGCATATACATAGAATGAAGGCTATTGCTAAGCACATTGATTTGTGCTTTAAATTGTAAGCTGCCCTGAGTCTTCGGAGAAGGGCGGGATATAAATGGGATATAAATGGGATTGCTGCATCCACGTGGTCACATGATCAAAATTCAGACGCTTGGCAACTGGCTTATATTTATGACGGTTGCAGTAGTCCTGGGGTCATGTGATTGCCTTTTGAGACCTTCTGGCAAACAAAATTAATGGGGAAGCCGGATTCACTTTCAAGCAGTGGTGGGATTCGGCCGGTTCGCACCACTTCGGCAGAACCAGTAGCTAATTTTTTGTTGCCCAGGCCCAGAATGGACTTCCAGAAGCGGCATCCATACAGAGAACTGGTGGTTCACATATTTGAATCCCACCATTGCTTAACAGCCATGTTACTAACTTAATAGCTGTAGTGATTCACTTAACAACTGTGTTAAGAAAATTTGTAAAATGGGGTAAAACATTTGTCTCTCAGAAGCAGAAATTTTGGGCTCAATTGTGGCTGTTAAGGGGATGACTGCCTGTACTTCACTGGGACTAGTGAGGATAAGTACGCCAATATTTTATTATTTTGGCTGGTTTTAAATGTTTGTGATAGTATGTGAGAAAAACCTTGGGAGGCAGGACAACTAGACACAGTTGAGACAATGGTCAGATTAAAGACAGCTTAATCTGCAGCTGGTGGCTGTAGCAAGAGGCTCAGATGAGACCTTTCCAAGTTTCTCGAGTTGTAAATGAGGCCAGGAGAGAAACGGACTTTCAGATTTGCAAGATTCGTCTCTTCCACACATTTATGCAACACACCTAAGTTTCTCCAAATCCCTTGCCGGTATGAGTGTCTGATAAGGAGAGCAGTAATAGCCAGTTTATTTAGCTGCCTTGTCTATGCCTGCAGGCTTTTCAGTGTGTATTATTTGTGAGGTTCCATAACTATAACAAATACATGAATAGAAAAGACGCAATAACAACATGTACTAGGGATCTCCCTGCAGTACTTGGCATATGTTAGTGGTGGCTTACTTGTAGCTCCTAGAGATCGTGGTTGTAAGAGTTTATGGAGCAGCAGAATTGGTCAAAAGTCAGACTATCCCTGTAATCTCCACTACTACCACCACCACATCCTCCTCCTGTTCCTCCAGAATTTCCTACAATATGTATGGCTGTTAAATGAAAAAGAGCTCAAAGTGCTTAGCTTACTGCTAAGCTTGTAAGCCGCCCTGAGTCTTCGGAGAAGGGCGGGATATAAATGGAATTAAAATAAAATAAAATAAATAAAATAATGTATCAAAATTGATAGTTCATAAGAACACGGGACGCGGTGGCTCAGTGGGTTAGGACGCTGAGCTTGTCGATCAGAAGGTCGGCAGTTTGGCGGGTCGAATCCCGAGTGCCGTGTAGCAGAGTGAGCGCCTGTTACTCGTCCCAGCTTCTGCCAACCTAGCAGTTCGAAAGCACGTAAAAATGCAAGTAGAAAAATAGGGACCACTCCGGTGGGAAGGTAACAGCGTTCCGTGCGCCTTTGGTGTCTAGTCATGCCGGCCACATGACCACGGAGACGTCCTCGGACAAGCGCTGGCTCTTCGGCTTTGAAACGGAGATGAGCACCGGCCCCTAGAGTCGGAAACGACTAGCACGCACGTGCGGGGGAACCTTTACCTTTACCTTTAAGAACAGTCTACAGTCAACATTCCTTAGATCTCTAGCTGATCCAGGAACCTAAAATTGAAGTTTCTCATTTACTCCTTCAATATTGTTTGGAGAGCCTATAAAACTTTGGAGAGATTTAATGTACAGCCAGTTAAAGATTAAAAAAAAGAACAGGAAGATTATTCCTTCTTGTGAAGAGGATGATTATTGCTTCTTTGTGTTCAAAAGAAAGACATGATACTTTTCTCAGTTTGCAAAATAAAAATAAAAATGGTGTTTATTTTGTAGGCCAATGTGGAACATCTCACCGAAAAGATGAAAACCAACATCCAGAGAGGTTTGGTACTCAGGTAAGTGAACATTCATAGGTATAACTTTCAGATCCTGTGAATGTGGTACCTGGCATGTTGCAGGAAAAGGAGGGAAAGAAGCAAATACTTTTCCAATATGAAGGAATAGATTGTCTTCTAAAAACATCCAAAAAGTGCAGGCATAGCCTTTGGCATTTCATAATAAAGGATGTGGGGCACAGGAGCATCATATGAGATTTTAGGATTTCCATAAGTCAATCAATCTATTTATTATTATTACAGCCACAAGTCTAAAGCTAAGCATTTCCAAAAATTACTACCAAAATATAATTTTCAGGGAGACAGAAGGAAAAAAAAAGATTGTCTTTTATAATTAATAAATGGGATGGATGTTCTCATAATCCAATCCAGTTCTTTGATTCAGTTCAAAATATTTGAATTGCTTCAATTCAAAATAGAATGTTCTTGTTCAGGACAATCTGAGCGTATTAGTTTGAACCCTCGGATTTTGGAGAGAAAAAAGTACCTGCTCAAAAGCAATATAACTGCAATTTGTTCCACAGGTTTAACTGAACCACCCTCGGGATAACATTTCAGGTTGATATTTTTTTTTTTTGCACAATCCCAGTATTTAATTTCAGTTTAATAGAATTGTCAATGCAACTACAGGTAGTCCTCGACTTACAGCCATTCATTTAGTGACCATTGAAGTTATAATGGCATGGGAAAAAGTGACTTTTGACCATTTTCACATTTATGACCATTGCAGTGTTCCCATGGTCACATGATCTAAATTTGAATGCTTGGCAATGGCATGTATTTATGATAGTTGCACTGTCCTAGGTCATGGCATCACTTTTTGACAAGCAAAGTCAACGAGGAAGCCAAGATTCATTTAACAACCACATTACTAACGTATCAACTGCAGTAATTCACTTAACAACTGTGGTGATAGGTTGTAAAATGGGGCAAAACTCATTAAACAGCTGTCTTGTTTGGCAATGGAAAGTTTGGGTTCAACTGTGGTTATAAGTCGAAAATTGCCTGTATGTGAGTTTAGTTTCTGTCTTGGCTCAACCCATTATTTTTAAAGTGCAATACATCAAAAACAAAGTCCATCTTTTGCACAATCATGATCTAGAATTAGTTAGGTCTACATAAATGATGCTTCAACGTTTCCTGGCTGGCAAAGGAGACAATATCTGGATGGATCATTTGGTAATTCCACTTCAGGTAGGCAGAACTTACTCTGAATACAAATCCCATTCCTTAGCATCAGAACCCTGAAGCCGAAGTACTGACATGTATAACAGGTGGAGGTGAAATCTGTCTCTTTTTTTTTTCTTGACTCCCTTTATTTCAGAACAGTTTTTCTCAACCTTAGCTTTAAGGTATGTGGACTTCTGCCCCCAGAATTTAAGATGTGTGTATTTCAACTCCCAGAAAATGTGGACTTTAAGATGTGTTTGAATTCTGGGAGTTGAAGACCACTCATTGTAAGGCGGCTAAAGTTGAGAAACACTATTTTAGATGTAATTCTGGATATTTCCTGAACTGGTTCAATGGTATGTGGTACACAGTGTAAAAAAACAAGTCGGTAGGGTGGGCAGGTTGATCTCTTTCAATCACAAGGGTTGAACCCTGTGATCCTTTGGCAATAGCTCAGATTGGTCAGGCGCTGATGCTAGGTTGGGTGTTTTTGCTTTGACTCATGCTCATTTTGTGGCCAATCTTTTTATACGCAAAGAGATAAACTTATCTCTTGAAGAGAAGTAGGTGCAGAAGATGAAAATGTTTTCATCAAAGGTGAAGAATGTGCCTGAATCAATTATATACAGTATCTGAAGAGTGATTACCTTGTAAATTGACATTTGCTGTGTTATTTGCTCTTTAAAGCTAGGCAGGTCTCTATCAGGACATTGTTTGAATGGAAAATGGTAATGGCATGTAAGAGATGAAGCAAATATTGTTTCCTAAAGGATTGTCAAATAAGAGAGGGCATAACCCTCAGCTGCATAATGGATGGAAAGAGAGACTCAGAGAGGACCCTTCCAAACTGCTGGGACTGGGTGTGGGGGAATTATAATTTCGGACTTGCAACATAGATGTCAGCCTTCACAGGTAGACTAGTCAGGTAATAAGACCAGGTGAGCTAATTGTACTTCATAATAAGGCTGACAGCTTTGTTACCTTAACTGATTTTTGCAAGTTTGAAAATACAAACCTCCCACCATCTGCTTTACAACTTTAGGGAAGATCCTTTCTCTTTCTCTGCCCATTTTGCAGACCTCTTATCTGACCGTCCTGTCTCTCAAGCTCTTTCTCGCATACCATTACAGAAACCTAATCAGAAATCCCTTTTCACCTTCCCAAGTACTTGTACAGAAATACAGCAGTATAGAAAAATTGTATCAAATAAATAAGCCATGCTTTTTGGGGATCACACAGGAATGAAAATAGTAGCGAGAACTACACAACTGACTTCATTTATCAGCTCTATTCGGAAGAAGGCAAAGGGGTCTTTGATTGTCGAAAGAATGTGCTGGGTCATATGCAGCAGGTGAGAATGGCTAAGTACTCCAGGTGGGGACAAGTGGGTTGGAATGCTTCTTTTAACCCAACAACAAAGCAGCACAAATGCCCCTAATAGGTTGGAACGATATACAAAAGCAGCTATCCATCACACTTGTGACAGTTGGGTTTCTATATCTCTAGCAGCAAGCAGTGTGTCCACTTCCACTCTGCAGAGTAAAAGGCTGTTAGTTGTTGCTGCTTAAGTTAGCATTAGAGAAGTTTAATCTCCAGTAATTTCAGTCCTTTTTTGAGGAGCAGTTGTTAAGTAGGTGTAAAGATTTTGTCATTGAATAGAAGCCATTCTACAAAAGCTTTTGTGACTTTACTGAAGCCTAATTTAAGTCCCAGCTGACATAAACAACCCAAATGAATGTAGCTCCTGGGGTAAGAGACCAGATACAAATTTTTATTAAGAAAATAAATAAGAAGAAATGAAAATTAGCAGTGTATGCATGGTAAATATTCTATGACCCACAAAGCCACAATGATTATCTGATCATGATTTTTACTGAAGTAGCATGCTTCTGTAGGCTGTATGTGTTGATTGACTAATTTGATTATGTCCCTTCAGATCTAGCACAGGTAATCAGGGTGGCTAACAAACTCTGGAAAAGACATTAAAAGTTAAAACACTACTAATGCCCCACTTTGAAAGAGCCATGATGGTGCAGTGGTTAGAATGCAGTATTACAGGCTAACTCTGCCCACAACCAGGAGTCTGATCTGATGAGCTCAAGGTTGATTCAGCTTTCCGTCCTTTCAAGGACTCAGCATATTGTTGGGGGCAATATGCTGACATTTTAAAATGCTTAGAGAGGACTGTAAAGCACTATGAAGCGGTGTATAAATCTTAAGTACTGTTGCTACTGATTCCTAGAGCTGTCAACAGCCAGTGCTGCTGGGAATTGTAGGAGTTGAACCTTTCAGGATCGCTGAGGGGAGGAGGAGGCGGGCACTAAATTGGAATGAAGAATAAAGAACGCAAATGCATCATCCTCTGGTGGAAAATAGGCATGCACTGGGCTATGCCTCATTCTGTGCCTAAATGTGAGATAATGAATCTTGTGCAAGTCTAAAATCGGAAAGAGTCTTGTAGCACCATATATTATCTCGTTATATTTACCAACAAAAAGTTCTTAAACTATAATCCTGACTTACAGCCACTTGTTTAGTAATTGCTCAAACTTACAAAAATGATTTATAATCAGCCCTCACACTTCTCTTTCTCTCTGTGTGTTTATTTTATTTTATTTATTTTAATTCCATTTATATCCCGCCCTTCTCCGAAGACTCAGGGCGGCTTTACAAACTTAGCAGTAGCCTTCATTCTATGTATATGCCTGCTTATTAGGGCTTTCACCACCACCCCAAGCAGCATTATTACAAAGTCAGCTTAATTGCCCCCAACAATCTGGTGTGTGTGTAAATATGGTGTGTGTGTAAATATGTCATCAATCATTTTTATATCTATCTATCTATCTATCTATCTATCTATCTATCTATCTATCTATCATCTATCTATCTATCTATCTATCTATCTATCTATCTATCTATCTATCTATCATCTCTGACAAATTTATATCCTGCATATTTTGCAGTTATATAACCATTGCAACATCCCCATGGTCATGAGATAACTAGCATGTTTTTACAATAGTTACAGAGTCCTGGAGTCATACGAGGGCAATTTGGAAATAAACCTCTGTTTGGTTATCAATGACAGACACTCGCAGATACAGAACTTTTATTATACACATTAGAAAACTAAATTACATTATTTTTTGACATAATCGCCACTCAAATTGAAGCATTTGTCACAACATCTTTCAAGGTTTGAAATTTCTTAGTAACAGTCGCTCAGTGCCAAATCTGGGTTATGGGGTGGTGGTGATCAAAAACATCCCAACGGAACTGCTTCAGAAGTTCTTGGGTGCATCTAGCTGTGGGCGGGCGAGCATTATCATGAACCAAAACTACTCCAGAAGTCAATGCTTGTTATGGATGGCTCGTCTGAGTTTTCGTAACTTCTGAATTGATGATCGAACCAGGCTCCATGAGCTTCACTAGCAGTGCTCCTTTGGCATCTTCACATTTGGTGGGATTTTCTATGGCACCACTTCCGGTGTGGTGTTGGTTCACAGTAATGCTCACCTGCACACCGCTAGACACACCCAAGAACTTTTGATGCAGTTCGGTTGGGATGTTTCTGATCACCCACCCCCCCAATAGCCTTGATTTGGCACCAAGCGACTGCTACTAAGGAATTTCAAACCTTGTAAGACGTTATGACAAGTGCCTCAATTTGAATGGTGATTATGTGGGAAAGTAATGTAATGTTGCAGTTTTCTAATGTGTATAATAAAAGTTCTCTATCTGTGAGTGTCTGTCATTCATAACCAAATGGAGCTTGATTTCCGAATTGCCCTTGTATAATCACCATCTACCGTGTTTCTCTGAAAGTAAGGCCTACCCTGAAAATAAACCCTAGCTTGATTTTTGGGGGTGTGCCTAACATAAGCCCTACCCCCAAAGCAAATCTTAGTTTTGGGGTGAGGCCCATACCTAAAAATCAAGCTAGGGCAGGGGTAGGGGGGGTGGAGCTGCCCCACCCGCCCTGCACCTGCTTACCTTGCAGCCAAGGCCTCTTCTTGCTGGCCCAGCTCTTCTTTTGTGGCATCTTCTGCAGCCAGGTCTGCATTTCTCAGTCACGGGCCTTTCCAGAAGGCCATTGCAACTGAGAACTGAGTTGTAGATTCAATCCGTAGCTCAGTACTCTGCTGCAGAGGCCTTCTGGAAAGTCCTGACTGCAAAATGCAGATCGGAATGCACCTGCAGAATGAAGCTGCTTCTTCTGCCCCAGAAGAAGTGGACCAGCTGGGTGGGACTCTTGGTGCCGGAGGTGAGTATAAAAGACAACCCCTCCCCGAAAATCAGACCTGGTGCCTCTTTTGGAGACAAATAAATAAATAAATAAGCCCGTCTTATTTTGGGGAAAACACAGTATGATCTTCCCTACCCACTTCTGACAAGCAATATTAATAGGAAAAATCAGATTTGCTTAATGACCACATGACTCATTTATCAACTGCAGTGATTTGTTTAGTAACCATAGCAAAAACTCACAAAATTGGTCATGTCTCACTTAACAACCGTCTTGCTCAGCTTTAACAACCTTACTTGTTTAGCAAAGGAAATTCTGGCTCCAATTTAGTCACTAGGTTCTCTTTATCAGATGCGATGGAGTAGCTATACCTAATGTAGGATTTAAATTGGGATCAGTCTATCCACTCTGTTGCATCGGATAAAGCGAGGCATATAAAATTAGTCTAAAAAGGTGCTGCCAGCTATTCTCGAGTTTGACAAGTATGAATGAATGTGGTTCTTTTTCTACAGTTGTACATGGTTTTAACTCATAAACACATCCTCCTCATTATTTTCCCTACCCTGTCCTTCTAAAAAAAAAATCCCGAAGGCGACTTCATTGTTAAATTGTGTTGATTTTCACAGGGTGGCGCTCCTTCTCCATTTGATAGAAACTTTGGGACAAAAATAGCGGCAAAAGCTGTGCTGTGGATCTCAAAGCAACTGAAAGAAAGCTACCGAAGAGGTGAGGAAATATTAGATGCATTTCATGGCAAGGAGTAGCGAACCAGCTGCAAATTGCCACTAGACCTGGGAAACGGGGTAGGGTGGGGGGGAGACCATGGTTGGAAATTAAATTATTTTATAAAATTGTTTTATTATTAAATTTATATTCCACCCATTTCACCGATAAGAAAATGTCTGCAGGAAAACAACCAAGCTCAGACAGAGCACCAAAGACCATCTCTATTCAACCCTGAGCTACAAAAATATTCTTTTCTATTGTAATGTCATAGCATCTAGTTAGGAATGTCCATGAAAAAGGGTAAGATACTTTATTCCAAATCCAAAGCATTCTAGAAGTTCTGTTAGACCTTTTCAGGTTGGCTAAAATTTAGCAGAAACAAGAAAGCATAGGATATTATTCTGGGTTTGGATCAAAATAAAAATCAGCAAGAACCCAGAATGGGCAAGTATGTCATCACTCTTCTCTGCCATCTTCCTTTTATGGGGTTTGAGTTGACCCATCTGGCTCTGATCTGGCTTTGGTCTTCCCTTCGGTCATCTCTGCTGATGTCCCAGCACTGGGTCACTTGCCTCTGTCTTCCCATTCCTTTCTTCCCCTGCCTCTCCTCAGCATTGTTACAGAACACCATTCTCTCTATTCCATTTTATTTATCAACCAAACCTCTGGTTTGGGCACAGAACCCCTGTTTTATGCATAGAACGTTTCTCACATTTCTAATATTTAGTATTCAACTCCAGTTCTATAGAGTCAGGAATTTTAATTATGCATATGTACCTATGACGCGGTGGCTCAGTGGGTTAGGACGCTGAGCTTGTCGATCAGAAGGTCGGCAGTTTGGCGGGTTGAATCCTGAGTGCCGCATAGCAGAGTGAGCGCCTGTTACTCGTCCCAGCTTCTGCCAACCTAGCAGTTCAAAAGCACGTAAAAAATGCAAGTAGAAAAATAGGGACCACTACGGTGGGAAGGTAACAGCGTTCCGTGCGCCTTTGGCGTCTAGTCATGCTGGCCACATGACCACGGAGACGTCCTCAGACAAGCGCTGGCTCTTCGGCTTTGAAACGGAGATGAGCACCGGCCCCTAGAATCGGAAATGACTAGCGCGCATGTGCGGGGGAACCTTTACCTTTACCTATGAATGCAAACACATTCACTTGTGCACAGAATTGGGGTTTCTTTATAATGCTGTTGAAAATATTTGTGAGGGATAATTCAGTCTTCAGACTACATTATGAGTAGTTGCTTGCTCACATATACAAGGGCTAAAGGCTCAAAATATGCTTCTTTTAAGCAACCTCAAATGAGTTAAATTATGTTTGAGTGGTATAGCATTCAGTTAGCTAACCTTTCATTATTTCAGGAAATTCAAGTCAAGAATCCTGGGCAGTGGGAGGCAGTAATAAGAGGAGTATTAATTGTCTTCAACTTTGGCTGGATTGATCTTCACCTAAACAGGCTGCATTTTTATATAGATGAACTCAAGGTTGTTGTTGCTTGCAACAGTGTTGGGTTTTGTAGTTAATAGTCTGGATCAACCTTTGCAACCCAGTGCTAATCTCTCATGCCCACAACTGATATGATACGGTCAACAACTATGATGATTGGAGTGATGGAATTAGCTAGCCAGGAAATCTGGAAAATGGCTGTACCTGCACCAAAGATCCATTTTCTTACTGACTTCCTTAGTATAGCCCA
This sequence comes from Vipera ursinii, assembly GCF_947247035.1. NCBI lineage: Eukaryota > Metazoa > Chordata > Lepidosauria > Squamata > Viperidae > Vipera > Vipera ursinii. The sequence continues at coordinate 115,681,008 of NC_139517.1, read as the reverse complement.
GACATGTCAAACTCACGACATCACGTGATGTTGCACGACGTATCGGAGCTTTTTCTTCATTGCAAGCAATGGGGTGGGCGCGGTTTCCTGATGAAGTGTCCAGCCCGCGGGCCGGCAGTTTGACATCCTGGTATGGGATATTTTTTCAGCTGAGAGATTTTAAAATTAAAAAAGGAACTATATATTTAGTTGTGTAACTGAGGAGTGATAATCTGAAGACTTGCCTTCAAAAAATAGAAGTCTACCACAAAAAGCATTTTCATGTACACCAGAGGTCTTCTGAATTACTTCTGTCATTCTAGAGCAGTGTTTTTCAGGCTTCGCAACTTTAAGATATGTGGACTTCAATTTCCAGTATCATGCTTAACAAAATAACAGAGTTGGAAGGGACCTTGGAGGTCTTCTAGTCCAACCCACTGCTCAGACCAGGAAACCGTATTCCATTTCAGACAAATGGTTGTCCAATCTCTTCTCAAAAGCCTCCAGTGATGGAGCATCCACAGCTTCTGAAGGAAAGCTGTTCTAGTAGCTCAGGAGTATCAAACTGATGGCCTGTGGGCTGGATGCGCCACGCACTGGCCACACTCACCCCAGCTCTGCAAAGGCAAAAAAACATTGTGATACATCATGATACATACAGTACATGATATGATTGAGTTTGACACCTGTGCACTAGCTGATTGTTCTGTCAGGAAATTTCTCCTTAGTTCTAGTTTGCTTCTCTCCTTGACTAGTTTCCATTCATTGCTTCTTGTCCTGCTTTCAGGTGCTTTGGAGAATAGCTTGACTCCCTCTTCTTTGTGGCAGCCCCTGAGATATTGGAACACTGCTTTCATGTCACCCCTCACCCTTCTCTTCGTTAAACTAGACGTATCCAATTCCAGCCACCGTTCTTTGTATGTTTTGGCTTCCAATCCCTTGATCATCTTTGTTGCTTTTCTCTGCATTTTTTTCTAGAGTCTCAAACATCTTTTATAAATATATCTTTAATTTGCCAAGTTTTAAAAATATTAGTCTATAGAATGCCCTTTTATGTATTTGTAGTTTTTAATCCTATAAAATGTTATAGAATTCCATAAAAGTATGCATTTGTTAGATTTATGTCCTGCCTTCCATTCAGGAGCTCAAGGTGGCATACAAAGTGCCCCTTCCTTCCCCCACCCCCATAATCCTGAGTTAAGGTGAATTTAGAGTTGCCCATAACTGCCAATATCCATCAATGCATACCTATGCCAGCTGGTACAGAATGCAGCCGCGAGAGTTGTCTTGGGAGTTTCCCGGTACTCCCATGTTACACCTTTGCTCCGCGAGCTGCATTGGCTACCGGTTGTCTTCCGGGTGAGGTTCAAGGTTTGGTAATGGTTTTCAAGGCCCTACATGGCATGGGTCCGGAGTACCTCGGGGATCACCTGCTGCCGGCGTCAACTTCCCTCTGCCCTGTGCGTTCCCACAGAGAGGGCCTCCTCAGGGTGCCACCGGTCAGAGAATGTCGTCTGGTGGCCCCCAGGGGGAGGGCCTTCTCTGTGGGTGCCCCGGCTTTATGGAATCAGCTGCCGGTTGAGCTCCGGATGGCACCTGACCTTCGCTCCTTCCGACGCGGTCTGAAGACCTACCTATTTGAGCAAGCCGGCCTGGCCTGATGGGGGATGTGCTGGGGTTTTTATTGGGGATTTTTATATTATTCTACTGTTTTTAGCTCGGGCTCTTATTTAATTCTTTTTTTTAATTTTTGTATTCTGTATTTTTTATGTGCTCTGTTCACCGCCCTGAGTCCTTCGGGAGAAGGGCGGTATACAAATATAATAAATGAAATGAAATGAAAAGGTTGACAGGTAAGCGGATGCTGCAGAGGGCTGCAGACAAGCCAACATAAACACCTCAAGATCCCAACCGCATTCATTTTGTGGCGGTGCCCACCCTGCATGCTTATTGGTTGATCTGGGTTCCTGTTCTGTGGTTTGCTGTTTGAGCCAGAACCTTAAAATTTGCTTATGTATATTAAAAAAAAACACCTATGCAACCATCCCTTATGCCTACATTCCATCATGTACAATGCTGGAGAACTCTGCTCCAGCTTTAAGAGTGGAATGAAAATTACTGTCCTTCCAAAGTCCTCAGATTTGTGATACCAAGATGCTCATTGCCCAGGATTCTCCTTCTCCCCAGGTTTTAGGTTCCTGAGTATGTGTTATAAATTACAGGCAACCACATTTATTTAGTCACAAATATTCTTTCTTGTTTCTCCCTGCTTCCAATGGCTTCGTGGAACACAGAAGAAGGTAACGTGCTGAAAAAGTTATGTTGTTGGTTGTTGTTTTGTTTTTTTTAAATACTAATGCTGAGCATTCATTCATTTTTTGGCTCATCCTAATTTCCAAGTTTTCATAATTCTCATTTAACACTCTTTGTTATACTACTTTAATAACTAACCTAGATTAAACTCACAGAGAGGAATTCTCTTAACACTTTCCCCTTTCCTATGTAGTCTTTTCCAGTTAATATGTACTATTTTGTTACACTTCTTGTGATTAAAACTATTTTTTTCCCCCTCCATAGGAAGGGTGTTTGCCAATACTCCAGAAACTGTGTGCCTTCTAGGAATGCGTAAGAGAAACCTGGACTTCCAGCCAGTGATCAAGTTACAGGATGAAACAGACTTTGTGTAGGTCAAAGATCTCTGTATAATTGTAGAACAGCCAGCCGAGACCTGATGCCCCACCAGGATCTTTAATTCCCAGTTAGCAAGATTGAAGTCCTTTGTGTCTGCAGGTCAGAGTTAAGAAAGGTCATAGAGGTGGAAAAGACAACAAAATAGCATATATCCAACAGCATTATTCCTCAGTTGATTTCAAAGACTGCTGTACATACCATAAAGTAGTTCAGATTTCCGTATGAAGTACCCATGGCAGATCAGTTGAGATATATCTTGTGCAGATTTCCCCACAGTACAAATGGCTTCTAGATTGAGTTTGGGGATGTTTTTCAGCAACATCAACTTTATGTAAGCAAAGTGTGTTACTTTTTCTACCCGCCCAAGTTCTCCACGGTAGCATTCTTGTTAATTCGTGCTTCTCTGAGGCTGCACTTTTCTCTTGCCAGTGCTGTTTGTGTGGAAGAATTGAGAGTTGTCCTTCACTGAAGGATGTTAATTGCAACATCAGAAAGCACTGCAGAGATAGGTCCTGAAGTCATTCAGTTGTCACAATAATGTTTGCACTGCAGATGGTTGAACAGGCTTTTGAAATGATAATCCCTGGGGAAGCAGAAGGACAACAAAGTCAAGGAGATGGTCAGGAACATGTGTTTGAAGCCTCACTCTTGTTTACATGCAAGTCTTCACTTGGGCTTCCTCAGAACTTTGGCCAGTGTCAGAACAACCAGTGATTTGGCTCAGCCTGATGGGTAAACCATGGAGCAGGACAGACCTGGATTCATACATAGAGCATGAAGAAGGGCTTACTCCGTCCATTCTGTAAATTACAGGTAGTTCTTGACTTAAAACCGTTTAGGGACCATTTGAAGTTACAACACTAGTGAAAAAAAGCCACTTAATACCCATTTTCCACACTTAATGGCTGTTGCAGCATTCCCATGGTCACATGATCAAAATTCAGACTGGCATGCATTTATGAAGGTTGCACTGTCCCCAGGGTTATCTGATCACCTTTTGTGACCTTCTAACAAGAAAAATCAGTGGGGAAACCAGATTCATTTAACAACTGTGTTACTAACTTAAGGGATTCATTTAATGACTTTGGCAAAAAAGGTCACAAAATGGGGCAAGTCACTTAACAAGTATCTTGTTTAGGAATGGAAATTTTGGGCTCAGTTGTGATCTTAAGTTGAGGATTACCTGTAATTCACAGAATGGATGGAATAAGCCCTTCTTAATGGACGCGGTGGCTCAGTGGGTTAGGACACTGAGCTTGTCGATCAGGTCGGCAGTTTGGCGGGTCGAATCCCGAGTGCCGCGTAGCAGAGTGAGCGCCTGTTACTCGTCCCAGCTTCTGCCAACCTAGCAGTTCGAAAGCAGGTAAAAACGCAAGTAGAAAAATAGGGACCACTACGGTGGGAAGGTAACAGCGCTCTGTGCGCCTTTGGCGTCCAGTCATGCCGGCCACATGACCACGGAGACGTCCTCGGATAAGCACTGGCTCTTCGGCTTTGAAACGGAGATGAGCACCGGCCCCTAGAGTCGGGAACGACTAGCACTCGTGTGCGGGGGAACCTTTACCTTTTTTAATGTTATGTGTGGGACTGTTATAAAGCTACAACAGCATGGAAAAGTGATTTACAATTGGGATTTACACTTAAAGAGCGTTACAGCATCCCCATGTGGTCGTGTGATCAAAATTTAGGCTCTTGGCAATGGATAGTATTTATCACAGTTGTAGCATCCTGGGCTCATGTGATCGTCACTTGTGACCTTGGCAGCCAGCATCCCACAAGCAGGGTCAATGATTCACTTAGCAACCATGGCAAAATAGATCATAAAATAGAGTGTAACTCAATTAACAACCGTCTTGCTTAGCAATAGAAATTCTGATCCCAATTGTGAATGGTAAATCAAGGAATACCTATATTTATTAAATAATTGTCGTATAATAAATGGGAATCAATGAACAATCTGAAACTTTATGAGCTGAAGATTTTGGGGACCCATGATTTACTGTTTCACTGAAACCCCTTTACAGTAATAAACTAAGTCTCCTATATGATGGTCATTATAGGGTTTCCTGCCTGAGCAGGGGGGTTGGACTAGAAGACCTCCAAGGCCCCTTCTAGCTCTGCTGCTCTGGAAGCCATTTTCTACTTATCAAGAAACCATGTCACTAGCAAACATTCAGCTGAACATTGTCACATGTGCTGCTGTGTGAATGGATGGTTCTTATTAGTTTTAATTGGCTTTGTTTTGAGCCCATTTGGATTATTGCATATAAGATAAGCTCTCATGAAAATCAAATGAATAAATAAAATTTCTTGGTTTCAGCTTGGGTAGGGGCCTCAGCTGCTCATAGCTGTCCTAACAGAAACTTCTAATGACAATTTCTCTCCCCTTTTGGTTCACAGGCACCGAATTGCTAAGGAACAGTGGTGGCTAAAATTGCGTCCTCTGATGAAGATCCTGGCCAAATACAAGGCCAGCTATGATATTTCTGATTCAGGCCAGCTAGAACACGTGGTCAGACCAAACGCATCTGAAGCCTGAGTGCAACGCCAGGATGTCCCTAAGTGGAACTTTTTTTTCCTCCATTGTGCATCAACAGTGCTTTAGAATATGTGTTACAGCTTCTTTTTGTAACATGTAAGTTATTGTACCAGCACTTTACGTGGGAAACAAAAACTTCACAATGTTATCTGTTCGTTATTTTTAGGCTTCATCTACAGAATGGGACACTCCAGCGCCTAGCATAACAAAGAAAACCCAGTTACCAATGTGCTCCTTATGAATAATTGTCCAAAACCTGTTCTATGCACTCAGTGTGATGCCGTTTGTCTTTTGCACTTTTACCAGATAGTGTTTACACTCAGAAGCATAGTTTTGCGTAATAAATATTGAGAGACATACATGTGATCCAGCCATAATAAATACTGCATTATCATACGGTTTCGTGTCCTTTGTTCTCCTAAAGCTTTCACCTCACTTAACTTTTCCACCTTGTTCTTAAGCTGAATTGACTGTCCAACATCCAGGTCATTCAGAGCATTGTTGCTTGGAGGCTCTTATGTAGGTATTTAGTAAGGTCACTTTGGGATGAAGCTTGTGCGCAAGCCAAATTGTTCTTTCAAGACTTGCTTGTTGCCATCATTTTTCACCCCAAGGACTAAGGCAGCTCTAGCAAAAATGAATGACTAAAAGCAGTAAACAATTACTTACAGGCCTGCAGACTTTCACAAGTGCTTTGATGATACTCCCAAAGCATTGCTGCAGAATTGCTTCAGGAAGCAATACAAATAATCCTTGTTTAATGATGTTAATTGGAATTGGTAACCTTGTTGCTAAGCAACACAGCCATAAACTGGCAGTGAAGGTGCCATGGAATGCTGGCTGCAAGCCAATTACCAAGCTCCTAAATCACTGTGATGGCTGCAATTACAAGAACCCACTGTAAATCCCAATGCTTCAATACTGTTGTAACTTTGAATAGCCACTGAATGAGGACTACCTATACATCCATTGCCTTTTCCTCCAAATTGGCAGTGTTTCTTTGTGTTGTGCTGCCTCCAATTTTAGAACCAAAAGAGATTTCTGCCAGATGGGCTAGTCTCTTTCTGATCTTTTCTTCGGCTGGAGGCCTTGAGGTAAGCCTCAAGCTTCTCCCACAGCATAAACCGGTGCTTCTCAACTTTGCAGCCTTGAGATACATGGACTTCAATTCCCCAGATCCCAGTTCTGAAGCAACGGAGGAATTCTGGAAGTTGAGGTCCATTCACCTTAAGGCTGCCAAGGTTGAGAAGCACTGCTGCAAATTGTCACTATTTTCAGATATTTCTTTTACTGCAGTGAGATTCGCTTTGAAATTCAAGTGGCTCCCACATGAAGAATTTTTTTATCAAAAATATTAGTGACTCCTGTCTGTCCAGGATTCATTCTTTGCACTATCTGCAAAGAAAGTAGAACACTTGAATTATAGAACAAGCAGTGTGGACACAATTAGAATGTTCAATGCTCCATCTTGTATACTGATGCTCACACAAAACACAAAACTGAAGCTGAACAACTTGCAACATGTTCACTGTGACACAGAAAATCCCATGCCTGAATCCTCTCTTTCCTACAGTTAGAGCTACTTAAAATCCTTTATAACAGCCCCATAAGGCAAGGTATTCTTAAGATGAGGCACTGACTTGCCCAAGATTGAAATGCAAAACAGGAAAGTTAAAATCAATTATACACGGTTTTCAAAAATATTTTATTAACTGACCATGATCTAAAGAAAATAGATTGAAAACAATTCTACGATTTTATAAATAAATACAGCGGTTTTTTTTTTGAGAGATCAAACTGAAATTAGAACCAGCTGTCATTCACAGCCAGGAATGACTTGACTTGTACTTGTTTCATAACTGCTGCAGTTAAGACAAAAATTGGTGAGGCCAGTTGGTGGACTTATGACAGACTTCAAATCCACTTATTTTTTTCAAAATAAAGACACTACTGCAGTATCAGGCTCTTTGGGGATGACACGATGCAAGTAATGTTTTGCCTTAATAATACTTTTTAAAGTCCTTTTTCACAAAATCTACTATGATAGTCGTGACATGAGTTGCACCTGTTGGATTTCCTTCTAAGGCAAGCCCTAGAAGGCTGCATTATCGTATAACCCAGGAAGGATCCTTGGCTGTTTCTGGATTCTCTGGTCCAAGAATAGCCAATCCCCTTGTGCTCTTCCCAGCAATGAGGAATCTGAAAGTAGAAAGGCATCTGTTATTCCAACTGGGAATACCTGAAGACTAGTCTTCATCTGATCAGGGTGGAACAGAAATCATGGAGGGAGGAATTCCTTCTCCTTTGATAGGGAAACACTGAAAAGGGAGGCTATTCTTGAAATTCTGAATTGTAATAATTTATCCCAAATTATTAAATATATCTAGTCCTTAATAGGGTTCAAACAGTTCAAACTGTCAAGTTTAAATGATGCTCCTTTGGATGTATTGACATGCAGATACAGAGTACAAATTAGCGGAAACAACATTGGTGGGATAGGGATATAGAATGGAATAGAATATTGGGGTTGGACTAGAAGACCTCCAAGGTCCCTTCCAACATCATCATCACTATTATTATTATCATTATTATCATTATCATTATTATTATCATTATCATTATTATTATTACTATTATTATTATTATTGTTATTATTGTTATTAGGAGTGCAGTAGAGTAGAATAGAAAACAGAAAAGAACAAGGACAGAACAGAAAAGAATTCTTTATCGATCAATGTAATCGGATACAGAAGGAATTTGTCTCTGGTGCGTAAGTTCATATCATTCATATCTCCATCCGAACCGACCTCAGTATTTCTTCTCCATGTCCCTTGTTGTTGCTCCCTGATCAGGCTGTTTAGCACACTACTTGTATTTTTCATGCTTCCCAACCCTAGCCATTTTAGGATGTGTGGACTTCAACTCCCAGAACATCTCAGCCAGAGAGAGAGCAGGCATGCTAGCTGGGGTATTCTGGGAGTTGAATACATCTTAAGATGGCTAAGGTGGAGAAACGCTGCTCTATCGAGGCCTGAGGTCCTAGGTGTGACTAAGGAGAAGTGCAAAGTATTAGATGAAGATTAGGATAAACAATGGAAAGAGAAAGATAAGACCATGATATGAGCACACACTCAAATTCCAGTGCTCTAGTCTAAAACAATGCTGAACAATTATCTACCGTCTTAGCATTTGCCAAATAATGCTTAACACAGACTAATAAAAACACTTAACAGATTGGCCTCGGCCTTCTGAAATTAATGATTAGAAGGTTTGATATGTGTGTATTTTGGTTATATGGGAGAGATCAGGGGGGCTGTTTTTGTTTTCTTGATACACAAGAATGTTCAGCATGTAAGCAAAGGACCTGAAATGCATTACAGGTACTGCATGACTTACAACTATTCATCTGCCAACTGTTCAAAGTCACAACAGCTCTGAAAAAGTGACTTTCAACCAGTCCTTGCAGTTACAACCATTACAAGCTTCCCCACAGTCACATTATCAAAATTTGAGTGATTGACAACTGCCATGAATTTTTCAACATTGCAATGTCCCCGGATCACGTGATCACAATTTGTAACCTTCCCAGATGGCTTCCAGAAAGCAAAGTCAATGGGGGAAGCCAGATTTGTTTAACAACCACATAATTCGCTTGGGAACTGCAATGATTTGCTTAACAATCATGGGGAAAAGGTTATCAAACTGAGTGTGTCTCATTTAATAAATGCCTTGGCTTAGTAATGGAAATTTTTATCCCAATTGTCATAAATTGAGGTCTACCTGTAATCACACTGTATTGTTGAAAGGGCCTTCCATTTCTATGTTTATAATAATAATGCCTCTAGGTGGTTCACAATAAAAGAAATTATAATAATAATTATCAATCTCATCCTGACACAGAACGAAGACCCTGGATTTTCTCCCAGCAGCAGACATCATAAAAAAAGGAATTAAAATGGAACTAGAAAAAGCCATTAGCTTCAATGTGCTCCTTCTATCCAATTCATTCAGGAGCAGTGAAATAGGCCAAATGCAGAGAGCTCAAAACCATCTAACACTTGACACAGGTTTCTGCATTCTCTTACTAAAATGTTTATATGAGTGTGTCAGACAAGCATACACATTTGTATTTTATAATCTGTATACAAACAATTTTTGTCAAAATTATTAAGAACGACCACATGGTGGAGAACTGTAGAAGCTGTAATTCCAACACATCTGGAGACAGCTTTAGACTCCAGACAGCAAAACAGGGAAGATTTCTGACGTTGGATACATTGCCCACTCGTTCAAGAAGTCCATTTATTTCTAATTTCAGCAGACAGCGCAATGCTATCTGGACTTAAGTTATGTGATCTTCTCCCTGCCCTGACTTTCACAATAATCAGAATACATCACAGTAGTCTTCTGGTTCCATTTACAACCTGTAGTGGCAATGAGGAAGGCCATTGTTATTTCAAGGAGTTTAGTGATATGTTTTGACTTTTCCTTCCTATTAAGAAAAGACTAGAACTAATTCTGAGCTAATCTGCTTATTTCTTTTTACTCTTGTTTACTGAATAAAGGAGCTTTTCTTACTGCAAAAAATCTGATTTTTTTATTCCCATCTGAGTCAAGAACCACCCAGTCATGATCAGATCTTGCGGCTTCATGACCATCATAGGTCCATGAAGTCATAGTGCCAGGCTTTGATAAAAATCTTGGGGTTGTTGTTTGTTGGGAGCTTCTGCATGGAACCTAGCACCAGGTATTGTGTAAATTGCCTCCCCCTTGGGTTATCTCTGCTGTCGGTATCCCAAAGTAACCTCTTCCAAAAGGCAACTGGAGTTTTTTTTTTTGAAAATGTTTCTGAAGAACTGAACAAGCTTCTTGGTTGAGAAGTGAAATGTTTTCCAAAATAAAAAAAATAAAAATAAAATAAAATCCAGTTGCATTTTGGAAGAAGCAACTTTGAGACAGTCATGTCCTGATTGATTGAGAATCTCCATAGACTCTTTGTTATCATTATTAAAAATCTCCTGGCAGCTGGCTATCAGCTTGCTTGGTATGGTTTTTTATGTTATGTTTTTTTTAACTCTGTTTGCTGGAGCTAATAACAAAACTTAAAAATCTCTTTATTCATTGGCATTTTCTCAGGATCCAAAAGAACCAATTGCACCTTGATCACTGCCCTGACACTTGACAAAACACAACCACCAAATAAAATCTGATATGGGCCTCAATCAATTTTCAGATTCAGAAGGAAAGAGAAATGTTCAGGTGCCCAGCAAAGTAGATGCCAAATTTAAAGGGGCCACGTAGCAAATGCCTTGGTTTCCTCTCACAGCATCTGCAAGCGTTTCAAAATCCTAGCACTTCTCAACAGGAACTCAAACTCACTTGTTGGATGCATCTATCAGGCTTTCCCTGGAGACAGCAAAAAGATGTTCTCTGTGCCTCTGCTTCATCTCATCAGAGATTCCATATAAGAAATTATTCATCCCTAAAAGCAGAAATCACAAATGCTAATAATTCATATCAGTCTTAAGTATAACGGCGCCAGATGGTAATCTTACACTCTGATTCCTCAGTTCATAAACTAAATGGATCCATTTGTTAACATGCATTCCCTTTTAATTTATTTGTCTGGAACAATATGCATAGCCAAACATTATGCAAATCAGTTCTAAGTAATTCCTCCCATTACTGGTACATTTGCATTCTGTCAAAGGCAAACAGCTCAATATGTAAACACACAGAACAATTGTTTGCCCTAACTGAAACAGTAAATGGATTTCTCTCTTCAAAAACGTAATAAAGATAAGTGAATTCCCTTGCAAAGTAATATCATAATTTTCAGAATTCTGGTTTATTTACTATCAACCATCTAGAGTTATTTAAAGCTTCTATGGGTATTTAAATGGCTGCACTCAATCTCTGCTTAATTGAAGTTCATTTTAGTTTCAAAGCTACCAAGCATTTTGTCATGCTTGGAGGAACCCTAATAAAGAGATTAGCACGCTAAACCCTAAAGCCGCCAGATTCTTATTTTATGAGAATTATGTTAGTTATCTGCACTTCATCTCAGTGTCCTAATGTGGTGCCAAAAATCCTAATTACTTATACAAACTAATGGAATCAGAGCTAGCAATGATTCATAACCGATCTTGGAGTAATGGCAAACAGTTCAGTGAAGATGAAGACACAGTGTGCATCAGCCGTGTCTGTAGGGTGAATGGCATTAAAAAGGAAGCCTAGAGGAGAACAACTAAGATAATGAAGGGGTTGGAGAAAGATTGAGAAAGTTGAAGCTCTTTTGCCCAGAATTGAAGCATACGAAAGGGGACATTATTAAGGTGTACAAAATTATGCACGATGGGGATAAACTGGGCAAGTAGAGGTTATTTCACCTTTCCAAAATACTTGGAATAAGAGATTGCTGTCTACCATCTTGGTTTCAAAAAGGACTAAACTGATTTGTGGAAGTCAGGGGAATCAAGGCTGTTACCAGCGTGATTACATCTGAAGGCCATCTGCTGAGAGGCTAATGGACTTCATTAAGCAGTGATTGGCCACTGCAAGAAGAGACTGCTAGACTAGATGGATCAGGGGTCTGATCTTTCAGGACACTTTTTATGAACAAAAGTGGATGTTTTTCTTCTAGCCTCTGCCATACAGTGAAACCTTTAAGGCAATGCAATATTTACTGTTCCGGCCTTTATTCTGCCCATTTTATTTCCTCTACACCAGAGGTCCCCAACCTTTTGGGCACCAGGAACTGGTTCTGTGGAAAGAGGTTTTTCCGTGGACTGGGGGTGTGTAGTTTAGTGTACTGCCTGCATCTCGTGGATGGGGCTTTGCTTATTTGTGCGGCCCAGTTACTGGCATACCACAGACCGGTACTGGTCCATGGACCGGGGGTTGGGGACCCCTGCTCTACACATAAGCAAATGTTCTTCGGAAGCTAAGTAGGAGAACTATGGCTGAGCCAACCATCAAAACGCTTGCAATGACAGAACTTGAGCAACTAAATTTCAGGGGAAGCTACTTGCATTCATGAGCTCAGACCAAGAAGACAAGTTTACCTACCTTTGTCAGACGGAGCAATTGGAGCATCGACTGATGCAAACACAGCAAGTTTGGCTTCATCAATGTCTTGGTCAGTAAACATGCCCATCTTGGCCCATTCTGCAGCCTTTTCAAAAGCAGCCAAAGTATTCATGGAGTTTGGATCCCTGTAATGTTATAGATAAGCTTACAGCCAAGTACTTGAATTGGATTAACCCAAAATACCACCTGTTTTCCTGTTGACAGAATAGATACATTTTCTGCATGGCCTTAGGGAAACAGATTCTTAATTTTCTGCTTTTATGTGGTTGTGACTAATGAAAAGAACCACACCCTTGATTTATTGATTCCACACACATATCAAATTAATACAGTATGCCGGGAGCTTTTACGTGTCTAGACAATGGTTTCTTCCAGGTTTATTTAATCTGGAGGCCAACTTTTGAATTAAACTATATTCAGCTTTTGAGAAGTGTGAATGGTGGGGTGGGAAAGGTGACCATAAACTGTCCTTGTTTTTCTAATTTCTTTATGAATTTCCCATTTGGAGCCCATTTCTCTGACATCCTGAAAAAAGCAAAGAAGGCTGGTATCCACCATACCAAATTAGGGGGGAAAACATGGTCTGTGCCACTCTAACCCTTCCCTTACCCAGGTCTGGTTGTTACCTATAGGAGTAGAAATTGAATATGCCGTTATGAGAGATATGAGCACCACCGCCGTAAGCACCTCCTTTCTCCCTGATTTCTGTATGCAGGAATTTTGCTGTCATTAAACGGGCCAGGAGACGAAGGCTGAAAGGAGAGAGATCAAGGAATACCAGATAAATCTTTGACAAAAGTTCAGCCTCAATTGACTTCTGGGGGGAAAAAAGTGAGCTGAAGACAAAAGCGGAACCAATGAATGTAGCAGAAAGAAGAGCTGGTGAGTAGACCTACTCTTTGTAATTCCTCTCTGGACAAACTGGAGGACTTGAGATTGACCACACATACTCCAGATAGTTTCTCCTCACAAGAAAACTGCAAGTCTGCAGCAGACGTAGAGCTCTGGGAGATGAAGGAACGCAACCTTGCTCAAACCAAAGCCAGTGTCTTTAAAACGTTTACATGATTCCTTTTCTAATCACTTTTTGAAATTGATTGTTAACTGCTTTTCAGATATTAGGAACCTTTGGATTGATATGTCTGAAAACACCAAGTAGGTTTTCTTCAATACTTAGTGGGAAAAAATTAAATACAAGTTTAAAGGTAAAGGTAAAGGTTCCCCCACACATGCGTGCTAGTCGTTTCCAACTCTAGGGGCCGGTGCTCATCTCCGTTTCAAAGCCGAAGAGCCAGCGCTTGTCCGAGGACGTCTCCGTGGTCATTTGGCTGGCATGACTAGACACCAAAGGCGCACGGAGCGCTGTTACCTTCCCACCGTGGTGGTCCCTATGTTTCTACTTGCATTTTTACGTGCTTTCGAACTGCTAGGTTGGCAGAAGCTGGGACGAGTAACAGGCGCTCACTCACAAGTTTAAAGACTTTTTTTAAAAAGACCCAGACTCTTGATGGCTTTATCCTTCTATACCAGACATGTCAAACACAAGGCCCAGGGGCCAGATCCGGCCCGTGAAGTGGTTTCATGCGGCCCGCAAAGCCACCCTGGAAACAGTGAGGGAACGGCCCCCACTGCCCTGGCCCTGGCCCAGAGGCCCTCCTTCTGCCAAAGACCCTCAGATCTGTCCCACTCCTGCCCAGGCCCCCATAGGCACCCTTGATGCAAACGATGTAGAGCTGGCCACGCCCACCCAGTAGGCCATACGCACTCTAGCCACGCCCACCCAGTAGGCCACGCCCACCCTGGCCACACCCACCCGGCCCCCCGAGGGCAAGCGCAATGCTAATGTGGCCCTCAGTGAAATTGAGTTTGACACCCCTGTTCTATAACATATGACCCTAATATTTTGGGTTTCTGGGTGTGATTCAAAGTGCTGGTGATCATCTTTAGGTTCTTATGGAGCTCTGGACCAGGTTATTTGTGATGCCACCTTTTCTCTTATTGATCTGTCTACCCAATGAGATCAAGCAGGGTCAACTATCTCCTGGTCTCATCTCTATAAAAATGCTATCCGATAAGGCCTTGGAAGACAGCATTTGCAATGGCCATTCCCACATTCTGGAATCCCTCTTCAGAGACACAGTCTGCTCTTGGAGTTAAGGTCTGATTGTTCCATCAAGTGTAGAAGGAGAGCTTGCAAATGGCTCCTTCCTTCCTTCCCTTTTATGAATGATTTTGGGGTATTTCTTTCTTAAATCTTTCTAATTCCTCACTTTGCAATGAGCAACATACAAGTCAAAGTAAATAATTAAAATAATGATTTACTAATAAAATTGACTCCATACAATAAACTGAATTCAAGCCAAGAAATTTGTGTTATGTCTTTGCTGAAGAGACAATCAAGTTATGGCTCCAGTTCTCTGTGTGGTAACCAGGGAACTAAATGCTGAAATCAATAGCTAAGGATTTCCATGATGCTTCAAGTAAAATTTTACTCTGTGTGAATTCAATTTAACCTTTAAGCAGGTTTGGAACCAAACTGGCTATAAACCAAAACATATATCTACTACATGATGCTCTTTGTCTCCCAAAAGAGTCCAAAGGCTGCAATTTGCAGTATGAATAATCGAGAGAGGATCATCATTTTTATCTATATTTATATTCTCAGCAGAGTCACAAGAAGCAATGTTTTACATTCCACCTTCAACTTCATTGCACACGTATCACCGGATAACACATCTCTCTGCCTACCTTGCATAGTCTGGGGCTGTGAAAGGCACAGTGCGAACACAAGCACCAACATAATTTACAGGGAAGGGAAGCAGGAAATGGGTCTTCATCTGACAGGGTTGAAAAGTGGGATCCTAAAGGAGAAGAGACAGTATGCTTGATTAGTTCACTTCTAGCAAAGAAATCTAGCAAGTGTCCTGGCCAGAATCTGACTCTTCTCTGCTAGAACTGCCCGCCTCTCCTTGAGACAAGGAATTTGTGAAAAAAAACATCATTTTTTCTTTCAGCAGCTGTCTTGAGCCAGGACTTTAAAATTCATGTGGTCCCTCCACCTTCAAAACTGAAGAATTATCTTTAAGGATTCCAGTTCCTAATTAATATTATTAATTGGCCACTCTCAGCTTTCCTGTAATTTTAAAAGCTTTCCCATTTTGTTCCTGAACACATATATTGAGTTATGGCTTTTGCCTATGCAAATACAGCAAATACCTCTAAATAGATATCTTGGTCTTTTCCTGCCCACAGGATTGGAAGTATGGATGGATACCCATGTTTCATATAAACGTGTAAATATTTTACATTTTATTTATCAAATTTCTATGCCATCCATCAGGCTTGTCAGCCTCTAAGGCCACTTTGAAGGCCCTTGACAGGATAAGAAAGTGGCACAGAAATATAATAAAAGAAATGGCAGGTTTTACAGATACTACTGATCAAGATATTGTTGCAAGACCAGCTGCATATCCTCTCTGCAAATCCCTACCTCTCTCCCCCAAAGGATCAGGTAATTATAACTTAGGTCACAGAAAAAAGCCTCACCGTAATTAGCTTCCTTGTGATCTGGGAACCAGCCCTTGCTTCACTGCTAGCAGTTTTGGAATCTGAAGGTTTCTAGAAATACAAGACTTGGTTGAAATGGTATAGCTACAATCCAGTCCTACTGAGCAATTTATCTGATTCACATTTCCACCTGTAGGAAAGCAGATCGTCTAGCAAAAGTCTCTCTCAAGTGAAGCTTGGTTCCTTATATCAACACATTCTCCTGATACTCCCATGTAACACCTCTACTCCGCGAGCTGCATTGGCTTCCGGTTGCCCTCCGGGTGAGATTCAAGGTGCTGGTGATGACCTATAAAGCCCTACATGGCTTGGGTCTGGGATATCTGAGGGAACACCTGCTGCCGGCATCAAGTTCCCTTCGTCCAGTACGCTCCCACAGGGAGGGCCTTCTCAGGGTGCCACCGGTAAGAGATTGCCGGCGGACGACACCCAGGGATAGGGCCTTCTCAGTGGGGGCGCCTGCCCTTTGGAACCAGCTGCCAGTGGAGCTGAGGACTGCCCCCGACCTCCGTTAATTCCGCCGGGACCTGAAGACCTGGCTCTTCAAGCTCTCTGGCCCAGGCTGAGGATTAATCTTATTTTAACTGGGGTTTTATTTATACAGGGACAAATGTATTTTTTTTAAACTTGTTTTTAACTTTTGTATCTTGGTTTTTAATTACCCTGTAAACCGCCCTGAGTCCTTCGGGAAAGGGCGGTATATAAATAAAATAAAATAAAATAAAATAAAATAAAATAAAATAAAATAAAATAAAATAAAAAACATCACATAGTCCTTTTCCACAGCAGTAGAGAATTGGCTTGCCAGTGTTATTTTAGCTTTTGTTTGGCTTTTTAACTTCCCAGACTAACTTACAGCCACGAGATTGCCTGGTGGCCTCAAACTCAAATACGAACTGTGTGCAACCTTGATTAGGCTTCCAAGATCTGGACATCCTTATAGCTAGGATTAAAGATGAAGACTCTCCATGACAGGTATGGACTTGTACAGACAGTCCTCGACTTGCAACCATTTGTTTAGTGAACGTTAACAGTGGCACTGAAAAAAGTGAGTTATAGTTTCACACTTATGACTGTTGCAGCATCCCCATGGCCACACGATCAAGATTCATGTGCTTGGCAACTGTGATGAATTTATAACAGCTGCAACGTCCTGGGTCATGTGATTATGATTTATATCCTTCCCAACTGGTTTCTGACAAGCAAAATCAATGGGGGGGGGGGGAAGCCAGATTTGCTTAATGACCACATGAAAACTGCAGTGATTCCTTAACAATTATGACAAAATTGTGCCTTGCTTAGCCATTTCAACTTGCCACAGGACAACTCACCACAGAAAATTCCATGGGGGATAACTCAACAAAATAAATGTTGTCCATTCCATTTTTGTGAATGGAAATAATGTCAAAGAGACAGTGGCACATAATATTTATCGCACTGTTATCCTGCGTGGAATTTTCTGTGGCGAGTTGGCCAGAGTGAACTTTCCCGTGGCAAGTTGGCTGCATTGAAATGGCCACATCGAACTGGCCATGGTGAAATGGCCAGGGAATTGTCCTAGACCAGGGGTAGGCAACCTTGGCTCTTTTATGACTGGTGGACTTCTCAGGAATTCTGGGAGTTGAAGTCCATGAGTCATAAAAGAGGCAAGGTTGCCTACCCCTGTCCTATACCCTCAAAGCAGCAGGCCATAGGCCTTAAACTGAAGTAGGCTGTTGTAGGGAAAGGAAATAAGAAGCATGTTCATGTATCTCCTTCATTATTTAATCTTAATACAACTGGGAGCAGTGGCCTGTGCCTGATCAAAGTAGCAGATGCTTAATGAACTACCCACCTCTACATAATTTTCCTGCTAAATGTCTATTACTTATTAATTTATAAAAACTGACAATTAACATTGCTGGGGAAAAACACAAATGGGGTCCTTGGTGAGCTTGATTGTTTTCTAGCAGACATTTTGTTACCCATCAGTACTTCTAGAAAGTGATAACGTTAACTAGTTGACTAATGAAACATCTGTAAAAAAAAAAAAAAACACAGACACCCAACCAAACTCAGAAAGCAGCAAGGACTCCACAATTCAACCCCAAGTACAAATATTATCTTCTATTGGTAAAAACGCAAGTACTACATTAGCATTCTCTTCCTCTGCCCTTTTTCCAAAAGCTACTTGACTGAGGTGTTTTCTTGTCATTGATTTTAAGCAAAAAATCGGTGACAAAACCACTTTCCCCTGGCTGTTTTAAAAGTCTCTGTACTAATCAGAGTAAATATGGATTAAAACTGAGTAAATATGGATTAAAACTAGTTTCCAATATAGCACTCCTACTATTGACTATTTATTTATTTATTTATTTTATTTAATTTCTATACCGCCCTTCTCCCTAAGGGACTCAGGGCGGTTCACAGGGCATATATAAATAAGTATACAAAAATTAAAAGAAAATTAAACCATGCCCAAATCAAAATATAACAATAGTGAAATAAAAACCAATTAAAAACCCAAATACCCCTTCAGGCCAGACCAGCTAACTCAAACAAATGGGTCTTCAACCCGCGACGGAAGGATCGGAGGTCCGATGCCATCCGGAGCTCAACCGGCAGTTGGTTCCATAGTGCCGGGGCACCCACAGAGAAGGCCCTCCCCCTGGGGGCCACCAGTCGACATTCCCTGACTGGAGGCACCCTGAGGAGGCCCTCTCTGTGGGCACGCACAGGGCGGAGGGGAGTTGACGCCGGCAGCAGGTGGTCCTCGAGGTATCCCGGACCCATGCCATGTAAGGACTTAAAGATCATAACCAAGACCTTGAACCTCACCCGGAAGAGATGTAGGACCAGGGGCTTCCTGCAAACTGCTGAAATTTATCACAGAGGTATAGCCATTTATTTCTGATATTCCTACTACCATTCCCTTTAGATCTCACATTTGCATAAACATATTTTCATTTAGTTCCCACCGTTACCTCAATTATGCGGGGACGGACAAACTTCCTTTCCTTTTTACTTCTGGCAATTCCCAGGACAAATTTTTCCACAGCTTTCGCAACAATTGGCATCTGCTGAGGTGTAGCATTCACCGCACATCTGTGTAGGAGGAATGCATATTTTCACTAAAGAAATGCAGCCATCTGATTTGATTAGACAAATACTCAAATAAACATTTATTCATATTTGACAATTTACCATGAGCTACATTAAAATTAAGAGAAATGTATTATCAATATTGGTCTCTTAGAATGGTGTATTTCTAATGGTACTGGTTAATATTATCTAATGCATTTATCTAACGTTAATTAGTACTAATACACTAATGTATTATTAGTATTTTAATATTATTTATTTAAATTTAAAATGCCATATTAATTATCTCTACTAAAAAAAGCTGATCATTTTTGTTTTATATCTGATATATTTTTTCACTTTTAAATTTGTTCTTTTATTCCCCTCAATTTTTTTCTCTTTATGTTAGTTTATATTTTAATGTCTGTTTTTGAAACTTATTAGATTTTTTTAAAAAAATGGAGGGCTTCTAGGCTTCTTTCAAACACCTTTGTACATGTAAAATTATGGATTCCAAGTAAGTATGGTGGCTCTTTCAAATCTTAGGGAAGCTTCAACTATTCCTTATGCCACACCTGCCATTGTGAGTACAACTTGGCCTCTGGTGAATATAACGAGAAGCCAATTTTCTTTCCGTCTTGAAAGATGCAAAGAACAAGGATGACTGAGAGGAAGATATATCTGTTATTTTTAAGTTCCAAAGGAAGAAGCACATCTAGAGATTACTTGGCAGCTCTGAGGCCAAAATTCCCAAAAAGCCTTGAATACACAGGCCAACATTTTCAAAGCCAACAAACATACTCCCAAGGATACTTGCTTCCAGAAAAGAGCAAATTCCAGTGGACTGAATGACAGACAGGCTAAAGCTATTGTTGATGGTACTCAAGTCCTCATAGTTCATCTCCTAAATGAGTATATTTCTTTGCAGAAAGCCAGCAGAATTGGAAGTCATGAAGTTTGAGTTTTAGTTAGAAAGGTCTGCCTAGAAATGTAGACCTCTGGCATTTACATTCTCAAGGAAATAATCTTAAAATGGAATCTGAGTTTATTTTCTCTTCAGTCTGGAGTCTTACATATAACAATACAAGAAGCTTCTTCAGAAGCTTTAGTCAAATAATTTTATTTTAGATATTAGATTTTCACTGATGGAAATATCTTGGCATAAAGCAGCTATGCAATTGTGATCTACAATCAATTAGTAGTTTTTGAAACTTGAAGTCTAGGAACCAAGCTTTTATCATCTAGGCAGACTCCAATGATGATGACTCCAAATTTGTGGTACTGACTTAACAAGACAGTGATTTTTTTTAGTTCTTTAAAAACTAGTTTTTAGTATTCAGTTAGAAATCATGCATATTCAGTGGTGCCTGCAAGGGTTACAAGGATGAATCCAGACTCACCGCAGGTTGTCACTATTTAAAAGGTATTTCTTGATGCGTGGCAGTTTTCGGAGCACAGACTTAATGTCTGCCATTTCTGCAATTCGCTTCATCAGTTTCACCTGAATAGAAAAAGGTTGGAAGGGAATTAAGAGCAAAAGCCTACATAAGTTCTCCACTGATTTTGCATTTCGGAAGCCCACTGAGATTGGAAAAAATGGTAACATGACCCCCAGTGTGTTGGTTGCCTAGTAAATGAATTCTGTTCAAGTGATTATGGGGATGTTGTAACAATTGTTACGTCTAAGAACCAGTTGTAAGTCACTTTTTTCAATGCCACTGAAACTTTGAATGAATGATTGTAGGCTTTGGACTATCTGTGTTGCATCAATACAAGGAAAATTATCACAGCAACGCTAATGTTTACAGTGAATGCTTAAATGTTTTGAGGACCTTAATCACTAATTCCATGCCTACATTGGGCTGACTAGCAGCTAAGACTTTAGGTTTCCCCCGAAAAGATCAGCAACACATCCCCTATCACAGGGGTGTCAAGCTGCTGGCCCGCGGGCCAGATGCATCATGCCAAAACCGCACCCACCACATTGTGATACATTGTAATATGTCACATGACGTTGTGAGTTTGACACCCCTGTCCTGTCCGAAAGAGAAATTATAGTGTAAAGGAGACAGTATCACTGTATCTCTATGAGGATACTTGGAGCGTTTTATTAAGCTTCAACTATTATATAGTGAAAGAAGATCCACTTTATATGCAGAAGGTCCATTCAATCTTGAGCATCTCCAGTTCAATAATATAAAAAAACCAGGCACTGGAAACAATCTCAGAGTGGTCAATCTTAATGGGCAGAACCGGGCAACACAGAATAAGGGCACTTTCCCACTTTTTAATGTCATTTCACCTGCTCCATCCCATTAAACGTTTCTTGTAATTCTCCTGCAAGGTTCAGAGTCCTGCTTGCTCTAATTAAGGCATAATGATGTCCAGAATCAGGAATGCCATTTGATAGCTCTTGAGCTGTCATTTTAACCAAGACTTTGAAATGATCTTCATCTTCAAAATGAGGGCTGCGAAGAGAAAAGGGAGAAAAAAAGGGACCTCTGTTAAAATAAGATGCAGGAGTAAATTGGGAGGGTTCTTCAAATGTTTACGAACCATATCTCTCAAACTAATAGCCATTATGGATGGAGCCATATGAATGGAGATCTAATTCCATTCATTCTTTTTATATAGTCTTGAAAGGAGCTCAAAGCACCAGCAATTCTCCATACAAGACAATTGTTGGCCTTCTCTTCCTCTTAATTAAAACATCAGCCAAAAGCATTTTTAACCAATTAACCAATATGAAATTATTTACTAAGGTGTTTTAGTATTGCCATTGGAGCTATCCATTGCAGCTGGACAAGCTCATAAATTCAAATATACAAACAAGGAAATATACATCTTCAAAATATTGTTCCCTAAAATGGACCATACTTGTTGAATATTTCAGTCCAGAGATGCATCATGTCAGGCAAGTTTCTGTCCAGGCACAACGAAGAGAAGATCACACCCTAAAGAAAAATTGTAGGAATGAATGAAAAAAGTAAGGCAAAGTGCTAATACCAAGGGAAATTACTTAAAGAACACTGACATGGGATTCTTGGTTTTTTTTTAAAAAAAATTGTCAATGGCAGTTGTGAAAATAAATCCAAAACTGAAATCCAACTCAACAAAGCACACAAAAAAAGATACTAGTCCTTTGTAGATGTACTTTGTAGATGCAAATTTCCTATCCACTAGTGCAGGGGTGTCAAACTCAATTTCATTGAGGGCCGCATCAGCATTGCGGTTGCCCTCAGGGGGCCGGGTGGGCGTGGCCTACTGTGTGGGCGTGGCTAGAGTGCGTATGGCCTACTGTGTGGGCATGGCCAGCTCTACATTGTTGGCCTATGGGGGCCTGGGCAGGAGTGGGACAGATCTGAGGGTCTCTGGCAGAAGGAGGGTCTCTGGGCCAGGGCCAAGGAAGTGGGGGCCGTTCCCTCACTGTTTCTAGGATGGCTTCGCGGGCTGCATGAAACCACTTCGTGGGCTGGATCTGGCCCCCGGGCCTTGTGTTTGACATGTCTGCACTAGTGACTTACTTTAAGATATTCCACTTCACAACTTTAGAACATCTCCACCTTTAAAACTGGAAGGGTTTATTTACACCAAGTCCAATCTCTGGTTTCCCCAGTTCGATACACAAATTCTAATAAAGAATCACCAGTATTTCAATAGGAATTCAGCTTAGATCTTAATGAAGAGTAGAGGCAGTTTCTGCCTAACGTGTGTCAGTCACTTCATCTCCTGAAACTGCCATCCAATCTCCCAAAGACCTGAAACCCCCTCCCCCCACTTCTTCAAAACGTGTTGGATCCATCAGTTGGAGAGGGGGGAAAAAGCAACTTTGATCCAAGTTTCCCTGCTTGGTACTATTTCCTAAGTTTAGGGGGAAAGGCAGCAAGAAGTCTGTGCTGGGCTAAGCTGTCCTTCTGAAATTTTGCCTTTGGAGTGTAGAGCTTGCATTTTGGAAAACGAGTGCATCAGGTTCTTTATAATCAAAAAGCAGCTTTCTTCTCTCCATCAACTTCCCTCCGCCCTGTGCGTTCCCACAGAGGGGGCCTCCTCAGGGTGCCACCGATCAGAGAATGTCGATTGGTGGCCCCCAGGGGGAGGTCCTTCTCTGTGGGCGCCCTGGAGCTATGGAATCGGCTGCCAGTTGAGCTCCGGATGGCGCCCGACCTTCGCTCCTTCCGTCGCGATCTAAAGACATTCTTATTTGAACAAGCCGGCCTGGCCTGATGGGGGATGGGTGGGGTTTTTTACTGTTATTTTAATATTTGTATTACTGTTTTTAGTTGGGCATATATTTAATCTTTAACTTTTGTATCTCTGTATTTTTTATGCTTGCCCTGTTCACCGCCCTGAGTCCTTCGGGAGAAGGGCGGTATATAAATAAAATTATTATTATTATTATTATTATTATTATTATTATTATTATTATTATTATTATTATTATTATTATTATTATCATTATCATTATCATTATCATTATTATTATTTTATACATCTCAGCTTTAAGAAAAGTATGATCAATGAGGGATCCTTGGTGCTGCCTGGGCTTTGTGGTTTTCTTGCAGATGTTTCATTATCCAAAATAGGTAACATCATCAGCGCACCACGTTTGGGCAACGAAACATCCGCAAGGAAACAACAAAGCCCAGGCAGCACCAAGAACCCCTACATTTCTACACGAGCTACAAATATTTTCTTCTCTCAGTGTTATAATAATCAAAGCAATTCCACACCATTTATTATTTGCTTTCCTACCTGTAAGAGTGAACTGGCAATAGAACTAATTATCCAGATAAATGGCGAATTGTCCTTTACTTCTTGGATTTGGAGGGAAGAGTAACTTAAAATTTTTGCCTAGAGGAGCATTTGAGTCTTAAGAACTTAAAACACTCCCCTTCAACTTTTTTGATTTTACCGAAATGCATCCACGGATACTGTACTTTCTATTCCGAATGCATTTGTCCCATATATTTACAAAATAATTGTTATAACAATGCTGGCTGGTGGACCGGAGTTATACTTCAAATAGTGAATGGATTAGAAAACAAAGAGAGAGAAAAAAGCAAGTGAAAAGGTTAAGAGCTAGCTAGCTAGAGAAGGATGCCACTTATTGAATTAGAGCAGAGGTGTCAAAACTGCTGGCCTGGGCATACCTCCAACAATGGGGGAGTAGTCGCAATATGTCGCGACACGTCATGTGACGAGTTTGACACCCCTAAATTAGAGTAAGAATTTAGTCTTGAAATTTCCTAATTAGTAATTCTGTCTGAGGAAAATTTAGACACCAATACTTTGAAGATTTAATTTTGCCTTTATAAATGCAACGCGGTGGCTCAGTGGGTTAGGACGCTGAGCTTGTCGATCAGATGGTTGGCAGTTGGGCGGGTCGAATCCCGAGTGCCGCGTAACAGAGTGAGCGCCTGTTACTCGTCCCAGCTTCTGCCAACCTAGCAGTTCGAAAGCACGTAAAAGCGCAAGTAGAAAAATAGGGACCACTACGGTGGGAAGGTAACAGCGTTCCATGCGCCTTTGGCGTCTAGTCATGCCGGCCACATGACCATGGAGATGTCCTCGGACAAGCGCTGGCTCTTCGGCTTTGAAATGGAGATGAGCACCAGCCCCTAGAGTTGGAAACGACTAGCACACATGTGCGGGGGAACCTTTACCTATGCAACTGACCAGACCTTAACTAGAGATGGACTCACCTGTTCATACATGTCCAGGTGGGAGTCATCTACATTGATATGTGGGCTAACAGAAAGGCCACCTGTTTTCAGATCTATTTCCAAAGCCTGTTCTCGGTAGTTGAGTGCTCCACACCCCATCCTTATGAAAAGAGAAAAGAAACTGGGTTCTCATACAGACTTGTGTGGGTCTGCAAATTATTCACTCTAGATAACTGGGCTTCCATCCTAGGTATTGTATTCATGGTTTTAACTGCCCTGTAAACCGCCCTGAGTCCTACGGGAATAGGGCGGTATACAAATCCAATAAAATAAATAAATAATTATACCCATTCTAATGGCAAGAAGGCAGCCGTACGTGGCCCTGTATAATCCAGTCTTCCCTGGAGCTCGGCATCTCAACTGCCTCCCTTTGTCTTGTGCTTTTGCTAAGAGAAGCAACTCCTAGTTACACAGAGATCTCTGGATTCTGACTGATGAGATGACGCTCAGAGCACTTTGGCTCTTATGTGAAGTGTGACCGAGCCATGTCAGTTATAGTGCAGATACACAAATGTGGTAGCACTAAAAATACAAAATAACAGAGTTGGAAGGGACTTTAGAGTTCTAGTCCAGCACCTGCTCGAGCAAGAATCCCTATACCATTCCAGACAAATGACTGTCCAATCTCTTCTTAAAAACCTCCAGTGTTGGAGTACCCAAAACTTCTGGAGGCAAAACTGATTTAACTGTTCTCACTGTCAGGAAATATCTCCTTAGTTCTTGGTTGCTTTTCTCCTTGATTAGTTTCCATCCATTGCTTCGTGTCCTGCCTTCAGTTGATTTGGAGAATAGGTTGACCTGCTCCTCTTGGTGACCGCCCCTCAAATATTGAAAGATTTCTATCAGATCACCCCAAGTTCTTATCTTCATTAGACTAGAAATACCTGGCCCTCAATCATTCATCATATGTTTAAGCTTCCAGACCCCTAATCATCTTCATTGCTCTTCTATACATTTTTTCTAGGGTCACAGTATCTTTGATGGTGACCAAAACTGGATGCAGGGTTCCAAGTCTGGTCTTACCAGTGCAGTATAAAGTGGTACCAACACTTCACATGATTTTGATGCTATCCCTCTAAACAAATTGTGGCCAGAATTGGCAATCCAACTTAGCTCCTAAGCCAAGTCACTCCTGACAATTCTGGCACAAAATAAGTTGATGGAGAGTATGATTTGGGTGGAAGTGCAGGAAAATTCTTGGACAGAGGCAAAGACTGCTGAAAAAGCTTCAGACATAACCCTCTCTTACTTGGTGATGACACCGCAAAAAAGTGGAACGTAAGGCCGAAGCTCTTCAGGGAGTGTATTCAGGCTGGAAATGGCTCTGAAATAAACTATGCCATTTGTAGGTTGAGCACAATACTGGACAGGGACATCCTCACCTACAGAGAAAAGAGATAACTTCATCAAATGATGTCAGAACTAATTCAACTCACATTAAGCTGTTTTGCCATTCATGTTCTTTTTCCTATCCCTCAAATCTATCATCCAACAAGAGGGAAAGGGGCCACAGGTGCACAAAGTGATGGAACTTCCCAGTATAGGTAACTCCCTTGGGTTATGATGGCAATTGGGGCCATGATTAGCCTTGCTAAGTGATACAGGCATAAAGGGCAAGATGCAAACATAAAGTGCAAAATCACGTGACGGTACCTCCCAGGAGAGCAAATTTGGGAAGTCCAGGTTGCTGTTGTAACTCTAAAATGCATGAGTTATTAAGAGGGAAGAAGCCAGAGTCTCAGGTAAGGAACACAGGTATGCCCAGTAGGGATGAGGACCTGAGAGTCTCAGGTAAGGAACCCAAGTATGCTCAGGAGGGATAAGGGCCTAAGAGGACTGGCACAGGCTGAATGCAAGCGAGTTGTGAAAGGCCAGGGAAGTACCAATGCAGGTCACAGGACCACAGCTTCCTGAGACATCGCAATTGCTAGCCTGGCATCAGAGCACCTGGATCAGAATCATGATATTGTAGGGGTCTTGTGATTACCAGAATTTCAAGGATTGGTTGTACATCCTTTTTTTTTCCAGTGTGCCTATGCAGATCTGGACAGTTGCTGAACAAATTGAGTTAAATCAAGGATTACCTTGGTAAGAATGTCTGAGCACTGTCCTTCTAGGCTGGTTTGTATATATGGAAGAATGATCATGATACACACAGATAGTCCTTAGCTTACAACCCCAACTGGGAACAAGGCAGTTGCTAAATGAGTCACACCCAATTTTAAAACCATTTTTGCCAAGATTAAGCAAACAATTAATGAATCAAGCAGTCATTAATTAAATCTGGGTTTTCCCACTGCTTCTTAGAGCCATCTAGGAAAGTCACAAACAACATCATGTGACCCTGGGATTCTATAACCATCACAAATACATCCTAGCTACCAAGTGCTCAAAATTTTTATCATGTCGCTATGGAACACTGCTATGGTCGTAAGGGTGAGGATGGGGTCTTAAATCAGTTTTTGAGTCCCTTACCACTTTGAATGATTGCTATACAAATAGTTGTTAAGGTGAGAATTACCCATACTTTCAAAGGACTGTTTATAACTCTACTACACTGATACACTAGCACATGTTGTGTAAAAATTGGAGGCTGGGGATTACTGGAACCGAAATCTACCCAGGAGTTTGTGAAGTCTAGGCTCTCCATTTTCTACTTAAGAGAATTTGATCTAATCATTTTATTTTCATCCCCTCAGCCTTCATACTTCAGTTCCCCTAACCTGTAAACGCCATCTCCAGATCAGTATACAGAATCCTTGGTTCAATATCTGAAACTTTCAGAGCAGGAAGACAGGAAGTATCTTGAGGTTTGCTTTGCAGATCAAGCAATTCCAAACCTAGCAGATCAAAGGGAACATCAATTTAGAAATTCCAACAAAACCAGTTACTCAAATTCCCCCACCTTGTAGCATTAGTTAAGGACCTGATAATGTCCTCCAGGGACCCATTTCAGGTCTTTTAAAAGGCTACTTATTATTTCAAAGACCAAGTGAAAAATATAGCTGCAGGGTGTTCAAGAATCAGCTAAGTATCCAAAGAAGAGGAGTGGGGCGGGGGGGGGGGGACAACACTTAGGCTGCAGCATGACACAGCACCCACTGGCTTCCAAACCTTTGGTGATTTTCTAATAGTAAAACCATTTAAAAGCCTACTTTTTACCTCTTACATGTTACATGATGGTGCTTTTAACCCGTTTTAAAATCAAGAGCTAATTGGTCAGAATCTCTACGGGTTTTGAGGTTGGGAATGCTCAAAAGGATTCTTCCAGCAAAACTGTATTAGTCTATGAGACCCAGAATTCCAGGCAAGCTTGTTGGAAATGCTTTCTGGGAGATGCAAGTTGGGAAAAGCTCCCCTGCAGATAGAATTAATCAGACATGAAATTTATGTGAGGAATTAGAAGGATTAAATTTTACTGCCACTTTCTGCATTCGCTGGGGAAAAGAAGCATATGGTGTACCCATGGTTGTAAGAGATCAAGACTGGGGAGACCAGGTTCAAATCTCTCCTCCCCTCTCTGTCATCTGAAGGGATTATGTGCTCTGACCAGGCATTTAGAGAGTAGGTGAAGTGACCAAGATATCAAGTGTTGAATCCAGATAATAGAAAAACAGTAAAAAGAAAAAAGTCTTAGAAAAGACACTGAAGACCACTTCCCACTTGAAAAAGAAACATTAATCAATCAAACAAGGCCACATTTTAATGACTCAGAAGACCTTTTTCATAGATTTGTTTCTTCTCTTCTTCAGAAAGGGCCTCAACCTTCTCTTTCAATTTGTCTGCCTCCATCGCTGCTTGCTTGTCATGGAAAGCCTCATCTGGACTCATAGTGAGTGTTAATCTGTGTGGGTTGTCCTTTGGCCAAGAAAGAAGAATTCTAATCAGTGTAAAAACAATTTCTCTTTGCGCCTGATGCTGTTCAACAACTGACATCAACTGCCTTATTAATTACAGGTAATCCTCGACTTACAACCCTAATAGAGCTTACCCAATTAGCTTGTAAGTCATGCTGATCATAAAGGTCACCATGTGACTGACCCAATTTTTAAGACCTTCTTTGTGGTGGTCGTTATAAGACTCACCATAGTTCCTAAGTGAATCCACTATTGTTAAGTGAATGCCATGATCATTAATTGAACCTATTATTTGTTACAGGGCATCTCTGCCAAAAACTGGAAGTAAAATCTAGGCTTTGGCAATAATGTCATAAACTGTGATCATGTGACTGCAGGACTCTGCAAATTTATTTATTTATTTATTTGTTTGTTTGTTTGTTTATTAATTAATTATTGGGATTTATATGCTGCCCTATCTCCCGAAGGACTCAGGGCGGCTAACAACAATAACGTACAATAAGTACAGAAGTTAAAATAAAAATTAAAATTAAAGGCCCCTGTAGAATAAATAAAAATTAAAATTAAAATAAATTAAAAATTAGAGTTAAAAATTAAAAACATAATTAAAATCCCTGTCAGTCCAGGTCAGCCTGGTGGAACAGGAGTGTTTTGAGGCCGCGGCGAAAGGACTGGAGATCTGGGGCCATCCGAAGCTCAGGGGGGAGCTGGTTCCATAGGTCTGGCGCTCCCAGAGAAGGCCCTCCCCCTGGGGGTCGCTAGCCGACATTGTTTAGCCGACGGTACCCTGAGGAGGCCTTCTCTGTGTGAGCGTACTGGGTGATGGGAAGTCGTTCCCGGCAGCAGACGGTCCTGCAAGTATCCCAGGCCTAAGCCATGTAGGACTTTAAAGGTAAGTACCAGCACCTTAAATCTCATCCGGAGGACAACCGGTAACCAATGCAGCTCACACAGGAAGGGTGTAATATGGGAGTATCGGGTTGCTCCCATCACTATCCGCGCGGCCGCACTCTGCACCAGCTGAAGTCTCCGGGTGGTTTTTAAGGGTAGCCCCAAGGCCATAAATGGGGTCACGTGAGTGGGAGAATCAAAATTTTGCAACAGGATTGTAAGTATCTTATAAGGCAGGGGTCCCCAACCCCCGGCCCATGTACCGGTACCGGGCCACGGCATGCCAGCAACCGGTCCACACAAACAAGCAAAGCCCCATCTGTGGGATGAAGGCAGCACACAAAACCACACACTCTCCAGTCTACGGAAAAACCTCCGTCCATGGAACTGATCCCTGGTGCCCAAAAGGTTGGGGACCTCTGTTATAGGGGATCCACTGGAACTTTGAAGTCACTAAGCCACTATAGTAAATTGAAGACTTACGTATGCCGAATTACAGCCTTCCCTTTGTAAGAAAACCTCTACTAAAGGGAAGAAAACCAGAAGATGCACCAAAGATCACTAATGCCTAGAGTAGTCTAGCACAAGCAAGAAATCACGCAAGCTTTCAGGATGATCTCTATGCAACGCAAAACCCCAATGCTTTGGATTGCAGAGAAACTATTCTGTATGACTGCTGTTGGGCTACTAATTGCCTGGCTAATCACTGTTGGAAACAGGGTTAAAACCAGCCCTACGCAGGTTCAACTGAGTCCTACCTTGAAATATTGTTTTACTTTTCTCTGCAGGAAATGGGGGTCCTCCTCAAGGCAATGCCTGAGCTGAGTTACTTTCTCTGCTATTTTCAAAAGACCAACAGGATCTCCTTCGTGGTTCCAGCAGGAGGCAATATTCTTACAGAAAAAAAGGAGAGTTAGAAAAAAGAATGAAAATATTCCACATGAAGGATATTAAGACTACTGTCTCTCTAGAGCACGGGTGTCAAACATGATCATGTCATATGATGTATCAAGTCATGTCACATGGAGGTGGGATGGGTGTGGCCTCCATGAGATGCATCCAGCCCGTGGGCCGCCAGTTTGACACCGCTTGCTCTAGAGTGAGCTAGTGTGGGTTTTTTTTTCTGTCTGCAGCAGCTGCCACTAGTGGTACCTAAAGATAGCTACACATTCCAGCACATTTTCAACAATTCAGAGAAAAGCTCCCCTTTCCCCCCCAAAAAGAGGAAGAAGAGTGAAGACGGGCAATTTCAAAGTCAATCCCAGTTAGGAACAGTCTGGCCTAAAATGAGAACATCCAACATTATCTCAACTTGGCATCTCCAGCTATGTTTTAAATGCAATTCCAGGCTGGCTAGGAACTCTTGAGACTTTTGTCTGTAGAGAGTTGTAAAATACAAACTGGAGCTTTAATTAGCAGCAGCACTCTAAAGTCTTCCCATCCTAGATCATCTGACCCTTTTTAAATGGGAAGGGAAACCTCGGGTTTTCAACATATAGAACTCAGACTGATGACACTTCTGAAAAGGACTAGGATCTGATTTAAGTATCAAGCTGCTTCATAGGGGATAGGGGATACATAACGCAAGGATTGTCTCAGCATTCCTTCTGCAGCCCTTCTGGCTGTTCCAGAATGGGTGGACTTGAGGTACAGGATAGTAATCGAGGAGCAAAAATATTTTTTGCAAACATCTGAGGCAGGGGTAGGCAACCTTGGCTCTTTTATGACTCGTGGACTTCAACTCCCAGAATTCCTGAGTCAGCTATGCTGAGGGAAAAGGGAGAGGCTTCCAAGCTGAGTCATGCTGGCTCAGGAATTCTGGGAGTTGAAGTCCACGAGTCATAAAAGAGCCAAGGTTGCCTACCCCTAATCTAAGGCATCCATTTCTCCCTTTTAAAATTCATCCCAATCCACCAAAACCCACTTTACAACTACAGCGTCTCAAGTGTGGTTCTTGAATCCAGAAAAGATCAGAAATATTGACTTAGATGCTCCAGATGAAGTAATTATTATGGGCTTGAGTCAATCAATGTTCTACTTTTTTATTCTTCTTGACTGGAAATTTCCATTTTGTTCAGAAGCGTTTCCCTTATATTCAAGCCTTAAGTTAGTGAGATTTCTGCAATTCCACAGAGAAGAACATCACGATCATGGATCCCAACACATCTTGACTGTCTTACAAGAGATTCTGTGATGCATCTTTACTATTTACACTCTAGACTTGCATCCTAAAATCCTTTTGTAAATGTTTAAGAAGTGTGCAGTGGGGACTTTCCCATACAAGGAATGTTCAAAAGGCTTGTTTGCACATGTTATGGCTGATTCTAGGGGAGAAGCATCCCTTACTGAAGCCAAGACAAGTCCAAAACGGGTTGACTGATGCTTCATCTGGATCTCAATTTTGTGGAGTAAAGCTTCAATCCTTTCTTTCTCAAATCCATTCCTGAGGATGAAAAGAAGACATTTAATTTTGTTCAAGAATAACAAGGACTCAAGTTTTTGAATGAAATTTAATCATATAGCATAGACTATTCAACTACTATAGAAATTACATGGAAGGTGGGGATGGATCTGATTTTTTTAAAAAAAAACCCCAAAGGAATTAATTTCAGGCACTCTTCATTTACGGATCTAACTGGGACTAGGAAGTCCATCACTAAACAATGTGATAATAATGGGGGGGGGGGGGAAATCACATGACTACACCAGCTTATGACAGCAGTTCCTACAATTCCAGCTCACGTCCTTAAGCAAAGTCCTTAAGTGAGATGTCACAGGACCTCAACCTGTAATTTCCTGTTGGCTTCCCCATTGATTTAGGTTCACATGTCGTGATGGCCAGAACTTTTGAGAACAGGTCATAAGTCTCACTCAACACAATTGCTAAAGGAGTGGTTGTTAAGTGAGGAATTCCTTAATGATTATTTTGTATTCCCTTACTACATGATGACTCAGATGTGGTGCTTCCCTACTTATCCCCCACCAACCATCTAGTTGCTCAAGTATAGCAACTGTAAGGTCCCACCCCAATCCACGTCTTAGGAAAGAAGAACTCTTGGAGACAGAATTGTCCAAAAAGGAACTTTTACTAAAACATAATTGTCAGTGGAAAATCTAGACAGGATCTGAAAACTGTGTTACAGGTTGGTACTTTTAAAGTGTGCCCGAGTGAAACCCCCTCCCCTCAGTCCATTTGGTCAGTCCCAGATCAATTAAGGTTCAGGTGTCAAAACCTTCCAAGGGAAAAGGGATCTTCCATGCCCTTAGGACATTTCCTTCCTCCCTTTCAGATTCTAATGGAGATACAAACCAGATCTCTCCCCCCCTTCCCTTTCTTTGTTCTTCTCAGTTCAAAGGTTCTTCCCCTGGGGCCTCCAGGCTGGCTGAAATAAACACCCTTGGAACAAATGGATAAGGATGGCCAATTAACATCTTCTCTCCTCCTCCTTGGGAATGGCAGAATCCAGTGAGGGATGTAAGATTTTAGAACATACAGATAGGGATTTATGAATGGGATATAAATGGATTCTGACAGCAACATTAAAAGACAAGACACACCAAAGCTTGCATCAAGTTTCAGCAAAAAAAAAACAAAACACCTTACAGGTAGTCCTCAACTTAAAACCATTCATTTAGTGACCATTTGAAGCTACAACAGCTCTGAAAAAAGTGACTTATGACCATTTTCACACTTATGAACACTGCAGCATCTCTGTGGTTACGTGATCAAAATTAAGACACTTCCAAATTGGCAGGTATTTATGATGGTTGCAGTGTCCCAGGGTCATGTGATAACCTTCTGCAATTTTCTGACAAAGAAAGTTAGCCAGATTCATATAACAACCATGTTACCAACTTAATTGCAGTGAACTATGGCAAAAAGGCATAAAATGGGATAATTCACTTAACTGTCTTCTTTAGCAATGGATATTTTGGGCTCAGCTGCGGTAAGTTGAGAACTACTCAATATTACATTTTAGCCATAAAGATCTGCATTCCTCCATCTCGGCTTTCATTCTTTTTTTTTCTTTCAAGGTTCAATTTTCAGCTTTTAGGTGTTAATTGTACATCAAACGGATACTCAAAAGTTTACACATTCGTTTTTTATAATGAGGTTCATAAACAGCAAAATTATCTCAAATCTTTTACAACAGCTGGGAATAGAGTATAAATTTAAGAGGTTTCCTTTACCCGCACAGAAATTATGAACCATCATCACTACTGCCACAAGTTTAAAGTAAGCAGCATCCTAGCTATTTCTTTTTACAATAGTGCAACAATTAAAAAATTGATTGTCCTTACTCAATAACTTCATCGATAGTTTTAGCAATAATTTGCTTTATGGTGTCTATGCTTTCTTCAGAAATCCCTTGAAGGCCTACAGTGAAATAAGCTTCTCGGGTAGATAAGTTAATCCTAGAAACAGACAGAATACAAAAATCTTATTAGAATTTAAACATTGGAAAGCTGGATCTTGACAGAAAAAGCTCATTTCACGTTTTGCAATAAACCACAATGGGTTTTATTTGTGGCTTAACATGAATGTGGGAACCCTCTAATATGATTTAGTGTCAGGGATGAGCCAAGCTCCCAAGACTTATACAACAAATATGGCTAAACAACAAATATGGATCAGTGGGCAGCTAAACAGAAGCTAATTTGCTGGGAGAAAGCTCAAAACCACATTTCAGCAGACACATTCCTTTGGTCTCCTAATTCAATGCAGGGGGGCTGAAGTCTTAAGAGAAATTTTATATACAAGATTACATTCACCTATGTTCTTATTCTGTGGTAGCACAGTGGTTAGAATGCGATATTGCAGGCTAACTCTGCTCACTGCAAGCAGTTTGATCCTGATGGGCTCAAAGTCGACTCGGCCTTCCGTGGTTGGTAAAATGAGGACCCAGATTGTTAGGGACAATATGCTGACATTTGAAAACCGTTCAGAGAGGGCTATAAAGAACTATGGGGCAGTATACAAAGTCTACATGCTATTGTTATTTTAATCTTTCTGAACTCCCACACAAAATTCCATTTATTTCAAGCTTCTCCAAAGCTTGATTAGCCCTTTTTCTAAACACCCCATCTAAGAAATCATAGTAAATTTGTTACACCATTGAGATAGATAGAAAGCCACCAGCAAAATACTTACCCAACATCTGGTGAAAAATCTGTTCCAAGACCGGCTTCAATCAAAGCTTTATAAAATGGAGAATTTGGCCCACCAACCAATAGAGAAGATAAAAAGTTTAGCATGAAGGTTTCAAAATTATCTGTAATACTAAACATAAGAGAAAAAAAATTGGATACTGTAGGATTCAATACAACAATTCGTTTAGTGACCATTCAAAGTTACAACAGCACTGAAAAAAGTGACTTACAAGTGGTTCTCACATGCCCATTGTAGCATTTCCCCATAGTCACATGATCAAAATTCAGGCGCTTGGCAATTGGAATGTATTTGTGACAGTTGCAGTCTTGAGGTCATGTGACCACCATTTGTAATCTTCCCAAAAGTCAATGGGGGAAAGCCAGATTCACTTAATTACTGCATATTTCACTTAAATGTGATTCGCTTAACAACCTTGGCAAAAAAGGTTATAAAATGGGGCAAAGCTCACTTAACAATTGACTTGCTTAGCAATGGAAATTTTGGTCTCTATGGCAATCATACATCAAGGACTACCCATATATGTAGCAGAGATATCATTTCTTGTTACAGAAGTTTTAGAAAAGGGCCAGACCGTTTTCCTGGAGAAGAAACACATTTCATTGTTCCCTCCAAAATTCAAAGTGGAGCGGCTTAGTTAATGAGAGAAAGAAGGTTTAATAGCGTTATAATTTTCCTAAACCTGGTGCGTTGGACTCCTAGGTCAAATTCAAGGTGCTGATTTTAACCAACATGGCTTGGCACCTTACCAGGATCTTCTCTAAGTTAGAATTGACCCATCCAATGTGTTTATCCTGAGAAGACCCCAACACTCAATAGAATAAAAGAAGTGAAGAATTAAGAGTCTCAATTTTTTAGTGTTAGCCAGCTCTCCTCTTCATGGATATCTGGATCCTTATGATGTGTAGGGAGTCCACGTTGCTGGCTATTAGCACGCTAAGTGTTCCAAAAGCCTTTTGGTGAGGGCAGTGAATTTGAATATGGAAATTTGAATTTGAATATAGAGCCTTGGTGGAGCAGTGGGCTAATGCCTCCTTAAGTAACACCAGCTGCCTGCAATTAGTGCAGGTTCGCGTCCCACCAGGCTCAAGGTTGACTCAGCCTTCCGTCCTTCCGAGGTAGGTAAAATGAGGACCCAGATTGTTGGGGGCAATTAAGCTGACTTTGTAGATTATGCCGCTTGGGGGTGTGTGTGAAAGCCCTAATAAGCAGGCATATACATAGAATGAAGGCTACTGCTAAGCTTGTAAGCCGCCCTGAGTCTTCGGAGAAGGGCGGGATATAAATGGAAATAAAATAAAAAATTAATAAATAAAATAAAATTCCTGATATGACTAAATATAACCAATGTAGTCTGGTGATGTACAAAACATATCTTGTGCATTTACTCACTTTTCACGTTCTTTTGACTCATTACAGGTACTCCTCAACTTACAACAGTTCGTTTATTGACCGTTAAAAAGGACATCGAAAAGTGACTTATGACCATTGTTCGCATTTATAACCACTGCAGCACCCCCACGGTGACGTGAACAAAATTCAGATGCTTGGCAACTGACTCATATTTATGACAATGGCAGTGTCCAGTGGTCATGTGATCAATTTTTATGACCTAACAAGCAAAGTCAACGAGGCATCCAGATTCACTTAACAACTGTGTTACTAACATAACAACTGTAGAGATTCACTTAACAACTATCGCAAGAAAGGTGGTAAAATGGAGCAAAACTCACTTATCAAACGTCTTGCTTAGCAACAGAAATTTTGGGCCCAATTGTGGTTGCAAGTCAAGGACTACCTGTACTAATTTCATATACAAGTTGCCCTCAACTTGCAATGGCGACTGGCACAGGAATTTCCACTGTTAAGTGATGCGGTCATAAAGTATACTTGCATTGCTTAATGACAGTAATCTTTGCAGTCCCGGTTACTGTTGTTAACTGAATCCCATGGTTGTTAGGCGAAGCAACTTCTTGCTGGCTTCCCACAACCAAAGGGAAAGGGAAAGTCTAGGTCAGAGAAAGTGCGTTTGAGAGAATGGTGTGGGTCAGGGAGGGTGCACAAGAAACTCAGCGCTGGTTAGGAAGAATACAGAAATGGCTGACACAGCAGGAAGAACTGGAGAGTTGTATGGTTGAACAACTGTAGGGCATTAAGTTGGATTAAAGTTGGGATATGCAATTGAAGGCAGGAAGATCCCCCTAACTACTTTCCAGGTTCTTTCATAGCAGAAAATGATGAATGGAATCCTCAGCTGCATAGATTAGTATGATTCTGTTCAGATAAATAACTCTGCTAATCCCAGTTACGTACTCTGCTAGGAGAAAGCCGACGCTGACCGTTGTCTGCTTCTTAGAGTCAGCAGCCAATGAATCTGCAGCACACGTCACATGGTGTTCCCTCTGCAAAAAGACACAACAACTAGCAAACAGGACATTGTCTTTATCCCAAGTATTTTATAATGGTTTGGCCAAAACCCAGCACTTACTTCTGGTTTTCTGCAAAACTGTGCCATAGTGAATAATGGGTTTACTTAATAACTGTGAAATTCAGAGTTATGACTCCCACATTTGCTTACAGTCACTGCAAAAAATGTAAAATCGTGATCAACCTGTTCTTGACTGCTGACTGCTATGAAATGGGCAGGCTCCACTGTGGTTGTAACTTGAGGACTGTAACTGTATGTTCTTAGCCAAAAGGCACTTCAAAGTGCCAAGTATGGAAATGATCCTATCTGGTTCCAGCCTTTAGTCCATTAAAGCTAGGCAATACTGAGGAACTGGAAAGAGTCCAGGGAAGAGCAGTAAAGAGGGTAAAGGTAAAGGTTCCCCCGCACATGCATGCTAGTCGTTTCCGACTCTAGGGGATGGTGCTCATCTCCGTTTCAAAGCCGAAGAGCCAGCGCTTGTCCGAGGACGTCTCCGTGATCATGTGGCTGGCATGACTAGACGCCAAAGGCGCACGGAACGCTGTTACCTTCCCACCGTAGTGGTCCCTATTTTTCTACTTGCATTTTTACATGTTTTTGAACTGCTAGGTTGGCAGAAGCTGGGACGAGTAACAGGCCTCACTCTGCTACGTGGCACTCAGGATTCGACCCGCCAAACTGCCGACCTTCTGACCGACAAGCTCAGCGTCCTAACCCACTGAGCCACCGTGTCCCTAAGGGTAAAGGGGGCTAAATCCCATGAAGGGTGCTTAAAGGAAATTAAAGAAGAGAAGGCTAAGGGAAAACATGACGGAAGAAGAGGAAGTATATTTATTCACTTTAGCATGTAAGGATAGAAGCTTTGCATTGAGAGATCCAAACTTGAACTAAGAAAGAATTTCCTGACTATAAGACTATTAAAGCAACGGAACAGCCTGGCTCATGAAATTATGGGAGTTCCATCACTGGAGATTTTCAAGGAAAGATTGGATTGGCATTTGTCCAGAATGATGTATTTCTACATTATTGCAGAAGACTTCCAGACCCCTTCCAATTTCTGATTCCAGGTAGTGAAGTCTTTTTGATCCCTGAATTGCAACTGGCATATTTTTCCTGTAAGATAAGATGGACAAACCCAGGAGGGTGGGGCTCTCTAGGACAGGGCTTTTCAACCTTTTCATCCGTTGTACCACTTTTACGATATGGCAATATTCGAGTACCACCAGTCACCCAGCAAGGGGTCAAAAACTTGATGACAAAAAAGAAAAAAAAAAGTGATAAAGTACAG
Source organism: Vipera ursinii (assembly GCF_947247035.1). Classification (NCBI taxonomy): domain Eukaryota; kingdom Metazoa; phylum Chordata; class Lepidosauria; order Squamata; family Viperidae; genus Vipera; species Vipera ursinii. The sequence continues at coordinate 115,642,726 of NC_139517.1, read as the reverse complement.
GTAGTCCTCCACTTACAACAGTTCACTTAGCGACTGTTCGAAGTTACAATGGCACTGAATAAAGTGACTTATGACCATTTTTCACATTTATGAGCATTTCAGCATCTCCAGGGTCATGTGATTTACATTCGGACGCGTGGCAACTGAATCATATTTATGATGGCTGCAGTGTCTCAAGGTCATGTGATCCCCTTTTGCAACCTTTTGACCAGCAAAGTCAATGGGGAAGGCAGATTCACTTAACCTTTTATATCAGGGGTGTCAAACTCAATCTCTTTTTTTTCTTTTTAATTTTATTGATTTTCTAATGTTACAATTATATCTTTGAAAAGCAATGTGTCGAGCTCAATTTCATTGAGGGCCACATTAGCATTGTGGTTACCGTGGGGGTGCGTGGGGTGGGGTGTGTTCCTTCCTTCCTTTTTCTCTTCCATCCTGCCTCCCTCCTTCTCCTTCTTTTTTCTTTCTCCATCTCCTTTCTTTCTTTCTCTCTTCCTTTCTTCCTCCCCTCTTCCTTTCCCTCCTTCTCATTCCCACCTCCTTCCTTCCTCCCTCCCATCCTGCCTCCTTCTCATTCCCATCTCCTTCCTTCCTTCTCTTGCTATTTGACCTTTCTCAACTGAACTTACAGATATGGAACTTAAGAACATTGCCCACGCACAAAGGACGGAATCACAGCCTTAGACATTTGTATCTGGACTGGATCTACCACCAATGAAGCCAACTCTCCTCTGGCAAGAGAAACCACAGAAATCCCGGGGCATTCAAAACACAGCAAAGAAAACAAAACTCACAGGCTTGTCCCAGATTTGCTGGGATGGGACAGTAGTGTTGGGTTCAATTTTCTGGAATTTACACAGGGCTTCCTCATGGATTTGTTTCAAATGTTGCTCTAATGGGAAGTTACCGTAAGTGAAGAACCTACAATGGAAGGTAAATTTATTCATTATTTCTGGCCAAGGAGGGTGGGAAACCCTAGAAAACCCCATTCATGTATATAGGAGAGAGCAGATATCACAGGATAGATAGCGTGTTGATAGCTTATTCTATACTATCATGTTAAATATTGCTCTAAAGCAGTGTTTTTCCACCTCGGCAACTTTAAGACACCTATTCCCAGGATTCCCTTGCTAGCATGCTGGGGCAAGGAATTCTGGGAGTTAAAGTCCACACATCTTAAGACACTCCTCTAGAAGAGCTGCTGAAACCCTTGGCCTTCAGGTCTTGCTGAAGGGATGTGAGGGCTATACTTTGCCAGTCAAAAATTTCCAGTTCTGCTATGACCTCTGTCTAAGAGCAGCTTCTTTTTTTTACTGCAGACACATGCAGAAGGAACAGAGAGACATTCCTGAACCTCTTTGCGTATACAAATCAACATGTTCATTACTTATTCATTTGGAAAAGAAATAAACACACATTTCCCTCTCCCTCAATGGCTCTAGATAGCTTGCAAAGTGATTGTAAAAAATAACCATAATCACAACATAAAAGAAAAAAATATGAAATAATAAAAAGCAGAAATGGACACATTAGCAGCAGGTTGAAAAAGCTGGTCAAGTAAAGATGTTTTGAGTTAACCTAAGACAGCAAGAAGACCCAATTCAATTTTGGTGGCCCTTTGTATAAGGGAGAAAGCAGAATTAATTGCTATTTTTTTAAAAAAAGAAAGCCATTTATTGTCTTTGTACTGGGCATTTCTTCAAATAGCCCATTCAAGTCATCCACGTCCTTGCAATTAAATAGTCTCAATTAATCACAGTTTCCCTAAACAAGAATTTTATTAACTTCCAGGCCAGACTTTTTAAACAATCTTCATCTTTTCTTAATATCCTAGACCAGGGGTCGGCAACCTCGGCTCTTTTATGACTCGTGGACTTCAACTCCCAGAATTCATGAGCCAGCATAGCTGGCTCAGGAATTCTGGGAGTTGAAGTCCACGAGTCATAAAAGAGCCGAGGTTGCCGACCCCTGTCCTAGACTGTTGGTCTTCCAGTTCTAAAGAGATTTAGCTATGATTAATAAGAGACTTCCTGACTTAATTTTGTTAGATCAGAAGGGCTGCACGTTTAGGAAAAAAGGATAGCAGAATACAAAAATCAAAGCTATTTTGCTATCTTGAGTTCTGTCATTAGCTGAATAACAAAGCAGTTGTTGTGCAATTATTATTAATGGCCCAAGTTTCTCTTCCTTTCGTCTTTCCTTCCAATACCTTGCATTGCTGGGATGATAATGAGTAGCATGGAAGTGTTTCAGCTGTTCCCAGGACAGATCAGGGATCTTCAATGGATCACCACCAGACACAACGGCATATGTGTGATCAGGAAGCATTTTGTTTTGAAGGTGCTGAGAGAAAACTCTCTCATTATCTGCCTTAAAATAAATATTTTATTGAATAAGAATAAATGAACAGATCATCTATGGTCAAACACTATAGAACACCTCTGGGGACTGATGATCTCTAGGGCTGCAAAGATACCGGTAGTCCTGGACCTACATCCATTTGTTTAGTGACTGTTCAAAGTTATAACGGCACTGAAAAAGTGACCTATGACCATTTTTCATACTTATATGACTGTTGCATCATCCTCATGGTCACATTATCAAAAGCACCCAAAGGCAGAACAAGAAGCAATGGATGGAAACTAATCAAGGAGAGAAGCAACCTAGAACTAAGGAGAAACTTCCTGACAGTTAAAACAACTAACCAGTGGAACAACCTGCCTCCAGAAGCAGTGAATGCTCCAACACTGGAAATTTTTAAGAATTTGTCCGAAATGGTATAGGGTTTCCTGCCTGAGCAGGGGGTTGGGCTAGATGACCTCCAAGGTCCCTTCCAACTTTATTATTATTACTATTAAAATTCAGCCATTCATATTGCAGTGTCCCAGGGTCATGTGATCACCATTTTATGACCTTCTGACAAGCAAAGTCAACGGGGAAAGCCAGATACACTTAACAACTGTTACTAACTTAACAGCCACAGTGATTCACTTAAGAACTGTGGCAAAAATGGCCATAAAATGGCAAAATTCACTTAACTGTCTCACTTAGAAATGGACATTTTGTGCTCAGTTGTGATTGTTGAGAACTACCTGTATTTGATTTGGATTCGGTATCATTTTATAAACGTGTTTGACAAAACATACTTAAAACAAGCCATGGTTTGGTACACAGTAGGAACATCATGTCTAAACCTGCCAAACAAAGAGGAGACTTAAAAACCACCTTGCTGGCTGAAAATGAATTCACCCAACAAGTCATTTATAAAATAAATGTTAACCAGTGCAAGAACTTTTGAATCCTGCACCCTTTACCATCTCAGCGAGTTTTGAGCCTCATAATAATAATTCCTTAAAAATGTTATCTTATCCGTCTCTCATTTGAGCTTGCCATCACTCAAATAATTATTTTACGGCAGCACCCCAGGAATTTTCAACAAGCCAAAAGTGTAACAATAAAACAGGGCTTACAAAAGCTCCCTTCATTTCGTTAAATACAACTCCTTTGAAAGTTAACGGAGTCCGAGAATCTGTTGGGCTCTCATGTTCCAGTCTCCATCCTTCCTGCCTGAAGAGATTTCAAACATACAAAACACGAGTTAAGAATTCTTCTGGATGATACATCACAGTTCTGTCCATCAGCTGGATCACAAAATCTTACCAGAAATCTAGAAGCCTCAAAGAAGGAAAAAACACAGCATCCAGGTAAACAGAAAGAAGATTCTGGAAGTCCTTGGGATTTTGGGTAGAAAACGGGTAGAGTGTGTAATCACTAGCTGCATAAGATGACAAAAATAAAAAATGAAATGGTTCAAAATTAAATCCATGAGTTTTACAGCTCATTTAGGGTGATGAATGCTTTGCAATCTTCATCTCATTTTCAAATAGAGCCCTCTATCGTATTATTTTTATTGAAGCAATTTTAAACCAGATAGACACTACACATATTAGAAAAATAAACAAAGGTAATAAGAATAGGAAAAATAGAAAAAGAAAGGAAGAAAAAGAAGATAGTGACTTCTGATCTTTTTGATGGCAGTTATAAATGTGTTTATATTTTACTCTCTCCCTCGTTACATAATTCTTTCTATAAGCTATTTTTCTAATACTCAAATACATAAATCACAAATTCATTTTCTTTTTTCAACAAAAAGCCCACAAGGATGTTCAGTTTTTTGGTTTTCAGTCACTTATAAATCTCTAATCAAACAAGTTAATTTTGCTATGTCTGCTATTTATCACCTTCATCAACCAATCCTCCACTATTTCACAGTCTGTTTGTTTGTTTGCTGCCCATCTAACTACCCAAATGGACACTGGTGTCTTGCAAGATAAAAAATAGAAATAAAAAACAATTACAAATATATGAGATATTTATATTTATAAATCTGTAACAATTAAAATTGTAAGAATTAAATAGCTGTTAATAATACCTTTGTACATATAATAGTCCTGAAACAATAATCATGTCTAAAAATAATCTTCCATGTCTGTTTTTTAATTAATTTTTCAATAATTCCAATGTTATTCATGTTATTTCTGATGTTTTGATAACATGTGCCATTTCTTAAGAGACCCAATTCTATGGAAAGTTTGAGAAATAAATACAGATAGTTCTTGGCTTACAACAGTTCATTTAGTGATCATTCAAAGTTACAACAGCAGTGAAAAAGCGACTTTTTTCATACTTACGACCGTTGCAGCATCCCCATGATCATGCAATCAAAATTTGGATGCTTGGCAATTGGTTCATAGTTATGATGGTTGCAGTGTCCCAGGGTCATGTGATCAGCTTTTGCGATCTTGTGGCAAACAAGGTCAATGGGGAAGCTAGTTTCACTTAACAACCATGTTACTAACTTAACAACACCGCAGATACTCACTTAACAACCATCAAGAAAAGTTGTAAAATGGGGCAAAACTCGCTTAACAAATGTCTCACTTAGCAACATAAATTTTGAGCTCAGTTATGGTTGTAAGTCAAGGACTACCTGTACAAAATGCAAGAAAAAAAGAGATATAAAAAAAAACTGCAAGGAGGGGATGGTACCAGCTTTCAGCATCCTTCAGCTGCTCCCAAGCTGTTTTGGGCTACTGAGGATCAAATTCAACATTGATTGGAAGACCACAGGATATAAATCTGAGATCACAGCTCACTGTGTCATAAAATGCCACTAGAAAATTATGAAAGGGGATAGAAAAATGGTACCCTACAAGAAAGATTATGTATGACTTGCTGCTGGAGCAAGTGTGAACACTCTACTGCAGACATGTCAAACTAGCGACGTCACGTGATGTCATGCGATGTATTGGAACTTTTTCCCATTGCCGGCAATGGGATGGGTGCGGTTTCTCTGTGACGCTCCGGCCCGCGGGCCGGCAGTTTGACACCCCTGCTCTACTGCCTCCCACTCATGGACTGCAAGTTAAAATTGGGTATGTCTTGTCTAACAAAAACATATGAAGAAGAGTTACAGGAACTGGGCATGGCTAGTCTAGTGAAGAGAAGGACCAGGGGTGACATGATAGCAGTCTTCCGATATTTAAGGAGTTGTCTCAAAGAAGAGGGGGATCAAGCTTTTCTCCAAAGCATCTGAAGGCAGGACAAGAAGCAATGGATGGAAGCTAATTAAGAAAGAACCAACTTAGAATTAAGAAGAAATTTCATGACATGAGAACAATTAATGAGTGGAACAGGTGTGGGTTGTGGGTTCTCCCATCACTGGAAGTTTTCAAGAACAGATTGGATAGCTATTTGTCTGAAATGGGTCTTCTGCTGAAGCTGGGAGCTGGACTAGAAGACCTCCAAGTCCCTCCCAATGTACCTGTTATTCTGTAAGGCCTTAGCAATGTGTCATTTGTAATCAGCAGTTTACTCTCCTGCTGTCCATCATACCCTATACCAGGGGTAGGCAACCTCGGCTCTTTTATGACTCATGGACTTCAACTCCCAGGATTCCCGAGCCAGCTTGGCTGGCTCAGGAATTCTGGGAGTTGAAGTCCATGAGTCATAAAAGAGCCGAGGTTGCCTACCCCTGTCCTATACAATGTTGATAGTTCTAATTGTCACTATACGTTTGTTAACTACTAAGCAAGTCAGGTTCTTCTTTGTTCTGTCAGCTTGAGGGTTTGTGTGTATCTTAGCAACCTTGTTTGGACAACTGTCTTGTTGGCATTCAAGATGCAGAATTTACCTTAGAAAAAAAGTAATTGACATTACAGATTTTGTTGCACAAATGAGATGCCACAAACAGACCGGAAAATTCACAAAGCTGCCGGTTTCCATTTCCTCACCTGTAAATGCATTCATGAAGGTAGAGAGCGACCGATTCAGCATTTTGAAAAAGGGATCTCTGACAGGATACTTCTCTGACCCACACAGTACAGTGTGTTCAAGGATGTGGGGAACCCCTGTATTGTCCATGGGGGTGGTCCGGAACTGAACACTATAAAACAAACAAGGGAAAAAATTGTCTTTTAATTTTTCTTCTCAGATACCTTTTCTTTCAAGATAGCGTACAATCAAAAAGCAAAACACTAGTAAAACACAACAGCATAATATTGCTGTAAGGCCTACCCTTGTGCATATACTGTTATTCTAGTTTTACCCAACTTCTGTTCATTTTAATCCTTTCACGCTTTTATACTGTTGCTTTTACGATGTGGTAAGCCACCCAAAGTCACTCAATAGTGAGATGGGCAGCATTTAAATTTAATAAGCGAACAGCTTATAATATGCATGCTGCCGAATGCATGAGGAAAAATGTTCACGCACATCTCTCCTAATCCACTCTCTCGAGAAGCAGAACCAACCAACATGCCATTAAAGTCAGCTTCCCAAATGAGTGGATGTCTGAAACCATGATTTCTGACAGAAAACAAGAATTACTTTAAGGCCCCAATGAATTCAAAACTTTGGTGCTGTAACTTAATACTTCTAAACCAAAGGTGAATAACAAAAATACCAGACATTTTAAGAGCAGATATGATGCATGGCCTCAAAGGCTTTGAAGACCAGATGATCCACAAAAAAATCCATTATTCAGCATTCTTGACCTGAATAGATTGTTGGAATCTTCTCGTGCCACATGCAAATACTGGGCTCCGGTCTTGTCATGGTGGAGTTTAACAGCCGTCAAGAAAAACTCAGGAACTACCGTCACCTAATAAATAAACAAACAAACAAACAAACACACACACCTCTACGAATTAAAACAAATTAAGCTACCAGCACTTCTGCAAAGCTTGAGTTCACAATCCATGCCCAACCAGACTGCCCCAGAAGGTCAGCTGGAAGGACAATCATGTTTGGCTGACCAGCTTCAAGCCAGTTGTGTACCCCAAACTGAAACACATGTAGCACATCAGGATGATGGTTCTCAAAATCATTTCTCAGAAGCATCCTGAGCTTTCTCAAGAATATTCCCTTTTCCACCTTACTGTTCTACATTTACAGGTAATCCTCTTTTAGCGACCACAACTGGGATTGGCAATGCTTAGTAAAGAAGTTGCTAGGGAAAATCACAATTGGGCATATCATCTTGTCACCTGCAAAATTGCCAATATGAGGATTGTCTCAGAGCTGAGTCATAAGTGGGAACATCTCTCAATTAGGCCATTGCTAAACAAGGACTATCTGCATTTGTTAGTTTCCTAGATTTGACTCAAGGCAGTTTATACCAAAATTCTCTTAAATTGTTTTTTTCTGCAAGGGATGCTTGCTGCAAAAATATGACAAGTCAGTGAATTTTCATGCTGTTTGTTCTGATCCTTGGTCCTAGACCACCCCATTCGTCCTCTGTCTTTGCACCATGCAAATCCAGGTTTGTGTCACAACCTCCATCAAAGGCTCCAACAGATATTAGCAATCTCTACATTAGCAAGCTCTAACTGGGTATACAGGTGAAACTCGAAAAATTAGAATATTGTGCAAAGTTCATTTATTTCAGTAATGCAACTTAAAAGGGGAAACTAATATATGAGATAGACTCATTACATGCAAAGCAAGATAGTTCAAGCCGTGATTTCTCATAATTGTGATTATGGCATACACCTCATGAAAACCCCAAATCCACAATCTCAGAAAATTAGAATATTACATGCAATCAATAAAACAAGGAGTGTACGTAGAACAATATCGGACCTCTGAAAAGTATAAGCATGCATATGTACTCAGTACTTGGTTTGGGCCCCTTTTGCAGCAATTACTGCCTCAATGCGGCGTGGCATGGAAGCTATCAGCCTGTGGCACTGCTGAGGTGTTATGGAAGACCAGGATGCTTCAATAGCGGCCTTCAGCTCTTCTGCATTGTTCGGTCTCAGGTCTCTCATCTTTTTCTTGGCAATGCCCCATAGATTCTCTATGGCAGGGGTGTCAAACTCAATTTCATTGAGGGCCGCATCAGCATTGTGGTTGCCCTCAGGGGGCCGGGTGGGTATGGTCAGGGTGGGCATGGCCTACTGGGTGGGCATGGCTAAAGTGCGTATGGCCTACTGGGTGGGCATGGCCAGCTCTACATCGTTCGCATCAAGGGTGACTATGGGGGCCTGGGCAGGAGTGGGACAGATCTGAGGGTCTCTGGCAGAAGGAGGGTCTCTGGGCCAGGGCCAAGGCAGTGGGGGCCATTCCCTCACTGTTTCCAGGATGGCTTTGCGGGCCACATGAAACCACTTTGCGGGCTGGATCCAGTCCCCGGGCCTTGTGTTTGACATGTCTGCTCTATGGGGTTCAGGTCAGGCGAGTTTGCTGGTCAATCAAGCATAGTAATCCCACAGTCACTGAACCAGGTTTTGGTGCTTTTGGCAGTGTGGGTAGGTGCTAAGTCCTGCTGGAAAATGAAGTCAGCATCCCCATAAAGCTCGTCTGCAGAAGGAAGCATGAAGTGCTCCAAAATCTCCTGGTAGATGGCTGCGTTGACCCTGGACTTAATGAAGCACAGTGGACCAACACCAGCAGATGACATTGCTCCCTCAGTCCACTCCTTGTGAAAGTCCCCAACACTTTTGAATGGCCTTTTCCTGACAATCCTCTCCAGGCTGCGGTCATCCCTGCTGCTTGTGCACCTTTTTCTTCCACACTTTTCTCTTCCACATAACTTTCTATTAATGTGCTTTGATACAGCACTTGGGGAACATCCAACTTCTTTTGCAATTACCTTTTGAGGCTTTCCCTCCTTATGGAAGGTGTCAATGATGTTTTTCTGCACAACTGTCAGGTCAGCAGTCTTCCCCATGTTTGTGATTCCTACTGAACCAGACTGAGAGACCATTTAAAGGCTCAGGAACCCTCTGCAGGTGTTATGGCTTAATTAGCTGATTAGAGTGGGACACTTTGAGCCTAGAATATTGCACCTTTTCACAATATTCTAATTTTCTGAGATTGTGGATTTGGGGTTTTCATGAGCTGTAAGCCATAATCATCACAATTATGAGAAATCACGGCTTGAACTATCTTGCTTTGCATGTAATGAGTCTATCTCATATATTAGTTTCCCCTTTTAAGTTGCATTACTGAAATAAATGAACTTTTGCATGATATTCTAATTTTTCGAGTTTCACCTGTATTCTAGAGACCTTAAGGGAAGGCTGAAATCAGTGTTAACTTCTGAGGTAGCGAGCTATCACGGAAATGAGCTCTGAAAAGCCTAAATTAGCAGAAATCCTGAGTTCAAGTTGAAAGAAGGTGGCTTGCAAACAAAACCTTTTACCTGGTTTACAGTGAATCCATGGATTTTATCTCCACTTTTGAATTGCAGTGCCCTTTCATTTGCAGAACCACTTGTCCATCGCCATAATCTTGGCCCAAACAACCCAGAACTGTGTAAGGTTTAAAAAACAAAGAAGAATAAAACAAAGGTCAGCTTTTAAGGACAGTGTTTCTGAACCCTGGCAACTTTAAGACATGTAGATTTCAATTCCTAGAATTCCCCATCTGGCTGGGGAATTCTGGGAATTGAAACATAGGAGTCTTAAACTAGCCATGATTGAGAAATACTATTTTGTAAGTGAAGTTGTATGAGATATATAATGAGGACAGCATGCTTTGTAAAGAGAAGAGAGTAGAGCTGGATTTGGATCACAGCAGGATCTATTTTCAAAACCTGTTTGGCCCCAGAATTCAATAGATAATCATGGGGGGTGACCACAAGGTAAACATTGGGATGACATTAAAGCCAATTCAAAAGAAATCAAAGAAAATGAAAGCAAGTCATCTCACCGTCCTCAAGAAAGGAAAACACCACTGTCTTGATGTTATCCATAAAAGCATTCTTTACATTTAGCTTTGTATATTTCCATGTCATCCCTGAATCTTTTGTTACAAATTATTCTTTAAGAGGACACCTCTAGGGCCTCAAAAAACCAGGAAAGATAAGGAAAACTGCAGCCAAAGTCCGATCCAGATTTCTTAAAGATAAGTGGGGGCATGCAAGGGGACTATTATTTGACTTGGTGCAGGGATAAATCTTTGACCATGTCGCTAGTTCGTCTGTATGGCCAATGCTCAAGGCCTAAAAACAATGTAAGCAAAAAGATACAAAGTAGCGCCTATAAACGTGGTTCCCCAACTAGTTCCCTTTAGTTTCTTCTACGTACCTACGGGAACAATAAAGGAGAGGCTCTGTCCACACCCACCAGAACTAAACAGCACGCACGCCCAGCAGAATTTATCAGGTCGGAACAGAAAGCACTTTGCACATGCTCAGAGCCCTCTTTTCTTGCCCCACACCCTACATAACCGCGGTTTCCAAAGCCCCAGTCTTCCAGGACGGCTCCGACGTTTCCAAATTGAGGACATTCCCAAATGGGAAGTAGCAGCGGGTCGGAGGGAAAAGAAGAGCCCCTGAGCATGGGCAAAGCGATTTCCGGCGGCGTCCCACGAAGAAGCCAGGCTTTGCCCTCCCGCCAGCAGCCCCTCCTACTCCTGTCCTCACCGGGGTAGGCCCGTCCGAGCCAGCCACAGGCCCCACATGGCGACCTTCCTGGCAGAAAGCAAAGCCAGAGGCGACCACGCCGCTTCTTCTTCTTCTTCTGCTGCTGCTGCTGCTGCTCTGACCTGGACGGACCCCTGGAGAGCGCATGCGTGGACCTTTTCTAGCTTACTCCAGTGCGGTTGCGGAATGTTCCGCGCTCGCGCGGCTCCGCCCCTTTCCTCCTTTCTAAAAAAAAGAAAAAAAAGAGCGAGGCTTTGCGCCGGTGCTTGAAAGATCGCTGGTGGCGTCGTATGTCTTCGGCGACCGCGGTCTAATTCTTGGGTTGGGGGCAATTCCTGCAGCATGCTTACTCAGGATCCTTGAGCTTTGCTTGCGGAAAGACAATGACGAATGGGTATCCCCCGATGAGTTCACATTTCCATTTTCAAAGAGTAGTCCTTTAAAACTGGTTTTCGTGTTAATACAAGTAAGTCCTCAAGTTTACAACCACACTTGAGCCCAACATCTCTGTTGCTAAGCCAGGCATTTGTTAAGTGAATGTTGTCCCATTTTACGACCTTTCTTTCCTTGGTTGTTAAGTGAATCAGTGTGGTTGTTAAGTGAATATGGTCACAAAAGGTGGTCACATGACCCCAGGACAGTGCAACCATCATAAATATGAGTGGGTTGTGAAGTGTCTGAATTTTGATCTTGTGACCATGGAAATGCTGCAATGGCTTCAAGTGTGAAATACAGTCGCTTGTCAGTACTGTAGTAAATTTGAACAGTCACTGAACTGTTCTAAATCGAGGACTTAAAGTTTTGAAAGTGACAAGGTGTTTCAAACTGGGGGATGATAATGCAGCTGCTCAACCCAAACATATTGTTTGTTCTATGTGCATATGCCTATATTGGAATTATTAGTAGTTATAAATACCATGGGACGCGGTGGCTCAGTGGGTTAGGACGCTGAGCTTGTCGATCAGAAGGTCGGCAGTTTGGCGGGTCAAATCCTGACCAGCTTCTGCCAACCTAGCAGTTCGAAAGCACGTAAAAATGCAAGTAGAAAAATAGGGACCACTCTGGTGGGAAGGTAACAGCGTTCCATGCGCCTTTGGCGTCTAGTCATGCTGGCCACATGACCACGGAGACGTCCTCGGACAAGCGCTGGCTCTTCGGCTTTGAAACGGAGATGAGCACCGGCCCCTAGAGTCGGAAACGACTAGCACACATGTGCGGGGAACCTTTACCTTTATAAATACCATTTTAAGGTCACTTTTACAGATGGCTTCAAGCACCATGTGTTTAGAAATATCTTTATTGCTGCACTTATCTTTATACACCAGGAGTGTGTCCTGCCTTCTTTTGCCTGTCCTGTATTTAAAAGCATGTCATTCTAGAGAAAAGGAAAACAGTTGTTTTTTTTTTAAATAAGCATTTTGTAATCATAAGAAATTCAGGTTGGGGGACAGTGGGGGAAGAAACGGGACAGAGATATGATGACTTTTAAAAACAGTTCAAAACAAAACATGTCTCCGAAATTTGTTCTGCTCATTTTATCTGGAATATTTGTGGTGAAAGGTGTTCTTCCTGTATAGAAAATGATAAAATCTAAAATAGGTGACTTTTAGAAAATGCGTAATGAGCTTTCTTGGAGTACATGTTATCCTGCCTATTTTGTTCTAAAAGGCATAAATAAATAAAAAAAAATACACTACTTGGTATTGGTAGCTTTTACTTTCATCTTTAACAAAGAAAAATCCAAACATTAAATGCAATCATAAAGATATCATTATTTTCTCAATTTTATATGTAAAACTTCATCAGCAAAGTTATTTATTTATCAAATTTTCATAACTACCCACTTCACAAAAATAGATTCAGAGCCGGGTACAAATATGAAATAAAAACAATTATATAAATACGAACATAAAAATATAACATGATCATTATTAAAAATTAAAATATATTAACAAATACGGTATACAAACCAGAGGCATGGAAAGAGTGAATATATAGTGGAGCCATCTTAAGATGTTGAGCTGGAGCATCCAGTCCTGGTGACTTCACCAGGCTTTGAAGGACATCTAGAACAGGGCTTTTCAACCTTTTCACCCATTGTACCACTTTTAGGATATGGCAACATCCGAGTACCACCAGTCACCTAGCAAGGTGTCAAAAACTTGATGACCAAAAAAAAAAAAGGAAAAAAGTGATGAAGTACAGGTAGTCCTCGATTTACAACAGTTCGCTTAGTGACTGTTCGAAGTTACAATGGCACTAAAAAGTGCCCCTCCCAAGCCACAGCAGAGCAAGACACCTACCTGCCTGCCTGCCCAGTGGTGCTCTTCCTCCTGTCTGAGGTTTTCATCATTGTGAGCATTTATGTTGAGGATTGGCAGCAGGGGTGGGGTGGAGGGGTGTTTGGTTTTTATTCCCCCCCCCCCCGCTGGGTGGTTGCAGCAGGTTTTGGTCAGTTCACATGACCTGGGGGACTGTGACGGTCATAAACATGAATCAGTTGCCAAGAATTTGAATGTAAATCACAAGACCCTGGAGATGCTTCAACATTCCAGCTGATCAGCCCTGCAGCTCCAGCCGTCTCTCACTCAGGCTTGTGCAGTGCTGTCATTCCCCTCTCCCACTACCACTTTTCTAGGATGGTCACGTACCACCTGCCAGGTGTCAATGTACCACAGGTGGTACCCGTACCACTGGTTGAAAAGCCCTGATCTAGAAGATTAGCAAGAATGGAACAAACTTGACTTGGAGTATTTGGGGGGGGGCAGGAAACTCATATAAGAAGTCCTTGATTTACAACCACAATTTGGACCAAAATTTCTCTTGATAAGCAAGGTGGTTGTTAAGTGAGTCACACTTAACATGACCTTTTTTCCACAGTTGTTAAGCAAATCAATGCAGTCATTTGCTAAGTGAATCCTGTGGTCCTTAAGCAAATCTGGCTTTCATCATTGACCTTGCTTGTCAGAAGTAAATCATAGTAATGCAACCACAGAATGCTGCATATACAGTAGCAATGGACCCCTGTGGCTGAGCCCAAAATATGGTCATATGACGGTGGGGGCAGCCATTGAAACTTCAAAACTGTGTCATAAGTTCCTTTATGAGGAGAAGAGCAACAAAGATGATCAGGGGACTGGGGGATAAAACATATAAAGAATGGTTGCTGGAATTGGATATGTCTAGTTCAGGGGTCTTCAAACTTGGCCCTTTTATGGCTTGTGGACTTCAACTCCCAGAATTCCTCAGCCAGGCACGCTGGCTGAGGAATTCTTGGAGTTGAAGTCCACAAGTCATAAAAGGGCCAAGTTTGAAGACCCCTGGTCTAGTTTAATGAAGAGAAGGGCGAGGGGTGACATGATAGCAGTGTTCCACAAAGAAGAGGCTGCCACAAAGAAGAGGGAGTCAAGCTATTCTCCAAAACACCTGAAGGTAAGACAAGAAACAATGGATGGAAACTAATCAAAGAGAAAAGCAACCTCGAACTAAGGAGAAATTTCCTAAGTCTTACAACAATTAATCAGTGGAACAATCATTGTTTAGTGACTGTTTGAAGTTACAATGGCATTGAAAACTGACTTATGATCGTTTTTAACACTTGATGACCATTGCAACATCCCTATGGTCATGTAACCACTTGGCAACTGGCATGAATTTATGACAGTTGCACTGTCCTAGAATCATGTGATCATCTCCTGCGACCTTCTGACAAGCAAAGTCAGTGGGGAAGTCAAAGTCACTTAGCAACTGTGTTATTAAGTACTACAGTCACTAACACTTAAGTTAAGTGTTAAGTCAATCTTGCCCCATTTTTACACCTTTTTTGCCACAATTTTAACAACTGGCAAAACTGTAAAAATGGGGCAAAATTCATTTAACAACAACTGTCTTGCTTAGCAACTGAAATTTTGGTTCAGTTGTAGCCATAAGCCAAGGACTACCTGTATCTAGGCAACCAAAAAACAAACCAGTAGATCATCAGTTCTCTCTAGAGGCCCTTATTAATATATGTATATACATGCGTACATACATGTACATGCACACATACTGTACATACATAGTCACCCCTGTTTTGTAGGTAAGTGATTGTAGGCATTGATTAGTCAGACCCATTTGCTTATATCTAGCAACCTGTCTGATATTTTCAAATATTTTCTGGGGAATTAAATCCCATCAATTCAAAGTGCCTTCACTTCAAAAACAGAATTTGGAGGGTAATCCCCTTCTGAACAGTTAGCAAGTACTATAGGAATGCAGAAACTATTTTGATTAGTGGCAAATATATCTAGATAGCAAGCCGAATTTTTCAGTTTCTCAGAACAACTGCTCTTCTAAAAATTCCACCCCCTCAAGTCCTGGAAGGCAAAACATCATGACATTATAAGCCCAGTTAATCCTGTTTGAGAAAAAAAAGGCTAACTGCAGAAACCATGTTAGTTAGACGGGATTTCGCTAAGCTTTCCTTTAGTTACACTGCATTCTGCCGACATACCCTACTGATTGCAAGAGTTTGTAAAATTTTTCCTTACAGCCTTGTTTTTTTTTTTTGTAAAGAGAGTTTGGAAAGCAGGACAGTTGAGATAAGACAGACAAAGCTCTTGGGGAAACTGAAGAAATGTTAATTTTTGTCTTGACTGATCCACAAGTTTCAGAAATATAAAAAGAATCCTCGGCAATCCCTCATTTACAGAATATAGAATAACAGAGTTGGAAGGGACCTCACTTAACCACTATCTCATTTAGCAACAGAAATTTTGGGCCCAATTGTGGTCTTAAGTCAAGGACTACTTGTACAGCTGTCTTATCTTGTACATGAAAATCCTAGGCAGCTCACAACAACAATCCATAAAACCAGAATAAACATTAATTTTAAAACCTCACCATAAGATTTCTGTGCTGCATCATTCCAGTATCTCCAAATTTCCTTTTTGCTGGGCTAACTTCCATCCTAGCCCAATGCTGGGGTGGAGAGCTGAGTATTTACAGCCTCCAGAAGGCTAATAAGATGTAGGGGACACCCCAAATCTTAGGTGACTGTCCAAAGGACAACCATGGAAATGCTGCATCACTGAGGTCCCAACACATAGCAATATTTAAGAATGAATTGGGGTTGCTCGGAAAGAACACCCACTTCCCACACAGCGGATTTCATTTGGCTAGCAGAGCTGGCTGATCCAGCCAGTGGTGGGAGTCAGCCAGTTCGCACCAGTTCAGGAGAACTGGTAGCTAAATTTTGCTGTATTCAGAGAACCCGCTGGCTTCCAGAAGTCCAGTCCTGACTGGAAGGACAGATACCGAAGTTGAAGTTCAAATACTTTGGCCACCTAATGAGAAGTGAGGACTCATTGGAAAAGTTGCTGATGTTGGGAAAGATTGAAGGCAAAAAGAAGAAGGAGATGGCAGAGGATGAGATGGTTAGATAGTGTCATTGATGCATTGAGCATGAGTTTGGGCAAACTCCAAGAGACAGTGGGGGACAGGGGGGGCTGATGTGCTATGGTCCATGGGATCACAAAGACTCAGAAACAAACTAGTGACTGTACAACAACAACAAACATGTTGTCAAGACCATGGTTTTCCAACTACAAAATAGGGTTGTGAAAACTAAACCATCAGAAAATCTGAATGAAAAAAAAAGCCATCTGCCATCTCCTTCTCTCTTTTGATTTGTGTTCTTGGGGAAAAGTTTGGATAGTATGTTGGATAGGAAGAAGAACCAATAGCTGCATGTTGAAGTAAAATCAGACTGTTCCACAGAATGCTAATAATAAATAATAAATAAATAAACCTTTATTGTCAAAGTACAACATGTGTACATTGAGATTAGCTGAGCCTCCCCCCATGCTCCCTCCCCCCAACACACAGTGACAACAAACCCTCCATCCTACCACACCATGTGAACCAACTACACCACACACCGGCCTCCCAAGTCAATTCTGCATAAGTTCACAGAGATTATATCCCATTCAAAAGCCTAACAGCCCACGGATAAAAGCTATTTTTCAGCCTGTTGGTACGGCTGGCTATATTCCTATATCTCCTACCGGATGGTAGGAGAGTAAAGAGATACCGTCCAGGGTGTGAGTCATCCCTGAGAATCTTCCTCACTCTTCCAAGGCAACGAGCCCTGGCGATGTCATCCAGTGGTGTCAGGGGACAGCCCACAATGTCTTGTGCTGTGCTCACTACCCTCTGTAATACTTTCCTATCCGCGGCTGTCAGACCAGCATACCAAACCACAATACCATACGAGAGGACGCTCTCTGTAGTAGACCGGTAAAAGAGGGTCATTAGCTGTTGTTCTACCCTGTTCTTCTGCAAGACCCTGAGAAAGTGAAGCCTCTGTTGGGCCTTTCTAGCCACCTGAGTTGTGTTAACTTTCCAGGTCAGATCTTCACAGAGGTAGACTCCCAGAAATTTAAAGGAGGAAACTCTACACAGTTCTCTCCGATGTAAAGTGGGGCAGGTTCCTCCTTTTTTCTCTGGAAGTCTAACACCATCTCTTTTGTCTTGCTGATGTTTAGGTGCAAGTTGTTGTTACTACACCATATGGATAGTTTTTGTACCTCCACCCTATATGCTGTCTCATCCCCACCTGTAATAAGACCCACCACAGTTGTATCATCTGCGAACTTGATTATCGCAGTGGATGGGTCAGATGATACACAATCATAAGTGTATAATAATGAAACTAACACTTAAATGTTTTGAAGCAAAAGTCATTGGACAAGACCTTGATAGTTGGAAAAATTGAAGCAACTGAAAAAGAGTTTGACAGAAGTCAAGGTAAGTAGATACTATCACTGATGACAAAGCATGATCTTAGAAGGACTCAAAGAAGAAGTTAATAGCAGACATCCAAGGAAAATTAAATCTATTAGGTCATAAGACAGTCAGAAACCACCTAATTGGTGAACAAAACAGTATATTCTATCTGATAAAGTTGCTACAGAAACAGAAGCCCTTCATAGTTATTTACAGTAATTGCCATGACAGCCTACACAAAATTCAGCAAAAATTGAATGCAGAGTTACTATTACAAACACAGATCTCTGCCTTAAGTATGAGTTAGTTCAGTGATGTGTGTCAATTTCTCCCAACTTCAGTCTCAAAAGACAACTGGACTTTCTTGATTTATTTTTTTTTAAATGTTCCCTTCTCATCCAAGAAGCTTCTTCAATTTTGACTGAATGGTGGGGAATGGAAGGATTTATATTCTTTGCAGTCATCTGGTCATAAGCATTAACTCTTTGAGACTCGTTGATAAACCTTCACTTGGGGGGGGGGTTATCTGTATCCTCAGAGTCACCTAAATAAGAGTGTATGCAGGTGTGGAACCTTCTTGGGACCATTACAAGCACTGTGTGGTAAACAGGAAATAGGTGGGGTCGTATCCCTCCCACTCTGTTCAGAGACACCTGTTCAGTTTTGACATACATGGCCTCTTTGAGCCCTCTATCAAACCTTCAACCTTCTTCAGAGATGTTGGAGTTCAGTTTCCATAAACTTTAGCAAGGATTGGCATGCTTACTAGAAATCAGAGCCTTGGTGGAGCAGTGGGCTAATGCCTCCTTAAGTAACACCAGCTGCCTGCAATTAGTGCAGGTTCACATCCCACCAGGCTCAAGGTTGACTCAGCCTTCCATCCTTCCGAGGTAGGTAAAATGAGGACCCAGATTGTTGGGGGCAATTAAGCTGACTTTGTAATAATGCCGCTTGGAGGGGTGTGTGAAAGCCCTAATAAGCAGGCATATACATAGAATGAAGGCTACTGCTAAGCTTGTAAGCCGCCCTGAGTCTTCAGAGAAGGGCGGGATATAAATGGAATTAAAAAAAAAAATTAGGGGATTAGGACGCTGAGCTTGTTTATCAGAAGGCCGGCAGTTTGGCGGGTCGAATCCCAAGTGCCGCATAACAGAGTGAGCGCCTGTTACTCATCCCAGCTTCTGCAAACCTAGCAGTTTGAAAGCACGTAAAAATGCAAGTAGAAAAATAGGGACCACTACGGTGGGAAGGTAACAGCGTTCTGTGCGCCTTTGGCGTCTAGTCATGCCGGCCACATGACCACGGAGTCGTCCTCAGACAAGCGCTGGCTCTTCGGCTTTGAAACGGAGATGAGCACCTGCCCCTAGAGTCAGAAACGACTAGCACGCATGTGCGGGGGAACCTTTACCTTTACCTTTTTAACCAACATAGGCAGTCCTCAGCTTACAGCCATTAGCTTAGCATTTCTTTCAAGCAAGGACACTGGAGAAAAAAAAGTGACTTACAACTGATCTCCGCATTTATGACCGTTGCAGCACCCTCCCATTGTCACATGATCAAATTTGGACATTTAGCAACCAGCATGTATTTATGAGCTGTGGTAATGCTGTGGTTAGAATGTAGTACTGCAGGCTACTTTGGCTGCCTGCCAGCTGCCTGCAGTTCAGCAGTTTGATTCTCACCGGCTCAAGGTTGATTCAGCCTTACATCCTTCTGAGGTAGGTAAAATGACCCAGATTGTTGGGGGCAAAAATGCTGACTCGGTAAACTGTTTAGAGATCGCTGTAAAGCACTGTGAAGTAGTACATAAGTCTAAGTGCTATTGCTATAGATATTGCAATGACAGTTGCAGTATTTGGGGATCATGCAACTGGTTTCCCAACTGATTTCCAATAAGCAAAGTCAATGGGGGAAGCTGATTCACCTAACAGCTTGACAGCTGCAGTGATTTGCTTAACAACCATGGCAAAAAGATCATAAAATTGTCTGTGATTCACTTGATTGCCTTAGCAACATTTCCCGATTGTGGTTGTAAGTCAATGACTACCTATGCTATTATGATAATCATAATTAGTTGATGGCTTTTAAAAAATAAATCTAACCAGAAGATTCTTTGTGCAGACTCTTGGACAAATTTAATTCCTTCTAGTGCATTTTTCTTCTAGTTATCCTCTTTTTTTTAATAGAAAATTGGGAAAGAAAAACTTAGCAGAACACTTGAAGTCTGCTCAGATAGAACCACACTAGATGGCAGCAGAGAGCAGTGAGGCAGACTAGCATGAGGGGGGAGGGGGAAGAAACAAAACTTCAAAATAAAGTGCAAATGTGAGATTGGAGTTTTTTTTTACACACTATGCATTATTGTGTCCAGCCCATTAGCCTCACTTGACACAGCTTTGCATGAATGAAAGAAGGTTAATTATTACTAACCTCTTTGGGGCCATGCACATGTCCAACTTTCTCTCTTGGCTTCTTGCAAAGAGACAGGCATTCACTATTCACTTTTGAAGGAGCCAACGATTTGTGCAGTCACAAGGTTCTTGAGCACAGTTGGCAAGAGACATCTGAAGCTGCCTAATGCTGAATCAAACTCCTGGTTGAGTCTTGTTTATGCTTGCTGACATTTGTTTTCAAAGCTCCAAAGAATGTAGGAGCTGAAAGGGACCATGCTCAGGACTGATCACTATAGATAGTTATCCAACTCCTATTGAAAAAATTGCAGCAAGGAGGTGTCACCTCTGTTCTGAGCAAATGATTCCTCTCCTTAACAGCTCTTTTGCTAGGAAATCTCATCTAACAGTAAAGCAGTGTTTTCTTGTTATTGCTTAATTTCAACCAATTGGTCTTAAAATTGTTTTCCTCAGTTTCAACAGAGAAAAGATTCCTCCTCCTCCTGAACTTAACAGTCTTATAGATATTTATAGACTGCTGCTATAATTGCCCATAGTCTTCCTTTTGTAAGCTAATGAGTTTAGCTCCTTTAACCATTCCATAGAAGACTTAGTTCTCAGTCCCCTTACCCTGATCTCTATCAGCAAGCTATACCAAAGTCAACAAGTAAAGCCATTAATTCTTGCTCTCCAAAACTGTAGATAGAACATAGAAGTATTTCCCATAGGGCAGCTAGATCCAAATTGCAAATTCAAGACTACCACTGGGTGGTAAAGCAAAGCTTCAGAAAACATGTACACTTTGCTACCGTCGAGTGGTCACCTTGAGTGTTGTCATTAGGATGTGTAGACTTAGTTTCTCAGATCTATCAAACGTTAGTAGAAATGGAAGCTGGGATTTTTTTGCATGAAGGTTTTACTTTCTGCTGCTGAGCCCCTCTTATGCTTATTTCTGCTCTGCCCTCCTAAATTCCTGACTGCTCAGCGTCAGCGGTTCAGCAGTTCGCTTCTGACCAGCTCAAGGTTGACTCAGCCTTCCATCCTTCCAAGGTTGGTAAAATGAGGACCCAGGTTGTTGGGGGCAATAGGCTGACTTTGTGAGCCACTTAGAGAGGGCTGTAAAGCTCTGTGAAGTGGTATATACGTCTAAGTGCTATTGCTATTGCTATTGCCAAATCAACTTTAGCGGAAAAAATAACTTTGGTGCATCCTAAAAATAGCTCAAGAAGAACTGAGGATGATCAGTAGGCATAGAATGTTGAAGTAAATGGGGTGATTGGAAATAGAGTAGAACATCAACAAGGCATGACTAACAGGCTGAACTGAAGCACTTTGTGTTACAACATTTCATTTCAGATTCCTTTGGGACATTTGAATACCAAATGGCAAGAGAGAAATGAAGAATAGCTCCTCTGTATATTTCTGCCACTTCTGGCTAGTCATTATTGGAAACAGATGAACTTTGTTATGATCTATCAAATTCATGTGTTGTTGTTATCATACTTATTCTGTATTGAGAAACTCCATGCAACTGCATTTTTAACAAGGAACACAACATCAAAATGCATTGAAAGAATTTTCATCAACAAATTAAAATATTTTTCAGCAAGCATTTAACCATAAATATCCAAGGGACACTTTTTAAAATGGGTGGGATCAAATAATTGCTGTGAAATATAGGGTATGTATTCAGATCATTGCCATATAACTTTACAGTACATTCTTTCTTTTTCCATAATTTATAGTAATGTTGCTTTAGGAGGAAAAATAAATCCTGGAAAATTTAGGCATAACATCCCCAGAACTAGAATATGGTTGGAGATGTGTATTCCAATTTACAGAACAACAAAACAGACAACAGATTGAAGCTTCCATCTAAAAGCTACATAGATGGCCTCAGTGGTGGGATTCTGGTTCTGTCTGTTGTCATCACTGGCGTGACATGCCTCACATTTTTGTCATCACTGCATTGTCGTCATCACCAACATAATGCACATCGCATTTATGCCATCACCGGCGCAACGTGCATTGTGTTGATATCACCAGCATGACGCATGTTGCATTGACATCATCATCAGTGTGATGCATGTCACATTGATGTCATCACCAGCGCAACATGCCTCATGGCAACAGTGGTATCATTAGTGTGACATGCATCATAGATTTATCATAACTGGTTCGCCGAACTCAACAAAAAGTTAAGTATCAATTCTGTTGAATTGGTGCGAACAAGCTGAATCTCACCACTGGATATCCTTCAATAAGCGCTACCATTCTAATAGAAGTTAGTTTTGAGCAATTTTGAGACATAGAATCTATTCATGGGACAAGCTTACAAAGAACTATATATCTAAGATCAAGTTTAAAAGTGGAAACTAGGATTTTAAATTCAGATTGTCAAGAAGGAACATGTTTGGATATTAAATAAAATGTAAAGAGTAATTAAAATAATAATAAGAAAAAGGTTAGAAGAGTATACATCAAGAGAGTGAAGAAGATATTAAAGTCTAAACTCAATGGAGGAAATACCATGAAGGAAATCAACATGTGGGCAATTCCAGTCATTAGATACACAGCTTGAATAGTGGGCTGGACTTAAGCAGAACTAAAAGCCCTGGATAGGAAGACTAGAAAAATAATGACAATGAATTATGCCCTTTATCCTTGCAGCAATGTTGACAGACTCTACTTACTCATTGAGCACAAGAAAGCCTAGGTTTATTACTTTGGAATGTGTAGTTATCACTTTGAAACCACATAAAAAATGAAATAAAGAGCAGATTATAATCTGTGGGAAGCTTAAACAAAAATTAGGTTCACACTAAGCTCCTATGAAAGTTGGTTTGATCACTGTTCTCACATCACCAGCAGGCAGCAGCACACTCACAGAGATGACAATAAATACCCAAGTAGAAATTTAAGAACCCAGCATGTAAGAACAGCAAGGCATGGATATCCAAAGCCTCAATGCTTTTCACCAGGAATTTTGAATACTGGAAAACATAGAGTAAATTTTTACTGGAACATAAGTATTCCACAAAATTCTTTTGTTTTGCTTTATACTGCTGAAGTTATTATGTCTCTTAGATAGGAATGGAGCAGTCTCAGGAGAGAGATCATCTATGCCCCCCCTAGTCATTTTTCAGTGCCCAGCCAGAATATTGAACCTGTGACGGTTGTAAGTGCAAGGACCAATTATATACATTTTTTTCAATGTCGTTGTAACTTTGAATGGTAGCCAAACAAAGAGTTGTTAAGTCAAGGACTACCTGCATCTATAATTTATGTTCCAGTTTGGGATTTTTCTTTTTAAGTAGTCACTATTCCAGCTCCATCTTTCAAGAGGTATCATAGTTTCATTGCTATTTTCTTTGCAAACCCTGGCAGTGCAACAAAACTGATTACGATGCTTTCCCCCCATGCTCGGTCCTAAAATACAGGCATCTTCAGAATGGTTTCCTGACTCCCTTCCAATTGATCCCCTTAAAGAATAATGACCCTGTGTAGAAGGTCAGCAGAATTAATCCAAGTTTTTCCCCCTCCCCAGTTCCACCACTTCCCTGTCAAGTGATAATTATGGATTTATTTTACCACTCAGCTCATCCATTTTACTGGCTAGCTATGTCTTACTTTCTTCCTGATACAAATGAATACAAGAGCCAGAACAGAGGCTCGCTTCATCCAGAGACCAAACAAAGGGTAAGGTTTGAATAATAACATATTGGATGTGAGGGACTGCCACAAAGAGGAGGGGGTCAATCTATTCTCCAAAGCACCTGAAGACAGGGCAAGAAGCAACAGCTGGAAATTGACCAAAGAGAGAAGGAACAAGGAGAAAATTCCTAACAGAACAATTAATCAGTGGAATGACTTGCCTCCAGAAGTTGTGGGTGCTCCATCACTGGATTATCTAGACCCGTACCAATCGGGTTTCAGGCCCGGGCACAGCACGGAGACGGCATTGGTCGCGCTGGTGAATGATCTCTGGAGGGCTCGGGACAGGGGGCATTCCTCTGTCCTAGTCCTATTAGACCTCTCGGCGGCTTTCGATACCATCGACCATGGTATCTTGCTGCGGCGTCTCAGGGGATTGGGAGTGGGAGGCACGGTTTTACGGTGGTTCTCCTCCTATCTCTTGGGACGTTCGCAGTCGGTGTTGGCAGGGGGACAGAGGTCGACCGCGAGGTCTCTCATTTGTGGAGTTCCTCAGGGGTCGGTCCTCTCGCCTCTCCTGTTCAACATCTATATGAAGCCGCTGGGTGAGATCATTCGTGGCTTTGGAGTTGGGTATCATCAGTACGCTGATGATACCCAACTTTTCTTTTCGACCCCAAACCACCCCAGTGATGCCCTCGACGTGATGTCCCGTTGCCTGGAGGCGGTTCGGGTCTGGATGGGGAGGAACAGACTCCAGCTCAACCCCGACAAGACTGAGTGGCTTTGCATATCTTCATCCCGGGTTTATTCGGATATTCCATCTCTAACTATGGGGGGTGAACTATTACCCCCCGTAGATAGGGCTCGCAACTTGGGGGTCCTCCTAGATTCACGGCTCACCTTGGAAGATCATATAGGAGCCGTGACTAGGGGGGCCTTTGCACAGGTTCGCCTGGTGCGTCAGTTGCGGCCCTATCTTAGCCGGGATGATCTGTGCACGGTCACTCATGCGCTCGTGTCCTCTCGTCTGGACTACTGCAACGCTCTCTACATGGGGCTGCCCTTGAGGACCACTCGGAAGCTCCAACTGGTACAGAATGCAGCCGCGAGAGTGGTGTTGGGAGTCTCCCGATACTCCCACGTTACACCTCTGCTCCGTGAGCTGCATTGGTTGCCAGTTGTCTTCCGGGTGAGATTCAAGGTACTGGTAACGGTATTCAAAGCACTCCATGGCATGGGGCCGGAGTACCTTAGGGAACATCTGCTGCCGGCATCAAGCTCCCTGCGCCCTGTGCGTTCCCACAGAGAGGGCCTCCTCAGGGTGCCACCGATCAGAGAGTGTCGATTGGTGGCCCCCAGGGGGAGATCCTTCTCTGTGGGCGCTCCGGAGCTGTGGAATCAGCTACCGGTAGAGCTCCGGATGGCGCCCGATCTTCGCTCCTTTCGCCGCGATCTCAAGACATTTTTGTTTGTACAAGCCGGCCTAGCCTGAGGGGGAGTGTTGGGGTTGTTTTATTTTTTGTTTTTTAATTGTTCTGGGGGTTTTTAGCGTTGTATTATATTGTTTTTAACTAGGGCAATTGTTTAATCTGTTTTTAATGTTTGTATTGGTTATTTTATTCTGCCCTGTGAACCGCCCTGAGTCCTCAGGGAGAAGGGCGGTATATAAATGTTATTAAATTAAATTAAATTAAATTAAATTTTAAGAGATTGGACAGCCTCTTGTCTGAAATGGTGCAGAGTCTCCTGCTTGAATAGGGGGTTGGACTAGAAGACCTCTAATGTTCCTTCCAACTCTGTTATTCAACCTTTATAATTCAGCATTGCAAGTAGAAGTGGGGCTGACAAAAGGGTCACAAGCTTGAAGGAGTTCTCCAATTTAGATCTCCTTAATTGCTAATTGTTTTGATATTTAAGTTAGGACTCCTTCCCTTTATTTTCAAGGCATTATATTGAATTTTTTTATGATGGCCAGTGACCTCTGCAAGACCTGTGACCGAAGGATGCAAATGTTTCCAGCCCAATCCTAAATGTTGCACGTGGATGCAAATATTTTTAAATGTTCTTGTTGCTTTTGAACCTATGCTGGCAATTTTGCCCTTGGAGAAATGACAGTGCCAAATATACAGCGCTCTGAAGAAATAACAGTTTTCCTGCTGTTTCTTCCCATCCACCCACTTCTCCTTCTCCAATATCCCCTAAAGCCAATCTCTCTCTCACACACACACAGACCCCTACAAATACACCCGCCTGGGCTGACAACTCTTCGAGCTATTACAGAACACGATGGCAGTCATTTATAATAGGCAAGGTTACTTAGCACCATGAATCAGCCACGTGTTTTTTTTTCCCCTGCTCTGGGGACAGCTCTGCTGTAGTAAAACAGGCAACTATAAAAGCCAACACATTATTGCCTTCAAATCGTAAAATTGTGCATTATGAGATGCTGTGAGCATAGGCCCACAGCAACCGTCAAACAGCAATGAAACTTAGGACAGCTCTCGATGCTCTTCACAGTTACAATGGTGCAATGCAGCTGCTTTTGCAAGAGAAGACTATTTTTTGGATGAGAGGAACAAAAAAGCAAGAGAGGAAGGTCTCTTCCTCTCCCCCCCCCAGACACACATGCCCCCCAAACCTTCACAGATAGTGAGCTCTGACCTAGCACTTTGGATATTTTTTTTTTTGGCTACTTTCCCAAAATATCCATCACCCCATAAGGACCAAGGGCTTATATTTGTGACCCCTGAAAGAATCAGTCATCACATCAAATGGGAAATCAATCAGTTGCTAGGCAACTCTACCACACACACTCTTTCTCTTTTACATATGCACAGCAATGGAGGAAAAATCAGTGGTTGAGGGACAGAAGAGAGAGGAAACCTTGGCAGGGAGTAGCATGCTGGTCTGCTTTTCTACTGGTCCAACTGCTAATTTTAAATTCTTCGCTGCCTTTCCAATAAGCACTAGAGGCATCCATTTACCACTTTGATGGACAGCTGGGTACAACTGTTGAGTTAAGGTTGAGTTAAGATTTTTTTCTGCAAGGGGTTGAATGCTTACAGATGGTTTTGATAGACAGAATGTGGAAGAGAGAGTCCCAGGTAAGGGAGAAGGTGAGTGAGTGTGCACAATGTCCAGGAAGGACCATTTGGCACAGCTGCTGTCTTATTATCCACTCATAAACATTTGGACGTGGTGGCTCAGTGGGTTAGGATGCTGAGCTTGTCAATCAGTAGGTCGGCAGTTTGGCGAGTCGAATCCTGAGTGCCGCGTAACAGAGTGAGCGCCTGTTACTCGTCCCAGCTTCTGCCAACCTAGCAGTTCGAAAGCACGTAAAAATGCAAGTAGAAAAATAGGGACCACTATGGTGGGAAGGTAACAGTGTTCCGTGCGCCTTTGGTGTCTAGTCATGCTGGCCACATGACCACGGAGACGCCCTCGGACAAGCGCTAGCTCTTCGGCTTTGAAACAGAGATGAGCACCAGCCCCTAGAGTTGGAAACGACTAGCATGCATGTGCGGGGGAAACTTTACCTTTTACCTTAAACATTTGGAAGACCAAATGAAATTACTCAAGATAGAAAGCAGAATGTATATTCTTGGACTGATTTGAAGACAATCAAGGTGTCTGAGTCTTCTCTTCCATTATTTACAAACTTCCTGGTTTCTCACCCTTGAGTGCAATCCCAGCCTTCAAGGACTTCCCATGGATTGTCTTCAAATCAGAAAGCATTGGGCGGTTTTACTGACCGAAAGATGTCTATGAAAAAAACACCTTCCCCACCATAAGGCTGATTTCTCTTTCTCCCAATATATCCTTGACTTCCAACCATCCATTCAGTGATCATTTACAGTTAACAACAGCACTGGAAAAAGTGACCTATGACCTTTTTTATCAAACCTACAACCATTGCAGTATCCCCATGGTCACATGATCAGAATTTGGGCATGTATTTATGACCGTTGCAGTGTCCTGTGGTCATGTGATCACTTTTTGTGATCTTCTGATAAGCAAAGCTAATGGGGAAGGCAGATTCACTTTAAAAAACCTGTTACTAACTTAACAATTGCAGTGATTCACTTAAAAATTGTGGCAAGAAAGATAATAAAATGGGACAAAACTCATGTAAATGTTTTGCTTAGCAAGGGAAATTTTGGGTTCAATTGTGGCTGTAAGTCAAGGATTACCTGTACACTCAGCTCAGAAGCACTTCCCTTCCAAGGAAAATTCAAAAGAAATAAAACCGTCCCTTTGAGAACCAGTCAGGAAACAGAAATATCTTTTGAAGGAGAACAAAACATTTAAAGAATTGCAAGGAATGGACCGAGAAAAAGAGAGCTTCTGGGGTTGTCAGGAGGTCAGAGTTATGCCCCCAGGGTTCTGTCAGGCTTCAAGAAACTGTTCCAAGCTTAGATGAACTGTTGATTGTGAAACCACAGCATAGTAATGATGATTTCATCAAACCTGCCTGTCAGAGCTCAGTCGGATGCAGCCATCTCCGAGTCAGAGGGCAGCTGGGGGTGATACTTTATGTTAAGTCGTGGGCTCTGGTGAGCAGGAATGAAGACAC
Source organism: Vipera ursinii (assembly GCF_947247035.1). NCBI lineage: Eukaryota > Metazoa > Chordata > Lepidosauria > Squamata > Viperidae > Vipera > Vipera ursinii. The sequence continues at coordinate 115,614,411 of NC_139517.1, read as the reverse complement.
ACGGTTGAGTACAGAGAAACTCATTCTTTTATTCTTGCTGGAAATGTACTTGAGCTTGGGCGACACCCAGCCACAATATATAGCCAAGCCCTAAGGTAGCAGCCAATAGGTTTGAACCCGTGCTTGCCACCTGGGGCTGACCAATTGCAGGACCAGAGACAGCCTGTCTGGGTTGCTGGAGAGCCGTTAGCTCTCAGGCAACTCACATGGTGTGGTACCAAAAGCCCCGTACATAAAACCCCTCCCTCCTAAAATCAGGCTATAATCCCCTTAATAAACTTGACAACAATCAAGACTTATGAATCACTCCCAACAACCAAAATACATAATAACAAAATAATAAATAATAATGCTTATGAAATCAAGGTGGCTAGAATGACATTAAGTGACCTTTACAGAGGTGCCATTGCAGTAGGGACTACAATAAGATTAAACAACAGCTAAACGGCTTGCCAATGCAGTAAGAACTACAAGAGATTAAACAATGTCTCAATGAACATGCTTACAAGCAGTACAGGCAGTTCCAAAATTCCCCAATTTCTGTAGGTAGTGGTACAATTGTCACAACACTATACATCACTTTATTTTACAATATAGTCTGTGAGATATGCCGGAGTTTTGTGTGGCCTGGAGGAATGCCTTGGAGTTCCTTTCACTTTGTGGTCTACCAGCTTGGAGCCATCTTTTGGCCTTGGAGCTATTTTGATGGCCTTCACTTTTGAATCAGCAGAGTGAATTTCATTAGCATCGATACGGAACCCCAAGAATTCCGTTGATGAGACTCCAATACTACATTTGTTTTTTTTTTCAATCTGAGGCCCACATCGCGGAGCCTCTGCAAAACGGCCCTGAGCCTATTGGCCAACACTTCTGGGGATTCCCCGGCAATGAGAACATCATCAAAATAACGGCAGACTCCCTGAATACCCTTAAGTGTGCGTTCCATAATCCCTTGGAAAATACCCGGTGCAACACTGACTCCAAACTGTAAGCGTTTGACTTTGAATGCCCCTCTGTGAGTTTCTATTGTTTGAGCCGCAGCTGTGGCCTCATCAACTGGCAATTTCTGATACGCCTGTGCTAAATCAAGTTTAGCAAAAATGGTTCCCCCTTGCAAGGAGGCTAAAATATGGCTGACTACAGGAACCAGGTAAGCATGTTGATTAAGGGCCTTATTTAATGTGCATTTATAATCTGCGCAAATGCGAACTTCCCTGTTGGACTTCAGTGGGGTGACAATAGGAGTTTCCCACTCCCCCCAATCAACAGGCTGTAATATGCCCTGTTCTACTAGCTTATTGATTTTGGAATCGATTTTGTGCTTTAGGGCAAAGGGGACCCTGCGAGGCTTAATCCTAATTGGCACAACGTTAGGATCTAACTTAAAAGAAATTGTCAGGCCAGTGTACGTCCCCAGGGTTGACTCAAAAACCTCCGCGTATTCCTCGCAAACAGTCATGAGGTCTGCTGTTTGTATCTGATTAATGCCTGTAATTTGAATGCCTAAAGCATCAAACCAATCAAGTCCAATAAGACTTGTTCTTTGGCCCTCTACTACTATGACATCCAGATGCCCCCAAAACCCTTTAAATATTACCAATAATGCGGCTTCACGCTTAACTTTAACGTGAAAATCTGTAAAAAATAATATCTGAGGGCCTTAGTTTAGCCCAATTGTTACTACGCCTACACACAAAGTTGAATGTGTCTTGCAAAATGATTTATACTGCCGAGCCGGAGTCCAACTCCATCTTACATGGAACTCCTTGTAGCTCTACCGAGAGCTTGAGTTTAGGCTTGAGGGGACGACAAGCCCTGGTGCGGCAAACACTTCTCTGGCTTCTGAAGAACCCCACACTAACTGGACCCTGGGCCCTAGTACCTCTCCTACTCGGTTCCTCTGACTGGTGTTTGGGTGGCCTGTCTCTCTGGCGGGCCCTGCAAACCACTGTAATGTGGCTGGTCTTTCCGCAAGCTCTACACGTGGCTAAACAAAATCTGAAATTGGCGCGAAGATGGTTGCCTCCACACCCCTTACATCTAGGTAAGAGAACTGCCTTGTAATCATTCTCTCGTTGGTGGTTGCCACGGTTTTGCACATTTGGTTGCCTTTGGAGCTTGTTGATTTCGGGTTCTTCATCTTCTGACGATTCTCCAATGCATTTGGCAACCTCAAGATGGACGGAATCTTCAACCTTTGAAGGTTTGGTGGGCTGCATTGTCTGCACTGCACCCCTGGTGACTTCGTCGGCGATGACCTCGTCCTGTGCCTTGGAGAATGTGAGATTGGGTCTAGCAAACAGTCTCTGCTGGAGGGTTGTGTCTCGAAGGCCACAGATGAGCCAGTCTCTCAGTCGTTCCTCTAAGTTCGAGAACTTGCAAAGGCATGCAGCCTGCCTTAGGCCCGCAATAAACTCTGAACCTGTCTCTTTGGGTAGCTGCACTCTTTGGTCAAATTTAAAACACCACACCATCTCCGACATCTTGGGCTGAAAATGCCCAGTCAGCTTCTTCTTAAGGTCTGCGAATGATACTGCTTCGATGGGCATCGGCGCGAAAAGGTTTTCTGCTAGGTTGAAAGTTGCTAGTCCACACACGCACAGTAATGTGGCAGCTTTTAGGCCTTCCTCTGCAATTTGGTTTGCTTGTAGATAGTTCTCCACTTGCGAGAGGTAAGACGGCCATTCTTCTGGATGTTTTACATCAAACTCTCTGAGTTTGCCGAACTTCGGCATCTTTCCTCGATTCCTGTGTTCTTGGATCCTTATTCTTAGGCTCATGACAATGGCAATAGTGTCAACGTGAATTGACCTCTTGATGTTTTTGGTCTTATGAGGTTTGATATTTACAAATTCCCATAAATATCAGGAGTACCTGAGAATTTTCCAAGGAAGTGACCCAATGGTAAGAGCATGCAGCTGCTAGTGTGGCTTTACTAGCCAGCCTGGGGGGGGGGGAATGCCTCTTCCCTCCAGCGTGTATTGCCAACCCCTCGTTAACTTCAGCCCTTTAAATGGTGAAGCAGGATCCCATCCTCGTCGCCATTGTTAAGTCGTGGCTCTGGTGAGCAGGAATGAACACACACGGTTGAGTACAGAGAAGCTCATTCTTTTATTCTTGCTGGAACTGTACTTGAGCTTGGGCCGCACCCAGCCACAATATATAGCCAAGCCCTATGGTAGCAGCCAATAGGATTGAACCTGCACTTGCCGCCTGGGACTGACCAATTGCAGGACTGGAGATGGCCTGTCTGGGTTGCTGGAGAGCTGTTAGCTCTCTTGCAATGCACGTGGTGTGGTACCAAAAGCCCAGTACATAACACTTTATTTCTTTAAAAGAAAAATCACTTGGCCAGGACAAAGATGGCATTGGGTCTTGCCAAATGGGTTGGCCAGGTGAATTGGGGAAGGGTTTCATTCACAAAAAGGAACACAATTTGAAGGCTTATAAACTGATTTTTCCCCTCTGTGTCTTTCTGTTGCAAAATTAGCAGGAAATCACATATCTGCAATATTCCTGTCTGCTGTCAAATTTAAGAGCAGAATAACACAATTGGAAGGGATCTTGGAGGTCTTCTAGTCCAACCCCCTTTTCAAGCTGGAGACCCTATATCATTTCAGACAAATGGTTGTCCAGTCTCTTCTTAGCAAACTTCAGTGTTGGAGCACCCACAACTTCTGGAGGCAAGTTGTTCTACTGGCTGATTGTTCTTTGTTGTTGTTGTTGTTGTTGTTGTTGTTAGTTGCGAAGTCGTATCTGACCTATTGTGACCCCATGGACAACGTTCTTCCAGGCCTTCCTGTCCTCTACCATCTTCTGGAGTCCATTTAGGCTCATGCCTACTGCTTCAGTGACTCCATCCAGCCACCTCATTCTCTGTCGTCCTATTCTTCTCTTGCCCTCAACCTTTCCCAGCCTTAGGCTCTTCTCCAGTGAGTCCTTCCTTCTCATTAGGTAGCCAAAGTATTTGAGCTTCAGCTTCATGAGCTGGCCTTCTAAAGAGCAGTCGGGGTTGATCTCCTCTAGGACTGACTGGTTTGATCGCCTTGCAGTCCAAGGGACTCGCAGGAGTCTTCTCCAGCACCATAGTTCTTACTGCCAGGAAATTTCCCCAGTTCTAGGTTGCTTCCCTCCTTGATGAATTTCCATCCATTGCTTGTCCTCCCTTCAGGTGCTTTGGAGAATAGCTTGACTCCGTCTGGTTTGTGGCAGAAAGATCCATATTAAGGTTTATAGCGGCTGCAAATGGATTGCTTCAAAGGGCCTATGAACTCCTGGTGGGCCTTTACTGAGCCTAGTCACTGAAGAATTCACATTCCAGCTCACTACTTCTTTTACGTTGCTTTTCCTTCCATGTGTTGTTCAGTAACAATTATTTCATCATATAATAACAAAAACTAAGACTCTCTAATTTGAACTGCTGCTCTGGATGAACAGATCCCCTATTGGCAACAATGTGGAAATTATTTACTATTAGCTTCTTCCAGGCACTAACCTGAAGACCTATTTATTTGAACAAGCCGGCCTGGCCTGATGAGGGATGTGTTGGGGTTTTTTATTGTGGTTTTACATTATTATTTATTGTTTTAGCTCGGGCTCTGTATTTAATTCTCTTTTTAATTTTTGTACTTTGTATTTTATATGTGCCCTGTTCACCACCCTGAGTCCTTCGGGAGAAGGGCGGTATACAAATATAATAAACTTAAACATAAACTTAAACCTACATCACTGTGTTTCCTAGATTTTCCCCAGCTATCAAGATCTAACTTGCTTTGATTTTTGTGAACAGTGATGTAGTGATTAAGATGCTGGACTGGACCTTTCTGGTTGACTGTAAGTTTGGCAATTCAAGATCCAGGCACTGTGTGATGGTGTGAGCTCCCGTCCTTGCCTCAGGTCCTGCCAACCTAGCAGTTTGAAAGCATGCAAATGTGAATAGATTAATAGGTACCAATTCAGTGGTAAGGTAATAACATTCTGTGCACCTAGACATATAACCAAACTGGTCACATGACCACAGAGCACCACCTTCTAGAGTTGAACATGACTGAACAGGAGAAAGTTTTACCTTTTTAAGCTCTGGTACCTTATATGTAAAATATTGATCAACCATTGGGATCTCTGTATTTCAGATGTATTCAGAGAATTCAAAAGAAGAAAGGGAGGCAATCTTTTATAGCTTGGGATCACACCTTGGATGGGGTCAAAATGTTCAGCTTGATTTGGTTGTGGTTAGGGATACTTTAAAGAACAAAAAGGACCTTTTTGTTAAATTAAAACTATATCACAATTTTCCAATTAAACAAAAATATTGAACTAACAATATTAGATAGTGGTTCCTGTCAATAAAATCATTCCATAAAGTCAACTGACTTGAACACCTTTTGTGTAGAATTGGGATCCCCCAAAGTAATCATTAGCAACTCCCCCCTTTCCAGGATAAATGGGAATGTTAGGTCCACCATGCTGGTGTCCTGCCATTCATTTGGAGGGTGCAGAAAGGAAGGTTTCTGGCATTCTTTGTACGCTTTTGCTTTTGCTACAAACACTTGGAAATTAGGAGGGTGATATCTTTGGGAATGAATCAGACTCCTTCCAGCCAGTTCCAGCCTGGTTCCAAGGCTGTGCCCTGAAAGTGACTGTTATCTACCCAGCACCTCAGCATTCTCATAACATTTCTACAGCATCACATTTCCTGCTAGTGGACTGGTTAGGAGGGTTGGGTTTGAGGAAAATGAAAGGATTGCTTTGTGCTTCATGCGGGACCTTCATATTCCACCTGACTTCTCTGTGTCCACTATCTCTTAGTAAAATTTCTCTTGATTAAACCTCAATGGAGTCAATAGTTTTGCTTTCCTGAGGGACCAACTGGGGCAGATCCTTACAGGGAGTATCCAAGGGTTTGTTAAATGGCTGGGGGTCAAAAAGGGTGTTAGTAAATGTCTGAAGCTCAATAGGAGATTGATGCATGATGACAAGTCAATTGGGGTCAATTTATCCGTTGAGGTCTCTGTAGAGCTCCATATAGTCCCTAGTCTTATGAGTGAAGTGGCTAATGGTGAGATATTGTTAACTAGGGCAATAGATATCAGTGAGAGCAACTATCTATTGTTATTGTTGTAATTACTTGCAGTACTATTAGTTAAAATATTTATTATTTTTTCTAAAATAAATGTTTGGGGGGGGTCAATGAATAATCTGAAACTTAATGAAGGGACAATGAGCTGAAGCATTTGGGAATCCCTGGTGTAGACTGATCACTTTTTAACAGCATCAACTGTTATGAGAATTGCCAGATTAGCAATTTTGTAAATGGAAACTGTTGTTTTAAGTTTCAAGAAGTCTCCACTGACAGAAGTTTGTTTGGGATTTTATCATGATATTTATGTGTGGGTCAAAAAAAAAAGTCAAGAAGGCAATTGTGATTGCATGATCAACGTTCCACCTCTTTTTTGTATTTGTTGTGGATTCTGCTTAAACTTGTGTTTGTTGTAATGCAAAATGCCTTGACTCCCACCTTTTGAATCTCACAGTATTTAGGATATCTCCTAAAAGGGTTCCTATCCTCCAAAATATAGTTTTCATCTAGAATAAAACAACCAAATAGCAATCAAAGCCACAACTAAGGATGCTCTGTAATTGTTTACTCTGAACACATGGTTATTGCTTTGCTAAGAGAAAGGTTGGTCAGCCTCACCAAAGATCCAACTAAGAAACATGAAAAAAACAAAGAAACATGTGCTGCAAAAGAAGTACTTTTAAGGAAAAATGCTGACTTTGGTTGATAAAGGGCTAATTACAAAGCTTACTAACATATTGTGAAGCCATTTTTTTTAAAAAAAGTTCTTTAAAGTTCAGATGTAGAACATCTGCTGTCAGGGTGTTTTTGAAGGACTTAGAAACCAATCACTTCTGACTCAATATTTTAGAAACATCTGAGGTTAGAACTTATTGTATACTATTTGGGTGGGAATGGAGGCCTATATTCCTATGAAGAACCCCCACTGAATTGATGGGGCTCTTATTCAGCTATAGCATGGGTGTCAAACTCTCCATGTCACGTGACGTGTCACAATGTATTGCAACTTTGTATTGCCGGAGCTGGGATGGGTGCAGCCTCCGTATGATGCAACCAGCTCTTGGGCTGGCAGTTTGACACCCTTGTGCTATAGGGATCCCAGGAAGTTTGTGAATTAGCTCTAGCTTTTGCTATGCATTAAATTAGTCTTTATTCCACTATCTACATAGGTTGGAGAATGACTCCCAGAATTCTTTGCAGCATACTTTGTAGGGAATTCTCTGAGTTGCAATAACAACAGATCTGAAGAAGATCAAACTAGAAAGATAATATTGCCTTTGTCCTTGATTCCTCATATACAACATGCAGATGATAATTACAGTATTGATTTATATCACAGGTGAGATCATTTAAGATCGTTTGGTGGCATTCCAGCATTATATGTACACACAGCAAACTTTACTTTCCATATTAAATTCATAGAATCACAGAATCATAAGGCTGGAAGGGACTGTGGAGGTGTCCCCCTCCTTAAGGCAGGAATCCTATTACATCCAGATAAATGTTTGCTCAATGTATTTTAGAAAAACTCCATTGATGGAGAACGCACAACACTGGAAGCTGTTCTTTAGATGTTCTTACTTAACTACTGAATATATGTCAATAATAATGCAAGGTATGTTTTGGGGAGCAACTTTGCCAAAGCATTGAGGCTACCATTCTTTTGCTTACAATTTAGGAGGGGAGTTATTGTCCTAAGCCAGTCCAATCCAATGGAACAAACTGGATAAGGACAGGGATAATGGCAGCCAGTCAACACAACTTGACAGCATGAAGTTGGAACAGACTGTGCAAGAAGGTCTATTAAACTTACTTTAATAATGACTGACAAATCCTTATTGCAATGTTTTCTGCAGTCTTTTGAAGAGACATTGGGATTCATGGAGGGGGTTGCTAAATTCAAATAATTAAATAAGTGCCTAAAAATCACAATGACATCATTATTCAACTCACTCCAAAATAACACAGCAACTCACAATGATTTGCTAAGGTTATAGAGTCACTACAAGCAGAAGGGCAAAGTGAAACATAATGGAAGGAAGGAGGAAGACAGACATGTCTTTGTTGATTTTATCACTTAATTTTTACTTATTCATACCCCAATGGTTAAAACTATACAACAGGTTCAGCAAGAAGGTTCAGAATACAAAATGGGACCTAATGCAAGATTTTAAAATCTTTCCAGCTTAGAAATTCTGTAAAGAAAGAGGTGAAAATTCATTCCAATGTAGTAATCTATCCCAATGAACAATTATTGCAAACTTTTATGATAAATCCTTTGTGTTTTCAGGGTAACAACTTATCGCTGACAACTTTAATTCTCCTTGCTTCTGTAGCTAATAGTCCCTTTGTCATTGTTTTAGCACACACACATACACACACAAAATTCCTTTTTATATCCAAGCTGAAATTGCACCATGCTGCTCACCCCCACCCAGCCCAGACAATAGTAATAAAAGCTGTCTTAAAAAGAATGATGTCAACCAATTTTGGAGACATTGCACCAAAAGGAGGCCAGTCAGAGTCAAGATGACATGAAGTCAATGGCAAATGGCCATGGAAAAGAAAAAGAAAAGAAAGCTGTATATTTATGTACATTTGTCTACCCTGAAACCACATTCAGCCTTAGCACCAGTTCCCGAGTTACTGCTTTGAGTGCCAATGTAATAAAGTAGGTTTAATGTAGCTTCCTTTTGACATGTTTATGCGTTGGCTGTGGACTTTTACCTCTGAGTCACAAGGACATCCTATAGCTGCATCGATAGGAACAACCAGTTCAAGGTCTGAAATACAAATGTAGATTCAGAACTTTAATAGCTGTCACACTGTCTTGATCAAAATCAGAGTATTCTGAAGACTGAATGCTGTTCAAAGCCTATTTATTCCACCTTTGCCCTTTGGACAAGCTCAGAACATTCTTTAGGAGCTGCTAAAATTTATAGATGACCTGAACACTGTCTTGAGATCAGAAACAGTTGGGTAATCAGCCATATACTATGTCCTGGTCTGTATGGCAAAAGACAGAGGCCAAAGCTAGATAGTCCTTAACTTATGAACTAGCTGGAGAACCATGGAGTTTATGACTAGGTTGACATCCTCCAAGGTCATATGACTGCATTTTGGATGCTTGGCAAGATGGCTGCATTTATGTCACATGACCATGTTTTATTATTTTATAATAGCTTTGCCAAAATCCTGAACTGACTTCCAGTTTTTGGCAAAACCACGCCATAGCAAAAAAAATGGGTTCACTTATTGGTTGTAGCATTTGTTTCACATGAACAACCTGATTTATGACATAAAACCCTAATGGGCAAGGTTCACTATAGACATATGTCAATGACCATGGTGGCACAGTGGTTAAAATGCAGTACTTCAGGCTACGTCTGGTGACTCTTGGCTGCCAGCAGTTGGATTTTGACCAGTTCAAGGTTGATTCAACCTTCCATCCTTCCAAGGTCGGTATAATGAGGACCCAGATTGTTGTGGGCAATAGGCTGACCACTTAGGGAGAGCTGTAAAACAATGTGAAGCGGTATATAAATCTAAGTGCTATTGCTATCTGTAGCCTAAAAGACAAAGATGTCACGCCAGATATCAAACTAGCTCATATCCTAATTGAGGCTCCAGAGAACAACAAATAGAGGCTTAATAGCGAAGAGTCAATATACTAAGGAGGTGTGCCTTAAAATCAAGGTTCAAGGGTGATGAATTGGATAAGCATGACTAATAGGTGTTGTGGTATTCAACAATGAGTTGATCTTCAACAGAAAACTTTAGATTAGAGGCCTAGCAACCTTGCCCTTACTCAGCTGGAATTCATCAAGCCTGACTTGTCTGCAAGGTCGTTCAGATGTACTGAATTACTCTTGAATATGCTTCTATTAATAGGGACGCGGTGGCTCAGTGGGTTAGGATGCTGAGCTTGTCGATCGGAAGGTCGGCAGTTTGGCGGGTCGAATCCCGAGTGCCGCGTAACAGAGTGTTACTCGTCCCAGCTTCTGCCAACCTAGCAGTTCGAAAGCACGTAAAAATGCAAGTAGAAAAATAGGGACCACTCCGGTGGGAAGGTAACAGCGTTCCGTGCGCCTTTGGCGTCTAGTCATGCTGGCCACATGACCACGGAGACATCCTCGGACAAGCGCTGGCTCTTCGGCTTTGAAACGGAGATGAGCACCGGCCCCTAGAGTCGGAAACGACTAGCACGCGTGTGCGGGGGAACCTTTACCTTTACCTATGCTTCTATTTCTGAGGCATGCACCCTTATAATCAAGCATTTTACTGCCTCTCTGCTTTCTGATTTTGACTCACCAGTAGTGTTGTTCTCATGGGTTGAATAGCTACTCTATTATCAAGTCGAGACTGATTACTGATTCTGGCACAAATCCTCTGCCAAGTGTTTATGGAGATTCTCAGTCATCCAGGTCATACTTGTCCCCCAAAAGCTTTTTTTTCCCCATGAGGCAACTGGATTTTCTTGTTTTTCTTTGAAGACATTTCGCTTCTCATCCAAGAAGCTGAAATTGAAAAGCAGATGTGAAGAAGCCTCTTGGATGAGAAGCGAAATGTCTTCAAAAAAACCAAGAAACTCCAGTTGCCTTGTGGGGAAAAAAAAGCAGCTTTGGGATCCTCTGCTAAGGTTTTGTTCTTCTGTTTAGAAGACTTGAAAAGATCAACTCATCTGTCTTTTTGCAGACAAGGCCTACAAAATCTTAACTGGCTGATAGCTGAGCAAACCCATCAACTCTGCCTATATTATTTTAATCAGCCAACCTAGCACTTCGAAAGCACGTAAAAATGAAAGTAGAAAAATAGGGACCACTAAGGTTTGAAAGAATGGGTATACTCCAAGTTCTATCAGCCAGGGAATGACAGATGGCAGAGTCCAAGAGGCATGCCTTTTCCACCTTCCTTTAGAGGTTAGGATGGCCCCCAACCCTGCTGACCCTTTGTAAGGTCCTAAAGACATGACTGAGCGCCTGTTACTCATCCCAGCTTCTGCCAACCTAGCAGTTCGAAAGCACATAAAAATGCAAGTAGAAAAATAGGGACCACTATGGTGGGAAGGTGACAGTGTTCCGTGCACCTTTGGTGTCTAGTCATGCCAGCCACATGACCACGGACACTTCCTCAGACAAGTGCTGGCTCTTCGGCTTTGAAACGGAGATGAGCACTGGCCCCTAGAGTCGGAAACGACTAGCACGCATGTGCGAGGGAACCTTTACCTTTACTATATTATTTTATAATGTTATAAATATATTTTATAAGTAACTCAAGATGGTGACGAGGCATAATTACTCCCTCCTATTTTTCTCACAACAACAATCCTGTGAGGTGAGTTGGGCTAACTACGGTTTCTTGGTTTTCAGTCTGGTGTCTTAACCACTACACTAAAAGTGCATGCAATAACCATGAAGCCATCTGAGTATTTCCTGCAACAGAGTGGAACTTTGCCTCAGTGTTTTAAAAGAGACATCAGAAGAACCATGAGATTATATATATTTGCAGCTACAAAGACCAGACAAAATAGAGCTAATTGGGCCAAAGTAACTTTCTCATGTATTTCATGAGTTTCTACTTATGTAAGAAACAGAAGGAAGAAATTTTATCTATCAAGAATGGGCCAAAATATTTCCAATAGGGTGTTATGTACACATTTGTGTAAATCCACAAATCACATAGTTCACAGATTTTGTGTGTAAAATAAGTGGGGGGGGAACCAGTTTTTGGAAGCAGAAACAACTAAAACATGTTTTGTTTGAAGGATCAGTTTGGGAGACTCTAAGAGAAACTATCACCCTTCTAGATTGGTAAAATGTTGTCTATACAAGGCTGCCCTTGAAGAGCTTGCAGGACTTCACCTGGTGCATCTGAAGGGGCAGGTAAATGCTGTCAGTTGTTTGGCATGTTACACATGTTCTGTGTGAGCTGCAATGGTGCCAGTGTGCTTCCAGATGTAATTCAAGGTACAGATCGTTACTGTTAAAGCCCTTCAGGATTTGGGTACTTGAGGAACCAGTTCCTAATCTCATCCGGTCTGAAAGAATGGGTATACTCCACGTCCTATCAGCCAGGCAATGACAGCTGGCAGAGTCCAAGAGGCATGCCTTTTCCACCTTCCTTTAAAGATTAGGATGGCCCCAACCCTTCTGACCTTTTGTAAGGTCCTAAAGACATCGTTATGGGAAATTAGAAAATGCATAGAGCACCCACCTCTGGAGCAAAACAAAGAGTGAGGCTGATTGAAAATAGGTAAGAGCCTATATTAAGACTTACCTTGTCTTAAGAGCCAAGGTAGCGCAGTGGATAAAATGCAGTACTGCAGGCTATTTCTGCTGACTGCCAGCTGCCAGCAGTTCGACAATTCAATTTTCAGCAGCACAAGTTTGACTCATCCTTCCATCCTCCCGAGGTCGGCAAAATGAGGACCCAGATTGTTGGGAGCAATACACTGACTCTGAGGAGAGGCGTTGCTCCCGGGCCGTTCTGGGCCACTTTGTTATTGACCGCTGCGGTCTGGCCTGCTTCTTTCGGACCGTTTGTCCCGCTGCCGCCAGGGCCTTTTCGGCCCGCTTTCCATTGGCGGCGGAGAGGGCCTCCCCTGGATTGTTTGCGGCTTCGGCGGTGTTCTGGTGGCAATGGTGATGGCGGCGGCGGCATCCGTAGCAGTGCTCCGGTAGTGGCAGCGGCCCCGATGGCTCGGCGTTGGTATTATGGCCGACCTGCCTTCTCCTCGGCCTGTTCTGCATGCTCCAGATGGTCTGGCATCCCCACTGTTCCTGGTGGCCTCGAAGGTTCCTGGGTTAGCCGGTTAACCCCGGTGGAGCCCAGTGGAGCCCTGTGGACCCTGGTTATTCTGGAGGATCCTGGAAGACTTACACTCTCCATCGCACCCATTGTGATCTGGTCGGTGCCGCTGGATTTTGAGGGGGCTCCGGGGAAATCAGTAGACTTGGGGGAGTCAGACTTTGTTGATCACACTCTGGAAGGCCCCAATGACTATAGAACTGAGGGCCCATGGAGTTGTGGTCAGGTACAACCTCCTGGAATGGCGGAGCAGCGGGGGACTTGGCCGTTAGCAGACCAGACTATGATGGCTTGTTACGTTACTTTACTCCTGCCTTTACAAACTATCGTGCATTGTCCTTTACACAGCATCCCCAAAGGATTCAGAGGACCCTGGGTATTAGCCACCGTGAGAGGGTGGCTTGAACCTACATCTGCTGCCCCTAGAGGTGAGAGCTCTATGGGGCATGCTATATCCAGAGTGGTTGTTTCAGACCACACCCCCCCCCGGAATTGGCTCTGTGGCCGTCGTGAGAGGACGGTGGTCGGCCTGCCTGGGGGGGTCACCCAGCTGAGTGGCAGCGGCTGGGCGGAGGTCTGGGACACCTATTTATCCTCTGTCTAGATCCTCCTTACTGACTATCAACTATGGACTGCCTTCTATCTGGACTGCTCCTTATGCCTTCTCTTAAATACTCTTTCACGGACTTGTTTGCCCTCAGGGGTGCTCCCCCTTCCTGGGTGCGACCCGCCTTTCTAGCCGCTTATAATCTCGAGGAAGGGCCCATTTATTGGGACCCTGAGAGATGGCTGGGCATGGGTAGGGGCCTTCGATGTAAACCCAACAAGAGGCCCCTGATTAGTTTTTTGTCTAAATTTTTAGGGGGTTAGGGAGGGGGGAGGGTACTCCTTTTGGTTGTTTGGACAAGGGGGGCAGTCCAACAACCTCTGTTCAGGCCAGTGCCAAGGTAGATCGCGGGGGGGAGGAGTGGGGGTCGGTTGCCTCTGGGGCCCCAGGGCTGGTCGTGGGATTACCTATTCCCACGACGTCAGGGAATGGCAGCAGGTGTAGGAGCAGAGGGCTGTATTGATCTCAGGGAAGGCCTCTCCGCTGCTTACAAGCGGTGAGGCACTCCGACCCTCTGGCTCCACCCCGAGGTCCCGGGAGTGAGGATGTGCAGCCTCCTGAGCTCCAGCTGGTGTACTTGAATGCCAGGTCTGTTGCTAATAAAGCTCCTCTCGTCCGCAACTTGGTCAAGGGTGAGCAGGCGGACCTGGCTTGCATCACGGAGACTTGGTTGGGCCCAGAGGGCGGGATTCCTCTGGTTGATCTTTGCCCACCAGGTTTCCAGGTGCTACACCAGCCTCGGGCTCAGGGTAGGGGTGGGGGTGTGGCTGTTGTTATGAGGGAGACCTTGTGTCCGTGGGAGGCCACCGTCCCCCAGATAGTCGGGTGTGAGTCTCTCTTTTTGAGATGCGGCCCTGGTGCGCAGTTGGGCTTGCTGCTGGTGTACCTTTCGCCTAGTCACGCAGCAGCAGCCCTGCCTGAGCTTCTCGATGTCCTCTCTGAGTTGTTGATTGAGTTCCCGAAACTTACAGTTTTGGGGGACTTCAATCTACCATCTCTGGGAGGATCATCTGAGTTGGCTCGGGAGTTCATGGCTTCCATGACGGCCATGGACCTGATGCAAGTAATTTCGGGACCGACTCATGAGGGAGGCCACACCCTTGACCTAGTTTTTTTTATCTGGACGGTGGTTAGATGATCTTGGTGGGGGCTCCCCAATTGTTATGCCCCTGTCATGGACCGATCATCATCTCCTGTGGCTGGTCTTCCCTTTTGCCACCCCCCGCCGTGGGTGCGTGGAACCAATTAAATGGTACCACCCCAGATGCTTAATGGATCCCGAGAGGTTCCAGGCGGCACTGGGGTCCCCACCTGCCTCCTTTGCTCACAGCTCGGCAGATGCCTTAGTGGAAGCCTGGGAAAGGGCAGCCACTGAGGCTCTTGTACCCTTGCGGCCCCTGACCCAGTGCAGATCCCGTCGAGCTCCATGGTTCTCTGTGGAGCTCCAGGAGATGAAGCGTCGGAGACGGGGCCTAGAGAGCGGTTGGAGATCCAGCCGATCCGAATCTGACCGATTGCGACTAAGAGCCTATATTAGGTCTTATCTCGCTGCGATAAGGGAGGCAAGGTCTAACCACTTTGCTACCCTTATCGCGTCCGCAGATAATCGCCCGGCCGCCCTGTTTAGGGTGACTCGCTCCCTCCTGAATCAAGAGGTGAGGGAAGAACCCTTGCAGGGTCGTGCCGAGGAGTTTAACCAACATCTGTCAGACAAAATTGCTCGGATTCGGACCGGTCTGGACTCTGACTGGGCAGAGTCTGACGATCAGGACACGGGCGGTCTTTTCGATATTACCTGGGAGGAGTTTGATTCTGTGACTCCGGAGGAAGTGGACAGGATTATGGGGAGGCTGAGCTCCACCACATGTTTATTGGACCCGTGCCCTTCCTGGCTGGTTTATGCAGCCCGGGAGAGGATGCACAGCTGGTTCCAGGCAGTTATATCGGCTTCTTTGAGTGAGGGTAGCTTCCCTGCTGTCTTGAAAGAGGTGGTGGTGAGGCCTCTCCTCAAGAAGCCTGCCTTGGACCCAGCTGTATTGAACAACTTTCATCCGGTCTCCAACCTTCGCTTCCTTGAGAAGGTTGTTGAGAGTGTGGTGGCGCATCAGCTCCCTCTGGTCCTGGATGAAGCGGATTATCTAGACCCGTACCAATTGGGTTTCAGGCCCGGGTACAGCACGGAGACGGCATTGGTCGCGCTGGTGAATGATCTCTGGAGGGCTCGGGACAGGGGACATTCCTTTGTTCTAGTCCTATTAGACCTCTCAGTGGCTTTCGATACCATCGACCATGGTATCTTGCTGCGGCGTCTCAGGGGATTGTGAGTGGGAGGCACGGTTTTACAGTGGTTCTCCTCCTATCTCCAGGGACGTTCACAGTCGGTGTTGACAGGAGGGCAGAGGTCGACTGCGAGGTCTCTCGTTTGTGGAGTTCCTCAGGGGTCGGTCCTCTCGCCTCTCCTGTTCAACATCTATATGAATCCGCTGAGTGAGATCATTCGTGGTTTTGGAGTTGGGTATCATCAGTATGCTGATGATACCCAGCTTTTTCTTTCTACCCCAAACCACCCCAGTGATGCCCTCAACGTGATGTCCTGTTGCCTGGAGGCGGTTCGGGTCTGGATGGGGAGGAACAGACTTCAACTCAACCCCGACAAGACCGAGTGGCTTTGCATACCTTCATCCCGGGTCTATTCGGATATTCCATCTCTCTCTATGGGGGGTGAATTATTACCCCCTGTAGATAGGGCTTGCAACTTGGGAGTCCTCCTAGATTCACGGCTCACCTTAGAAGACCACATAGTGGCTGTGACTAGGGGGGCTTTCGCCCAGGTTCGCCTGGTGCGCCAGTTGCGGCCCTATCTAAGCCGGGATGATTTATGCACGGTCACTCATGCGCTCGTGACCTCTCGTCTAGACTACTGCAATGCTCTCTATGTGGGGCTGCCCTTCAGGACCACCCGGAGGCTCCAACTGGTACAGAATGCAGCCGCGAGAGTTGTGTTGGGAGTCTCCTGATACTCCCATGTTACACCTCTGCTCCGTGAGCTGCATTGGTTACCAGTTGTCTTCCGGGTGAGATTCAAGGTACTAGTAATGGTGTTTAAAGCCCTACATGGCAGGGGTCCGGAGTACCTCAGGGAACACCTGCTGCCGGCATCAACCTCCCTGTGCCCTGTGCGTTCCCACAGAGAGGGTCTCCTCAGGGTGCCACCGATCAGAGAATGTCGATTGGTGGCCCCCAGGGGGAGATCCTTCTCTGTGGACGCTCCGGAACTATGGAATCAGTTACCGGTAGAGCTCTGGATGGCGCCCAAAGTATTTGAGTTTCAACTTCAGGATCTGGCCTTCTAAAGAGCAGTCAGGGTTGATTTCCTCTAGGACTGACCAGTTTGATCACCTTGCATTCCATAGGACTCGCAGGAGTCTTCTCCAGCACCATAGTTCCAGCACCATAGTTCTTTGATGCTCAGCCTTTCTTATGGTCCAACTTTCACTGCCATACATTGCAACTGGAAAGACCATAGCCTTGATTATAGGCACTTTTGTTGGCAGGGTGATGTCTCTGCTTTTTAGTGTGCTGTCTAGATTTGCCATGGTTTTCCTCCCCAGGAGCAAGAGTCTTTTAATTTCTTGGCTGCAGTCCCCATCTGCGGTGATCTTGGAGCCCAGGAAAATAAAATCTATCACTACCTCCATTTCTTCCCCATCTATTTGCCAGGAATTGAGAGGGCCGGATGCCATGATCTTGGTTTTCTTAATGTTAAGTTTCAAGCCAACCTTTGCACTCTCCTTCTTCAACCGCAACAAGAGGCTCTTTACTTCCTCTTCACTTTCTGCCATTAGAGTGGTATCATCTGCATATCGTAGGTTGTTGATATTTCTCCCAGCAATCTTAATTCCAACTTTTGATTCATCTAGCCCTGCCTTTCTCATGATGTGCTCTGCATATAAGTTAAACAGGGAGGGCGACAGTATACAGCCTTGCCGGACTACTTTCCCAATTTTGAACCAATCAGTGGTTCTATGTCCAGTTCTCACTGTTGCTTCTTGACCTGCATATAGGCTTCTCAAGAGACAAATAAAATGGTCTGGTACTCCAATCTCTTTAAGGACTTGCCACAGTTTGTTGTGATCCACAGAATCAAATGCTTTAGCATAGTCAATGAAGCAGATGTAGATGTTTTTTCTGGAATTCCCTAGCTTTCTCCATGATCCAGCATATGTTGGCAAATTGATCTCTAGTTTCTCTGCCTCTTTGAAATCCTGCCTCTTCTCGATCCACATACTGCTGGAGTCTAGCTCGTAGGATTTTAAGCATAACTTTACTAGCATGGAAAATGAGTGCAATGGTGTGATAGTTTGAACATTCTTTGGCACTGTCTTTGGAATTGGAATTTAAACTGATCTTTTCCAATCCTGTGGCCACTGTTGAGTTTTCCAAATTTGCTGGCAAATTGAGTGTAGCACTTTTAAGATTTTGAATAGCTCAGCTGGAATACTGTCACCTCTACTAGCTTTGTTGTTGCTCAGCTTTCCTAAGGCCCACTTCACTTCACATTCTAGGATGTCTGGCTCGAGATCAGTGACCACCTCATCATGGTTATCAGGGACGTTAATCTCCTTCTTGTATAGTTCTTCTGTGTAATTTTTCCACCTCTTCTTAATCTCTTCTGCCTCTATTAGGTCCCTGACCATTTGTTCCTTTATCATGCCCATTTTTGCATGAAATATTCCCTTCATCTCTCAAATTGTTTGAGATCATTCTGTCATTTTGGGAATGGTATCCTACTATTGCTTTTCATATTCCTTTATTGACTATGAAGGCTACTCCATTTCTTCTGTGGGATTCTTGCCTGCAGTAGTATACCTGATGGTCATCTGAATTTACATTCACCCATTCCTGTCCATTTTAGTTTGCTGATTCCTAAGATGTTGATGTTCAGTCTTGTTATCTTTTGTTCGCCCACGTCCAGCTTGCCCTCATTCATGGAACTTACATTCCAGGTTCCTATGGAGAAAAAATCTTTACAGCATCGGACTTTCCTTTCACCACCAGATACATCCACAGCTGAGCGTCCTTTTGGCTTTGGCCCAGTTGCTTCATTCTTTCTGGTGCTACTAGTACTAGCCCTCTGCTCTTCCCCAGTAGCATATTGGATGCCTTCTGACCTGAGGGGCTCATCTTCCAGCATCATATCTTTTTGCCTTTTTGTACTGTCCATGGGGTTTTCATGGCAAAGATACTGGAGTGGGTTGCCATTTCCTTCTCCAGTGGATCATGTTTTGTCAGAACTCTCTGCTATGACCTCTCTGCTATGTTTGTCTTGGGTGGCCCTGCCTGGCATAGTGCATAGCTTCATTGAATTACGCAAGCCCCTTTTCCACAACAAGGCAGTAATTCATGAAGGGGCTTCCCTTGTTAGGGAAGGTTATTAAGAAAGTGGTGGTGCACAGCCTGGATGATATGGATTATCTGGACTTTTGTCAGTCTAAGTTCATGATGGAGCCAACATCATTCTGAAATCACATTGGACACATTTGTCAATGACTTCTGAAGACTCAGGATTGGGTAGTGTAACCATAGTGGCCCCCCTGGATCTTCCAGCATCTTTTTATGCCATCAACAATTGTATCCTTTTCTTCTGGCTTCAGGGTTGAGATGGGAGACATGGTCTTTTAGTGGCTTTTGCCCTTCCATGGGGGTTCCTTACTGAACATGGGGCTGCCTGGAGGATCACCTGACACCTACACTGTGATGGATTCCCCTAGGTTTATCCATGTAACATTTCTGTAGTGCAAGCTACACTACTTCCAGTTCCCTTGTGGGTGATCACCCAGCTCTAAGTGATTTAGGGCCAGATTATCTTTGGGACTACTTCTCATTAACAAGAGGACTTCTATAGATCCTAACAGGTCAGATAAGTGGGGATACTCCTAGTTCAGACATGTGAAACACAAGGCCCGGGGGCCAGATCCGGCCTGCAAAGTGGTTTCATGTGGCCCACGAAGCCATCCTGGAAACAGTGAGGGAAAGGCCCCCACTGCCTTGGCTCTGGCCCAGGCCAGCCAGGAGCCAATGTACAATTTTGTGGTGGTCATCTATGCTGAAATACATTCAGTCTTAGCTCCACAAGGCCATCTGGAAACAGTGAGGGACCGGCCCCTGCCCTGGGTGCACGCTGGGGAGGTATCACCCTTTGTGAGGAATGAAGAAATGCACCATCGCCTTGAAGTGGCCAGCACATGGCCCTGCCTACTTCAGGCAGGCTAGGGGCTGGGCAGTGTTGTGCTTCTCTTCAGATTTGTGCCACCGGCTCAGCCTCTCGGCGCTGTGAGGAGAGGGCCGTGTGCTGGCCACTTCCAGGCGATGGTGCATTTCTTCATTCCTCATAAAGGATGGCACATCCCCAGCTGCATTTCTTGCCTGTTTTTCCCCCTTCCTCATCTCAAATATTTTCCCATCACTGTTCGAAGGAAGGAAGGAAGGAAGGAAGGAAGGAAGGAAGGAAGGAAGGAAGGAAGGAAGGAAGGAAGGAGAGGGAGGGTCTGAGGGAAGTCCTGCCTTAGTCGTTCCCTGCTGCCCTTTCACCATCCCCTTGCCCCCTCCTCCTGGCCTAACCTGGGTGGTCTCCCATCCTATTGCTAAGGAAGCTTTGGATACAAATCCAGGTCTCCTCACATGGAGAAGAAGTGGGCCTCCCTCTTGACGTTGCGCTCATACCCATCATGAGCAACCTGGCTTAGGAGAGCAAGCACAGCAGCTGGGCACCGTCTTGGGGAAGTGGGGGTGGGCTTAGTGCTGTGGGTGCTTGAGGGCTAGGCTGGGCATTTGACCTCCGCACCACCATCCAGCCCCCCCACACACGCATGGCCTGAGAGGAACAGTGAGGCTCCTCCAGTGGACCATGCCTTGGCACTTGCCCCAGTCCCATCTCCTTCTGCCAGAGACCCTCAGATCTGTCCCACTCCTGCCCAGGCCCCCATAGGCACCCTTGACGCGAATGATGTGCAGCTGGCCATGCCCACCCAGTAGGCCACACCCACTCCAGCCACGCCCAACCAGTAGGCCATGTCCACCCTGGCCACACCCACCTGGCCCCTCAAGGGTAACCGCAATGCTGATGCGGCCCTCAATGAAATTGAGTTTGATACCCCTGTCCTAGTTCCTTCCCTTAAACATTGTCATCTGATGGGAGTTACAAAGCATGCCTTTTCTATGGCAGCCCTATCCTACAGAGCACCCTTCCCCCTGAAGTTCATCAGGCAACCCACTTCCTAGTTTTCCAAAAAGCACTGAACACCTGTCTTTTCCCTCAGTGCTAGGATGGGATGACATGACAGCACGTCAAAAACCTGGTGCCAGTTTTTTTTTGTTTTTAATGTTTATGGTTTTAATATTTATTTATTTACTTTAATATGAATTGGGAGCCATACAGAGTTTGGGGTAATATGGGTGGCTATCAATAAAGGACAATATTTGTAGCTCAGTTTTGAACTGTGGGGTCCTTGCTACTCTCTGAGCTTGGTTGTTTTCTTATAACATCATCAACAATAAACTTGGTTATTATCTTGCAGATATTCCATCACCTAAGTTCAGAAAGCACCAAGGACCCCTCATGGGTGGCTATATAAATGTTTAAATAAATAAAATATCTCCTCAGGCTTGCAGCCCTGAGTGTGTAAAGCATTCTTTCTCCTGGTTGTATTAACACCATGGATTATACTATTTTCTTGAGCTGTTTTAATTTTTTTTGTATTATGCTGGAAATGTTGATTTTAAATGATTTTACAATTGTTCACCACCCAGAGTGACTTGGTAGGATGGGCAGCTGTACAAATTGAATAAATAAATACCTAGGGGGTTGCCCCATTACTGGTCAAGGACACAGTTCATTACATTTCATTAGAATGAAGTACCACACAAGTCTGACATCTTTCTTAAAAGCTAGACTGTGTAAATATGTGTGTTACTCCAGGAAACAAGAATCTTGAGAGGTTTAGTAAATTTGTCTGACACTTGGTGTACTGCAGGATTGTAATTGAATCTGAGATTAGCATTTATAGGAGTATCATTCTCACCCCTCTCAGCTTTGCTTCCATCTGTTCCAGGTGTGTGTGTGTGTGTGTGTGTGTATGCAGCCAAAAAGACAGTATTAAAGCAGGCAGCTCTGATAATCTGCCTCCAATGTGTTGTTTGCAGAGCACACACAAACAGACACTCATTTGTGATTAGACTTAAGATTCCAACATCATTTGTAAGCATCTCAGACTCACTCTGTGCCTTGTTTTGTAACCAAAAATCCAGAATCACATTATAGCAGTTTCTAAATCAGGTTGGTTGCCTTGTTATTTGTAATATAATATGACAAGTGCATGGGCTGGCAGGAGTTAAAACAAAGATCTGTTTGTGTTTGCTAAAAGAGAAAAGATGGTTAGTTGATGGATCACAATTATTTCTACTTATACTGCATTGTACTAGAAGTCTGTGTTCTGCAGTCTTTCTAATAAATATGTTATTTCTTTTTTTTTTGCTTTTGCAGCTTCTGCCTCTTTTGCTGTCTATTCCCTTCCCAATTGTCTTTCCCTTCTCAGACACTTGCCACCTTCTCATTTCTCAGGAATATTAAGCACTGCTGTGATTTCCTCAATACCCGGGAAAGTCCTTCAGAGAATGACTGACTGGACACTTCAGTGACTGAAACGTAGTTACAGAATGAAAGAAGAGTGACTTCACTAGAGAACTTAATAAGGAAATCAGGCAATAAAGTGGAATCCTTTTAACTATGGATGTTGTGTTGCTTCTAAACAGAAATAGGTAACTCAATGTCTTTGAGGCTCACCAGAACACACTATCTACTTAAATTCATTTTTCTAAAAAAAATAACATAATAGTAAATGGCTGGTTGTAAAGCAAAGTACCAAATTATGAGTTCTATCAAGTCCACCCCCTGCAAAATTCAGGAATCCCAATGAAAATGTTGACATTCAGCGTCTGCCCAACCTCTCTTTGAATGCAATCAGTGATTGAGAATTTGTTACTGGTTCCACTATTGGATTTTACACATTAATAGGATTTTCCCCTAATATTCTATTGGAATTCAGCTTCCTGTATCTTAAGGATATTATTTTATGTTAGGTCAGGTTTTGATTTTCTTTCTTAGTGATACCTCTTCAGATACATGAAGTATTTGCATCTATCACAGTTGAATTAAATCATTTCCCTTTCCATACAAAACATATTAGCTGGTGCAATCTGTTCTGATTCATGTTGGAAACTTTGTGTGTTTTTGATTCTTGTAATTTGAAACTGTCTTTCCCTCCTTCCCAATTGGTCACTAAAGAGGAAATGTTTCCTCTGGATAAGCTTTCTGTCAGAATGAATGAACCTTGACATCATCTGTGAGTTCACCTTAGGACTCCCAAAGGGTCTCCAGAGTTGTCATAATTCTTTGGATGCTATGAATATCCCATTTCCCAGCACATTTCTTAGAGATAAACCCATTGCCCCAAAAATATAATTTAAAAAGAAACCTTAATTACAAGGAAGATGTAATCTAATCAAAGTTTATAAATAGTCTGATGCAGTGCTTTTTTTGTCATAGAATCGTCAGAACGGAGTTCCGGCACCTTTTTTTGATGGAACCTTGTAGGGTATGCAGGGAGGGTTGTATGACATGTGTGAGTTCCGGCACCTTTTTCTTTTACAAAAAAAGCACTGGTCTGATGTAACCAGCTGATTAAAGCAAGTTATAAAAGCATTGCAGCTCCTAGCAAAGAATGGTTCTGAAATTTTATTTAATAACCAATTATTCTTTTTTAGATACAATATCCTTATTCAACTGTTCTGAAAACTAGGATTAGTTGGTAACGTTGTGCACATTACTCCACACCAACAAAGAATCAAAGGCAATCTACAGATAGTTCTTGGCTTATGATCAATAGTTTAGCTACTGTTCAAAAATTACAACTGGTCCCCAAAAAGGGGACATATGACCTGGATCTGAAGTTTTGATTGTTGCCCTTCCTTGTGGTCACATGACTTCACTTAGGTGTTCAGTATCACAGTCTCATTTACATCAGTCTATAGATTTCCAGCTATATATCCAAAGCAGAACATCCAGATTCAGTCACAGTTGTTCCATACAATATTAACCTTGTGAACTCTAAAACTTCCTCCTTCTGTTATGTACTCAAGATAGACAGTGATTAATATTTATATGTTACTTATATGTAAGGGTGTAGGTCTATACATATGTTGTATATAGTATATTTAAATGTGTTTTATGTATGTGTACACTTTGAGAGCAAGCAACTAAATTTCATTTTTAATGTGTGCCATTCTGCCCACAGTAAAAATGTCAATAAACATTATCTATCTATCTATCTATCTATCTATCTATCTATCTATCTATCTATCTATCTATCTATCTACATTTTATGACTGTTTTTACCAAAAAACAGCATTTGTTTCCAGTTTTCAGCAAAACCATAACATAACATACAATGGGTTCACTTAACAGTTATAATGTTCACTTTAAAACTGCCGTGCTCACTTAACAACAACCATATTCACTTAATGACTGCTGCAACCATTATTACATACTATTATAATGGGCAAGCCCCATTGAAGACGTGGGGCTTTACCTCAATCAACAAGACTTCTACACTAAGTTAGCAGTGTATTAAGTCATAGGACTACTAACCTAGTGTAGAAATGTTATCAAGTGAATATTAAAATCTGGTGGGATCTTGTAGAACAATACTCACCAATATTATAAGGTCCACATATCTTGAAAGGTCTCATGTAAGTGCATAGCATGCCCTGAGATCTTTTGAACCCTAATATCCTTATGAAATATAAGCAGTTTCAAAGATCTTTTTAGCTGATTTTTTTAACCATGGACAGAGTTTAATGGCAGCTACATAAAAACATGAAGAATATGTATAAACAATTTTCTAGAGACAGGTATCTAGAGCCAGATGTCAGGAGTGACAAAAAAACCCCTGATCCTTTGTTGCTTGTGCATTCTTACTGTAATGGTAATAGTATCCTCTGTCACACCTGAGTATATTTAACCCGTTGAGGAGACCAAAGTAGGCTATGTGATACACATGACCCCAAAATAAGGTTGTAAGAATATTCTAATAGTTAATGCTTTTTCCATAAAGTCATTTGGGTTTAGATGATGGTGTCCATCTGTCTCTTTTTCTGATATTGAACTGACTGGTATCAGGCTGACTGCTTGCCACCTTCTAAGTATGTATGTATTTTTTATACCATTTATATGTCTTCCCAATTCACTGCAATGATTCTGGGTAGTTACCAGTCATTCAGCAAAAATAGCAGCAATCAGAACAATTAAAACAACTACAGTAACAGCTAAATTACAGCAGAACAGAAGGGTAAGTAAATCCCTGCTATCTTACAAATAGGCAGCAAATTATGTCGGAACATAATACCTGCCAGTTGTGAGAACCAATTCCAGGTATGAGATTGAATGAAAGCTTCCCGAGTAGAATTCAAGGTGCAGATTGTCATCTGTAAAGGTCTATGTGGTACAAACCCAGATGATGTGTGGGGCTGCCATAAACTAGCTGGGTGACTTTGACCAGTGACTGACTCAGCCCAACCCACCTAACAGGGTTGTTGTTGGGGGGGGGGAATAGAAGAAGGGTTATTATTATTAGAGTTCTTCATCACCTTAAGTTATTTATAAAAACAATAAAGGTGGGATATGAATGAACAAATAAATGAATGAATGAACAAATGGGGCAGATATACTCTGGATGCCTTCCATCTCATGTTCTAACATCTTCTGCCTAAGCTAGTTGAGTATTTCTGCTGAAGTGAAGCTGATCCTGAAGACAAATCATGATGAGAAGTAAGATACAGGAAAGGGCTGAAAAATAAGGCAGGGGAAAAGAACAAAAGTACAAAGCATTAGTCAACTGAGGCTTTGGTGATTCTAACTAAAAAGATGTCGAGACTCTAGAAAGAGTACAGAGAAGAGCAACAAAGATGATTGGGGGACTGGAGGCTAAAACATATAGGGAATGGTTGCTGGAATTGGGTATGTGTAGTTTAATGAAGAGAAGGGTGAGGGGTGACATGATAGCAGTCTTCCAATACCTCAGGGGCTGCCACAAAGAAGAGGGAGTCAAGCTATTCTCCAAAGCACCTGAACGCAGGACAAGAAGCAATGGATGGAAACTAGTCAAGGAGAGAAGCAACCTAGAACTAAGGAGAAACTTCCTGACAGTTAGAACAATTAACCAGTGAACAACCTGCCTCCAGAGGTGGTGAATGCTCCAACACTGGAGGTTTTTAAGAAGAGACTGGCCAGCCATTTGTCTGAAATGGTATAGGGTTTCCTGCCTGAGCAGGGGGTTGGACTAGATGATCTCAAAGGTCCCTTCCAACATTATTATTATTATTATTATTATTATTATTATTATTATTATTATTATTATTATTATTGTTGTTGTTGTTGTTGTTGTTGTTGTTGTTGTTGTGTAAGGGAACTCCCCCACTCTTCTTTCTTGTTAAAAATCAACCAGTGAACAACCTGGCTGGTAGAATCAATCAAGATTCAGCAATTTCTTTGCTGCTGGGTCAGCAGTTCCTTAAAACAAATAACCCTGGAAAGCACAATGTCTTGTGTATTCAGATACACCACCAGAAAGAATACCGAATACTGAAGTTGCATGCTTCTGGAGTGTCAGATGCTTCTGGAGTGTCAGATACATCAATTCAGAGAAGCTTTACACCTTGCACAGAAGTCCTATTTAAGTTAGAGTTTTCATTATTGTAAAAGTGTCCAGCAGTTTTTATGAGACTAAGCTGACTGGAGATGTTAGTGTGGACTCTGAATCCATTATTGTGAAGCTGGGCTACATTAACCCATGTTTTTCTGGTTTTAATTTAGATTCAGTGATATGTGTGTAGGTTATTATAATTTGCTACATGGTTCTAGTTTGTTAAATAGTTCAGCTGAATCAGTTGAGTTGCTTCCTGTAATAGCAAAAGAAAGTAGGTTGATCTTTCATTAAGAGCTTAATAGGATGTTATTTTGTGATGCTATCTGCTTTCTGAAAATTGAGTGGCAAGTTGGAGCAAAAAAGATCCTACAGAATGATAGGTACCATGCAAAACATAGGCATCTCTCTAACCAAACAGCTACAAGCAGTTATTGAAAATGGCATCTTAGTGTACAATTGCTAATGAGCACATGTTGAGCAAAAAAAAAGTCATCTATCTGCAGGATTCGGATACCTTTTTCCTCAACAATTGAATAAATGTGTATATCAACCTTTAAAAAATAAATAAGATAATAGGTGTTTTTGCTTTATAATTTATATGAAAAATTGCTAAGCAAGGGCAAATGGTCTTTGATTTTTGGGGGGTTTACTCAGCTCTCAGATGAAATGATGAAATGATGCAATCTCTGGCCAGCATATCACTGCTATTGCATAATAGTAGATGTTGTCCAATGGTTACAATAAGTCGGTGATTGTTGGCTGCAGAAGACCCAATCTGCAATATGGCATATGCCTGATAGTTGGTAAGGATTTATTAAAGCAGAGTTAATCAAGTCAAATCCACTGAGTTATCTTAGATCTGACACAGTGCTGCCATCTGTAAGAAGATAAAGAACAGTAGCAGTAAGTGCTACTTAAAATTGCAAGGAGCTGAAACTTGCATCTCAATGGATCATGATAAATCAGGTATTGCTAAATGTAATTTAGTAAAAGCCCAGTGTAATCAAACATGAAATGAAATTAAGCAAGGCATGATGTGATGATTTGCCACAGGCTGCTTCTGTCGTACGAAAAGCAGTGGCATTCATGCAGAGTCAGCCAGCATACAGAACAATGCACTGCATTTTGAAACCTCTGAGCCACAATGTGGAGATGCCACACTAGCAATTGCTTTTGGACTGGTGCCCAAAAAGCTTTGGAAAAGATGAGGTGTCAATGGCTTGTTTAAAAAAAAAAACCTGGAGATTTTGGTAGTCATTCTTCTGCCTGGCATTCTTTGTGAAAACTTTGACACCCCATAAAAAGAGTCATAATGTACCTAGCCAGCTTTCCTCAACTTGGATCCCTAGGACAGTCATTGGACACTCTTGGCTGATCCTCAAAGAGTAAGCAGTGCCAGACATAGTTAAATGGAAGATGAGCAGGAAATCCTAAGTCTCTGGATTGGAGTAGAAAGTCAAATGCATCCCTGTAGAGAGCAAGGAAGATAAGCACTACTATATACATAGTTATCCAGGGAAAAAAGGGGCAAAGCATTTTTTTAAGGTCCACATACTAGGTACCATCAAAGCTGACACCAGCCAGAACATAGAACAAGTCTAAGGAGCAGTACAAGGAATTCAAATATATCTCCAAACAACTGGCCACACTGGCACACAAGACACTTACGAGCTAAAGAGAATAGGACAAGAACATCCTTCTGATGATGTTACCTAGTTTGGTAACAGGAATTATATTAAAACAAGCTTGGAGAACAAACCACAGCCAAAATCTAAAACCCAAGCTACAAATATTTCCTATTATTTCAAAACAGTACAAGATTGGAAGATGTGGAGAGACCTGGTCCATAGAATCGTCAAGAGTCAGACATGACTGAATGGATAACACCATCAGCGTCATGTTCCAAAGGAACAAAATAACATTTGGAAATGTCTTGGGTAGATGGCTCCCTTATTTACTGGACTTTACAAATCAGACTTGCAAGAGTCTATTGTTACCTCCAATATAAAGTTAGCTTTAGCTTTCCAAATTCCTGTGAACTTGATTTTTCTGGGCTGGTCTAAGCTAGTGGGATAAACAGTTCCAGAAGAAGGTATAGCAAACCATTTATGTGGTATTGTTAAGAAGACAACATAGAGATACTTGAGTTTGACTAAAAAGAGATTTTATTTTAAGTACAATGTACTGAATGTCAGCTCTCATAAATTAGCCCAACATGGTGAAAATCCATCTTCCTTCAATCTGGTGACTCTTAATACAGTATATGCACATAAATCAGCTGGCCTTTAACTTTATGGCTTACCATTTATGAATATTTACCATAACAGGAGAGGCCTTTTATACAGAGTCTCTCTCTTCAGATAATTGGTTTCTAGCTTTAAGACTGCCATAGCAGAATAAACTACAGGTAGTTCTTGACTTACAACAGTTCATTTAGTGACCATTCAAAGTTACAACAGCACTGGGAAAAGTGACTTATAGCTGTTTTTCACACTTATGACTTTTGCCGCATCCCCCATGGTCATGTGATCAAAATTTAGACCCTTAGCAACTGATTCATATTTATGACAGTTGTGGTGTCCTTGGGTCACGTGATCTCCTTTTGCAACCTTCTGACATGGCAAGTCAATGAAGAAGTCACATTCATTTAACAACCATGTCACTAACTTAACAACTGCAGCAATTCACTTAACAGCTGTGGCAAGAAAGGTCACAAAATGGAGCAAAACTCAATAATCATCTTGCTTAGCAACAGAGATTTTGGGCTCAATTGTGGCTGTAAGTTGAGAACTACTTGTACATATTGGAGGAACTGGGCAACAACAAAATACTTTTGTGGAATCCTTATGTGCTCTCAGAATTTGGTTATTTGCCTGTGGACATTTCATTACCCAACATCATCATTACCTAGTTCATTTAAGAAATGTCTGCAAGAAAACAACCAATCTCAGTGAGCACAAAGAGTTCCACAATTCAACTCTGACCTACGTACATTTTCTTCTATTGAATACACTTTTGCTTTATTAAAAACACTCAATAATTTGCTGAAGATTTTTTCTTTACACATACCCCCCCCCCACACACACACACTGGCAATTGCCAGTGACAACTCTAAAGGTGGCCGCTTGTTTAAGGAAGCTTGGTTTTCAAACCACTCCTCTATCAACCGGCACATAGACCTCCCCACTGCATACCAGGCACTAAGGAATTGGGAAGAGGAACGATGTGCACGATATGAAGGCAAACAGTGCAAGCATTCACAGAGCACCTCATTGTATCAAAATCAGAATTGCACAAACACACAACTACCCTGCATTGTAGAACACAGGGAAGAAGAGCAACAACTATTTAGAACCTCTGGTATGGGAACACGGGCAATGACTAGAGCTATGGCTACAACACATGGAACTATCAGCAATAGTTGATAGTTGATAGGTGAGGACATGGGCGGTCTTGGTAATGTCATCTGGGATGAGTTCGATCCTGTGACTCTGGAAGAGGTGGACAGGATTATGGGGAAGCTGAGCTCCACCACGTGTTTATTGGACCCGTGCCCCTCCTGGCTGGTTTATGCGGCTCGGGAGGGGACACGAGGCTGGCTTCAGGCAGTGATAACTGCTTCTTTGAGTGAGGGCAGTTTTCCCGCCGCCTTGAAGGATGCGGTGGTGAGACCCCTCCTCAAGAAGCCTGCCCTGGACCCAGCTGTTTTAAACAACTATCGTCCGGTCTCCAACCTTCGCTTTCTTGCGAAGGTTGTTGAGAGTGTGGTGGCGCATCATCTCCCTTTGTTCCTGGAGGAAGCTGATTATCTGGACCCATACCAATCGGGCTTCAGGCCTGGGTACAGCACGGAGACGGCATTGGTCGCGCTGGTGAATGATCTCTGGTGAGCTCGGGACAGGGGTTGTTCCTCTGTCCTAGTCCTATTAGACCTCTCAGCAGCTTTCGATACCATCGACCATGGTATCTTACTGCGGCGTCTCAGGGGGTTGGGAGTGGGAGGTGCCGTTTTACGGTGGTTCTCCTCCTACCTCCTGGTACGTTCGCAGTTGGTGTTGGCAGGAGGGCAGAGGTCGACCTCGAGGCCTCTTGTTTGTGGAGTTCCTCAGGGGTCGGTCCTCTCGCCTCTCCTGTTCAACATCTATATGAAGCCACTGGGTGAGATCATTCATAGTTTTGGGGTTGGGTATCATCAATATGCTGATGATACCCAGCTTTTCATCTCTACCCCAAACCACCCCAGTGATCCCCTCGATGTGATGTCCCGTTGCCTGGAGGCGGTTCGGGTCTGGATGGTGAGGAACAGGCTTCGGCTCAATCCTGACAAGACTGAGTGGTTGTACGTGCCGGCGTCTCGGGAAATTCAGATTTTTCCATCTCTAATTATGGGGGGTGAGATATTACCCCCCGTAGATAGAGCTCGTGACTTGGGTGTCCTCCTAGATTCACAGCTCTCCTTGGAAGATCATATAGGAGCTGTGACTAGGGGGGCCTTCACCCAGGTTCGCCTGGTGCGCCAGTTGTGGCCCTATCTGGACCGGGATGCCTTGCGTACGGTCACTCATGCACTCGTGACCTCTCGTTTAGACTACTGCAATGCTCTCTACATGGGGCTGCCCTTGAGGACTACTCAGAGGCTTCAGCTGGTGCAGAATGCAGCCTCGCGAGTGATGGTGGGGGCTTCCCGATACTCCCATGTAACACCTCTACTCCGCAAGCTGCATTGGCTTCCGGTTGCCCTCCGGGTGAGATTCAAGGTGCTGGTAATGACCTATAAAGCCCTAAATGGCATGGGTCCGGACTACCTACGGGAGCACCTGCTGCCGGCATCAACTTCCCTTCGTCCAGTGCGCTCCCACAGAGAGGGCCTCCTCAGGGTGCCGTCGGTCAAAGAGTGTCAACTGGCGACCCCCAGGGGGAGGGCGCTCTATGGGCATGCCAGACCATTGGAACCATTTACCGGTTGAGCTCCGGATGGCTCCTGACCTTCGCTCCTTCCGCCGTGACCTAAAAACTTACTTATTTGAACAAGCCGGCCTGGTCTGATGGGAGTGGGGTATTTTAATATTAATTTTATTAATTTGTATTGTAATTTTGGGCTACACTATTTAATTCCTTCTTAAATTTTGTACATTGTATTTTTTATTGTATTGCCCTTCTCCTTCGGGAGAAGGGCGATATAGAAATTTTTTATTATTATTATTATTATTATTATTATTATTATTATTATTATTATTATTATTATTATTAATTCACTTTTAACAACAGACACTCAGAGACCCACTGTGTCATTTAGGGGAACTCCAACCTCAGGTCTGGCC
This sequence comes from Vipera ursinii, assembly GCF_947247035.1. Lineage (NCBI taxonomy): Eukaryota > Metazoa > Chordata > Lepidosauria > Squamata > Viperidae > Vipera > Vipera ursinii. Next base: position 115,582,836 of record NC_139517.1, on the reverse strand, counting down.
AAATGGCTATATGGCAGGTTAAGATATCTAGTAATGAACAATGATACCACTGTGAACTCCTCTAGTGAATTTTTAGAGAAAATTAGATCTGTCAGCATAGTGGAGAGGCAGATCATGGTTTCCTATGATGTCACCTCCCTATTCACCTCAATTCCACAAGATTTAGCATTTGCTGTAATTGAGGACCGCTTGCAACAGCAGGGAGCGGGGCAGCATCAAGATTCACTTAGCAATGAAGATCTGCTTCATCTTACGTCCCTATGCCTGAAAATGTTTTTTACATTTCAAGGCACCATTTATGAACAGGTGAAGGGTACCCCTATGGGGTCCCCCATCTCTGGTGTCATTGCAGAGGCAGTCCTGCAACAGTTAGAGACCCGGGTGAGGTCCACGTATCACCCCAAGTTTTGGGTGAGATACATGGATGACACCTTTATGATCTTCAAAAGGCAGGACAAGGACAGGCTGATGAGGAAGCTCAATTCCATCTATTCTGATATCCGCTTCACTGCGGAAGAAGAGACCAATGGGGCTTTGGCCTTTTTAGATGTGTTGGTTAGATGTCAACCTGACGGCTCGTTACACACATCGGTCTACCGTAAATCCACTCATATGGACAGGATAATTCATTATGAAAGTAATCACCTCACAACCCATATGGCCAGCTGTATTAGGACCCTCTTTAGACGTATAGACATGCATTGCAGCACGAATAAGGCAAAAAGGGAAGAAAGACGCCACCTTTATCGTGTCTGCAGAAACAATGGGTACCCACCCAACTTCATTAGACAACACAGCAGGCCAGGTGAACCTACCCGCCATCACTGTGAAAATGCCTTAACATCACGGATAACACTGCCTTATATCCATGGTGTATCTGAGGCCACAGCGCACATACTAGCCCCTCACAAGGTCAGTGTTGCCCACAGACCTGATCGGACTTTACGAGCTTGTGTCATGTGCCCTAAAGATCCACTCACCAATGAAGAAAATTCCTGGGTAATGTACAAGATGTCATGCCAGAATTGCAATTGCAATTACACTGGGGAGATGGCAAAACGACTGAGGACTAGGGTGCATGAACACAAACTCGCTATTAGAAGACAAGAACAACATTCACAAGTGTGGGCACACATGGCTACACACAACCACGTCTTTAATCTAACACGGACCAAGGCAATGCCAGTGACAACTCTAAAGGCGGCCGCTTGTTTAAGGAAGCTTGGTTTTCAAACCACTCCTCTATCAACTGGCACATAGACCTCCCCACTGCATACCAGGCACTAAGGAATTGGGAAGAGGAACGACATGAGTGATATGAAGGCAAACAGCGCAAGCATTCACAGAGCGCCTCATTGTATCAAAATCAAGATTGCACAAACACACAACCACCCTGCATTGTAGAACACAGGAAAGAAGAGCAACAACTATTTAGAACCTCTGGTATAAGAACACAGGCAATGACTAGAGCTATGGCTACAACACATGGAGCTATCAGCAATCCACTTTTGACAACAGACACTCAGAGACAACTACATCCCCCAAAAATGGATGCGCGACAACTCAAAGAAATAGAGCCGACCTCAACAAACAGACCGCTGATGTGCTCCATGAGCAGAGTGCAGACACCAACAGTATAAACACGATCTCCCCACCCCATTGTTTTCATCCTGACAACGTTGGCAGTTAGCCAACGAAAGCTTGATCTTTCAGCAATAAAAACTTTTTTAGTTTTTCTTAATTCATCCCAGTGTTTGGTTAGTTTGTGTACGTATATATACACTCTCAATCTTACACGGGAAAAGACACGAATATGCCAAGACCTACATACCTGTACCCTTGAAAATACACACACACACACACACACACACAGAGAGACACACACACACACACACACACACTCTGCCACTGGTAGAGATTGTACATGGCACTATTCCACTATCTCAGGGGCTCCCACAAAGAAGAGGGAGTCAAGCTATTCTCCAAAGCCCCTGAAGACAAGACAAGAAGCAACGGCTGGAAACTAACCAAAGAGAGAAGCAACCTAGAACTAAGGAGAAACTTCCTGACAGTTAGAACAATTAACCAGTGGAACAATAGGGTTTCCAGCCTGAGCAGGGAGTTGGACTAAATGACCTCCAAGGTCCCTTCTATCATCATCATCATCATCAACATCATCATCATCATCATCATCATCATCATCATCCAAGAGTGGGCATCTAGAAGGCAATTGCTGTGAAGAAAGCCAGGTGAGTCTTGGGCCAAAGACCACTTTTAGTGATTGAAACGGGTTTACTGGAATCTTCTGTGTGTTCAATAATGGGCTTTATCATTGAGCTGTAGACCTTTTCCAATTGTGTTTACTTAAATAAGGAAATTTCCCTTTGTGAGATATTTCCCATATTTAGTTACGAAAGCTAGGGTTGTTTGGATTTTCATTCAAGCATCAACATCTTTCAAACTGGCTGTAATGTCATGAAATATATAATTCTTGTGTCTTAATTAAAAGATCACAGCAAGATATATTATATCCTTCATACTCACCATAGCCACTAGATGTCAGCATATTCTTCAAAATCTCTTCTATATCATATAAGACAATACTAATGTTTTTTTAATCTTTTTTTAAAGGGGATGCTTTGGAGAAAATAACATCTTTTAAAATAAACTGATACTGCGTTTTAAAATACACAAATTACATAGCTTATCTGATAGGGGAAGGCTGCATGGAAAATAGTGTGTGATTTGAGAATTAGCCTTATATGCCAAGATGTTTGTGTTGTTATTTACTCCACAATTATTTTGTGAATGGTTGCTTTTAGTAAGCTAATTTTCCTGCCTGCTCTTTTAATACTTTGTTTATTTCTGACCTTAACTTTGACAATCTCAGTTCCAATTGTAATTATAACTTAGTATGAACACATAGTGCATTTGATGAAGTTTATTATTCATGGAAGCTTAGGTTATAATACATTTATTTCTATTTAAGGTGCTGCAAAACTCTTACATTTTTCTGCTGCAGTGGATAGGGAGAATTACACCTCGTCAGATTTATTCAGTTTAAAGGGTGTACAAGACAAGGCTAAAATGGGGTTGGGGAGTTCGTATTTCAGCATATTGGTGTGAACTACACTGCTGTATTCAGCCATAATATGCTTTATTCATGCACTTTGCTGGTTATGTGAACACAGTAATTGTTGATCCAGCACAAGTGAAACAGGTTCAAATATGGGTCACAAAGAGGACCAGTTATAATGAAAACAAGTCCTTTCAGGAATGCTTAAAGATTTAAAATAAAGCTTTGTTTATTCTGGAGAAGAAAAAGACTGTTTTTGTAGAAAAAAAGGCTCAGACTGCGTAATTAAAGATGCTTAAAGATCCAGAATACAAAATCAGATCCAATGGATTTATGTTACAAGAGAGTTGACCATCAATAGGAACATCTTGACAATCAATACAGTTTAGCAATAAAACCCATTTGCATCGGTCAGGCTTTAGACCTGTTATGTTGAGCTGGGAAAAGACTAGATAACCACACGAGACTCTTTGCAGAAATATGACCCAGCATATTGGGGAATAAATGGCTCAAATCCCAAAACATAATGTCCTGAAATGATAGAACGAGTTATATTGTTTGAGAATGTACATAGTGGAACCACTTTTACTCATATAAAAAAGAAAGAAATATCCTGGAATATCCAAGAATAATGTCTTTTGGTTATATCCCACCTTTGGTTATCATCCTACGTTTTCTCCAGGATTTCAGGCTCACATAGAGAGAAAAAGTGTGTGGCCAAGGCATCCCAAGATCATCCATTGTGAAAACAGATTTCTTTGATTCTAATCCAACTTCTAAACCACTGCATTGGCTCTTTGCAGCTTAAAGGGAGAATGTTTAAAAAAATACAGTCCTGCCTGCATTGTAAAAAGATTACGGTAACTCCATTTTACTGTTTCAAGATCCTACTTAAAAGGAAGGATGGAATTGACTTGTCTGCTTGTATTCATTAGGTCTGACCGTTCTTGTTTCAGAGAAGGCTTTAAAGGAAGATGTCTACAACAATCTGTACTGCTTCACTGCATTTGTGATGAAAAGGAACTAGTAAAATGAGTAAGGACTTAGTCTGGGATTCGGGAGCTGCTCCTTAGCTATCTGTCTTGTCTGTGGCTAGAGTCACACAATACACTTTGCTAGATCTGTTGAACCAGTCTTAGCACATGCTAAATTTGGTAGTGTTAAATTGAGTTAAGGTTCCTTTTTTTCCCCAACTTAACATCTTAAGCTGGACTCAGACTATTGGATCTTTATAATTGAGTATATGACACAAAGTCGGAAAATAGATTAATTCAGCATTAGGCATATAGTAGCTGAGGTGTGTCCATGGAGGGTTAAAAAATATTAAGATAGTGGCCACAGTCGTCATATAGAAATGTGACCTTTTTTTAATGAGTGGCACATCTGCCACGTATAATAAAGGGAGAAGGTTTTTATTGCACTGTTGCCACCATCATCTTGATTTTTTTGATAAAACCTCTTTGTTGCAGCTCATCTTGCTGTTTATTAAAAGTTCAGGCTGTTGGAGGAAAAAGAGCACAGAGCCTCTTTGTGCTATTAAGAAATGCCTGTGAAATGTTCCTGGAAGGCACAGGAGTTAGTTTACACACTCAGAGTTAAGTCCTGATGATTTTTTTTTTTGGTCTTCCAGTACACTTGCTAGCATTGTTCTTTTCCATTCAGCACTGATCTCGTAAGAACAACAATATACCTCAAAGGTGCTTTTTCAAAAGGCAACTGGACTATTTTTTCCTCGAGGAAGAAGAAGACCTTTTGCTTTTGATCCAAGAAGCTTCATCAGATCTGGCAGAATGGTGTCTGTGTGTGTAGGGTGGTGGTGGTGGTGATGGGAGGATTACTTCTAAACTAACTTGAATTAATCCTTCCATCACGACCACCATTCTTCCAGAACTGATGAAGCTTCTTGGATGAGAAGCAAAACTTCTTCTTTGGCAAGGAAACAAACAGTCCTTTTGAAAAAGCACCTTTGAACAACTATGACTTGGATGACTGAGACTTTTTTTTTAATCCCATTTATATCCCGCCCTTCTCCGAAGACTCAGGGCGGCTTACAATCTAAGAAGCACAAATCAATGTGCTTAGCAATAGCCTTCATTCTATGTATATGCCTGCTTATTAGGGCTTTCGTGGGGGCCCAAGCGGCTGTTCTGTACCAGCCTGCTACCGGCCTTGCAGAAAAGGCAACCCCTTTACAGACGGCAAGAGGCTGGAATACGTCTGCCAAATTTATTACAAAAACAAACAAGACACGAACCAAGATACCGGAGCTTTGAAACACTATCTGAGTGGTTGCTTTCAGCAAACCAGCCCTCCCCAAACATTCCCTTTATAAAGAGTTCAGGGCGTGGCCTCTCTCTGCCTCCTTCCGAGAAGCCCCACAGCCTTCCTCTGTTTACTCCTACTTGACTGCCTCCTGCGTCGGGCGTCCTTGAACAGGGCCAGCTGTGGGTCATCTTCATCCACACTGTCAGGCTCACACAGCTGGGTCTCCATGGTGACCAAGTGGGAGGGGCCTGCCTGAGGGCTATCATCAGCAAGATCTTCAACCCCCTCAGCAAGGTCTTCAACACCCCCCTCCTCCTCTGATTCGTCTGACCCAACTGCCGAACCCACAGGCTGACCCTGAATCACAACAGCGGCATTTTTACAAAGTCAGCTTATTGCCCCCAACAATCTGGGTCCTCATTTTACCTACCTCAGAAGGATGGAAGGCTGAGTCAACCTTGAGCCTGGTGGGACTCGAACCTGCACTAATTGCAGGCAGCTGGTGTTACTTAAGGAGGCATTAGCCCACTGCTCCACCAAGGCTCTTGGATGACTGAGACTTTGCACTGGAGAATAAATCTTTCCATTCCCCACCATCCAGTCAGAGCTGAAGAAGCTTCTTGGATGAGAAGTGAAACGTTTTCAAATTAAAAACAAGAAAGTCCAGTTGCCCCTAGAATAAAATCATCTTTGGGATAACTGACTGAGACTCTCCATAGACAACTCTCCAAGACTTCAAAAGTTCCTGCCTACCCTATGGTGTGACATTTTGTGGCTCATCCGCTCACCTACTTATTCAGTTTTTCTTACATATCTCAGAGTAGGTATACAAAATGCCATTTTATAGTGTTGACATAGTGTTGCTGTTGATATATCTAACCAGGTTTAGGTTTCATGCAAATTCCAAATTTGAGGTGACACTCATCCAATGAATCCTAATGGAGTTAGTTTAGCCTCAAAGGCATGGTCTTGCTTTGGGCTGAACTACCAAAGGATTAACTCTCTCTTCCAACATTCATTACTGAGGTAAAAACCTAGAGAGTTCCTATTTTTTCTAAGCTTTTCATTTCTATGGCACTCCAGGTTTGTGCCATAAGGGGGGAAAGAGAGTAATAATTGGAAGAAATGCATGATGTTCTCAGGACCTGATCAAATTGTACCACCACCTAGTTTTCATCTGAAGAAAGTGGGAAATAAAAATGGCAGGAATGGGGAGGAAAGTGACAACCGTCTCATCCTCCTTCACCATGGTCAGAAAGGCAAAAAAATACAGCTGATGAATGAGGAACCAAGTCATCCAAGATTATCTGCTGCCTGAAGAAGTGAGTCAGTTGACTGGGAATAGGGATGACTGGGTGAGTTATTAACCATGTGCGGGGGGGGGGGAGAGGAGAGGGAGAGAGACACACAGACACACACAGACACAGACACACAGACACAGACACAGACACACACACACACACACACACACACACACACAAACAGAGAGGTGAAATCAATCCAAATAAAATATTCCTTTCTCCAACATCTCTCAGTTGATTTCCAAAGAGAGAACTTTAGACATCCAATCTCTTTCCTTTAGGCCTTTAAAAAAAATAAAAGAAAGAAAAACAAGTTTTGCAAATAGAAGATCAGCATAGCATCATGGTATTTATGTATTTGTGCATTTATGGCCTCCTTAGCCCTGAGCTGATTTTAGCTGAGCTGCAGCTGCATTCCCAACCAATCAGCTTCTTCAAAGGCTTGGAAGAGTTTTCCCCTGCAAAAGCCCTGGCTTGCCATAAGAAAAGGTGACACCAAATTGCCAGGACCATTCCAGAGAAGAGGCAACTTGCAAGTGTGACTTTGGGCTCCCTGCCCTATATGTCCTATAAAGTGTACCTGACTATATTTCCAGCAAGATCATCTCATTTGCAGCTCACAAAAGATGGCAACACCTCCTTGCAAATCTTAGCCACAGCACAATTATAGAGATGGATTAAGTTGCATCTAAGCAGGACGCCAGATTGATGCTCTGCTGTTGGGATGCTGTGGGTGAACTCTATTTCCATGGCAACTGCATTATGTCACATTAGCCTGCCCTCAGTGTTACTTAGAGCATTAAGGTCTCAGTGAGTGCCTAATTTGCTGGTGAGACCCAAGTAGGCTAGAATCTCATATGGGGCTAATTAGGAAGATATGGGTGTATTCTTGGCCAGGTTATTCTTTAGGCTGTTTCCCTTGCAAGAGCTATTTACACCTTGAAGGCGTTAGCATTCCAAAGGCAGAGGAGAGAGAAGAGATAATGAGCTGCAAAAGATGTCTTCCTAAAGCACAGATCATTTCACAATTTCACTTACTTCCAATTCCCTCCCACCCACATTTTTTTTCTTAAATTGTGGCCTTTCCAAATTCTAGAACCTCAGCTGTTAATTGCAAGGATTGAAAAGAAAGAGAGAAGAGGAGAAGAGGAAGAGGGAAAAAAAAGAAGATGCAGAAAACATGCCCCTTCTTCCGTAATTCTTAGCTGATTTACAATGACAAAATGCTAGGCAGTCAACGTCCTTCCTTAAGATTTTTCTTTTAAAATAAAATAAAAAAAACAAGCTCTGCAAACTGAAGGTTGTTATAGCAGGTAACATCTGATCAGCTTCAGCAATCTTATAACAAATCCAAACAGGCATTATCTTGGCCACAATTCAGCAATGATTGTGTGTCTTGTTATACATGTATGAGGGTCAAGAAGCAATAGTGAGAACTGGACACAGAACCAGTGATTGGTTCAAAATTGGGAAAGGAGTCTGGCAAGGCTGTATACTGTTGCCCTGCCTGTTTAACTTATATGCAGAGCACATCATGAGAAAGGCAGGGCTAGATGAATCAAAAGTTGGAATTAAGATTGCCAGGAGAAATATCAAGAACCTAAGATATGCAGATGATACATGGCAGAAAGTGAAGAGGAACTAAAGAGCCTCTTGTTGTGGTTGAAGAAGGAGAGTGCAAATGTTGGCTTGAAACTTAACATTAAGGAAACCAAGATCATGGCATCTGGCCGTCTCAATTCCTGGGAAATAGACGGGGAAGAAATGGAGGTAGTAATAGATTTTATTTTCCTGAGCTCCACAGATGGTTACTGTAGACAAGAAATTAAAAGACGCTTGCTCCTCGGGAAGAAAACCATGGCAAATCTAGACAGCACACTAAAAAACAGAGTCATCATCCTGCCAACAAAAGTGCATATAGTCAAGGCTATGGTCTTCCAAGTTGCAATGTATGGCTGTGAAAGTTGGACCAGGCTGAGCACCAAAGATTTGAGGCCTTTGAACTATGGTGCTGGAGAAGACTCCTGCAAGTCCCTTGGACTGCAAGGCGATCAAACCGGTCAGTCCTAGAGGAGATCAACCCTGACTGCTCTTTAGAAGGCCAGATCCTGAAGTTGAAACTCAAATACTTTGGCTACCTAATGAGAAGGAAAAACTCACTGGAGAAGAGCGTAAGGCTGGGAACGGTTGAGGGCAAGAGAAGAAGGGGATGACAGAGAATGAGGTGGCTGGATGGAGTCAGTGAAGCAGTATTTGTGAGCCTAAATAGACTCCAGAAGATGGTAGAGGACAGGAAGGCCTGGAGGAACATTGTCGCAATGGGTCGGACACGACTTTGCAACTAAGAACAACAAACATTAATTTCTAGCTTATCACCTATAAGTCTTTCATGGCACAGGTAAGGTTATTTATACAACCATCTCTTTACAACTATTTCTGACATCTGCTGAGATGCACCAGAGAGGGCCATTGAGCAAAACAATGTCACCTGCCAGGACTTAAGAAGTTTATCTTCTCTTTACAGGCACTTGCCCTATGGAAAATGATTACCATGAAGTTTGGACACACCCAATTCTTCTGTCCTTCTGTAAGGCATCTCATTTGTAAGGCATCTCATTTGTAAGCTATATCTTTCCCAAAGCATTGGGCCAAGATAGCGAGTTGGCCACATCTAAAACGTAAGATCTTGAATGAGTTAGCATTTGTTGGTCTCAGTCATCTATATTATCCTTCTTGTTATGATGGCTATTTCTGTTACTCTTTGTAGAAGAAGGCAGTCATAATTTTGACAAAAGAATGGAAGATGGCAGATAAGAGACCACAAATGAAAACACAGTCCTGGGAAAAATGGAAGTGTGAGATAAAGACTAAAAGTAGCCTCGCTTTGGTTTTGTATAATTTAAGATAGGGTATTGCTTTCTAGATTATGTTCCTCTATTCTACAACAATAGGGTCCCTAGCTCCATTACTCAAGGTTTATAAGGCTAAGGTTACGGCAATGCTCTTGTATGGAGCAGAAATTTGGGATCTTTACTCAACCACAGTTTTAGAACAAACACAGTCCCAGCACCTGAGATGTATTTTGGGTGTAGATCCAAGAACATCTGCTGCAGCAGTTAGAGCTGAATTGGGAATTCATACAATTCAGGCATTATCTAAAATTAGAGCTTATAACTACTGGTGCAAAGTTAATGAAATGGAGACTGATAGACTCCCCAAATTATGCCTACTAGAGCAAATAAAACTGCAATCACAAATCTCCTGGATCACCAAACTAACAAATTTTGTAAGAAGCTGTGGCCTTCCTGTTTCTTGCGTAACAGGAGAACAATCTAAAAAAAGAGTTGCCCAAAGAATTAAGGATATAGAAGCACAAACTTATATAGCTATCCTTAGTAAGGTGGGTAACTTGAAATGGCTGAGTAAATATAAATGTACTTTTCAAGTGGACAGTTATTTGAAGTCACAACTCCCAAAACATCTTAGGGAGATATTTACGAGAGCAAGATTCGAACAGCTTGACACAATGGTCAGATATGGGAGATTTCATGCTATACCGTACAATGAGTGTCTCTGCATTTGCGGAGCGGCAGAGGTAGAGGACCTGGCTCACGTCCTATTTGACTGTTGTCTGTATAAGAGGGTGAGAGACAGGTATCTTGGTCTATATACCAAACGAATGACCCATTGGGATCCCCATATCAAAATAACTTATCTTATGTCCGGTCAGAACTTGAAAATAACATTTAACGTAGCACAGTATTTAAACAAAATGATCCGGTTAAGATCTGCATATGTGGGACTGATTGGGGTAGATTGTAAGGGCGACTCCAAAATATAATGTTATATTTTATCTATATCTTAAATTTGTATTTTATTACTATTTCATCTTAAATTGTATCTTATTTAATTCCATTTTAAATTGTATTTTATCAAATTCCATTTTGGATTGCTTTTATCAAGTTTTGGTGACGGTTTGTTGCTGGAACTTTGCACTTTGATATGGCCCAAGGGCTAATCAATAAAGTTGTTGTTGTTACAACAATAGACTTCCAGAAGTCCTTGAGGTTTCCTGACTTGTGAAAGGTTTAGATTCCATTATCCTATTGTTGTTTTATGCACCAAGGAATTTTAAATTTAACATAAAATAATATAGTTGGATCTTGGAGGTCTGCCTCTGCTCAAGTATGAGACCCTAAACCATTGCAAATAAACGATTGTCATTTCAGATAAATGGTTGTCCAGTCTCTTTGAAAACCTCCAGTGATTGAGCACCCACAACTTTTGAAGGCAAGTATCCCATTGGTTCATTGCTCTCACCATTAGGAAATTTATCTTTATTTCTAGGGTTATATGGAATGTTATATTATTTTGTACTATATTCAACTTTACTTCCTTGTTTTAATGTTTCTTTAAACTGTAAGTCATCCAGAGCCATTCTTGTAATTAGCTAGCCATATAAACCAAATTATAAACCACTAAGAAGGCAATAAAAAATCTTGCCAAGAAAGCTGCACAGGCTTGTCCTGTAGTCAGAAGACGTCAGTACATATATAATACATAAACACACATATTTTTATGACTAGATAGCTCATCTCCTTAACCTTTAAGAGCAGTGAGGTTTAAAATGGCTTCCTAGTGGCATCCATCTCTGGCCCTATTAACCTTTCTCCTGCCAATGCAAATATTTTGTATTGCATCAGCCAACAAGTAGTACCTGCCTATCCCCATGTATCACGCTGTGTGAAATTTCTACCTATACTTTATAATCATGTCCATCAATTTCTAGCACTCACATTGTATTCATCTACCCTGTTTGTACCCATTCATATAAAAATAATAAAGTTGGAAGGGACCTTGAAGGTCATCTAGTCCAACCCCCTGCTCCGGCAGGAAACCTATAACATTTCAGACAAATGGCAGCCCAGACTCTTCTTAAAAACTTCCAGTGTTGGAGCATTCACAGCTTCTGGAGGCAGGTTGTTCCACTGGTTAATTGTTCTAACTGTCAGGAAGTTTCTCCTTAGTTCTAGGTTGCTTCTCTCCTTGACTAGTTTCCATCCGTTGCTTCTTGTCCTGCCTTCGGGCGCTTTGGAGAATAGTTTGACTCCCTCTTCTTTGTGGCAGTCCCTGAGATATTGGAACACTGCTGTCATGTCCCCCCTTGTCCTTCTCTTCATTAAACTACACATACCCAATACCCAATTCCAGCAACCATTCCCTATGTGTGTGTGTGTGTGTGTGTGTATGTATGTATGTATGTATGTATGTGTATGTATGTATGTATGTATGTATGTGTATGTGTATATATATGTATATATATATATATATATATACATATATATATATATATATATATATATATATATATATATATATATATATATATATATATTCTTGGCTTATTCGGGTTTTTTCCCATGTAAGATTGAGGGTGTCTTGGCGACATTTCGACGAGGTCCCACTCGTCATCTTTAGGCAGGTGTCTTCGCCTTCGTGCTTGTGTGTGTATATATATATTTATATATATACACACACACATACACACACACACAGAGTATATATTTTGAATTGTAAGTATCCCAGAGTCATTGATTGAGAAAGCTATAGAAATGGAAAAATAAATAAATAAACAAACATTTTTGTCTGTATACATATGGGAGAGTGGAATATTGACCATATATGTCTTCAAGTACATAGTTAATGAAACTACAGGGGTTAGATGCTTCATCCAATTAAAGCAGTATTAATATTAATCTTTGTCTATACAAGAATAGTAATTACACACTGGGGGAAAAAATCCTATAAAAACAGATTTATTGGAAATTTAATCACAGGCTGAGAAAACTATGGGTCACTGGGGAGATAATTAAATCATTGGTGCTACTATTGGCCTTCAAGACAGTGGTGAAACAGTTGGCCTTCAAGAGCAACTATTGAAAAAGGACCCTGCCTTTTCCTCCAGTCCCTGAGAACAGTAGATAGATGGAGTTGGCAAGGAGCAATTTTATTAGAGCTACAACCTTGTTGTTTAAAACTTTTTTTTAGTTTTTGCATAAAAAGTGTGCTTTTGTTTGGTTCACTCTGGTAGATAAATAATAAAATGTAGTAAGTTTGTTTAACATAAATTATAAATCACTGGGATGCAATATATCAGATAACACTAGATGGCAGCAGATCAGACTTTTGTGTATCTGTTTTGCTGCCATCTAGTGGTTGTTTGCCATTTGCAGGCCAGTTATGGCAGCCTTATTTAAATAATAAATATCCTAGGATGGTAATAAAATGTCTGCAAGAAAACAACCAAGGGCCCCTCATTTCAACCCTGAGCTATAAATAGTCTTCTTTATCAGTAAGAAATATCTATCCTACTCACCTACCACTATTCCAAATTAGTCTGTTTCCAAGAAGTACCCAGTGGGCAAAGTGTGCTAGTTGGTGAGCCAATTTATTCAAAATACATATAGCTGGGCAACACATCTAATAACAGGACACATATTATAATTTCTTTTAAAAAAAGGATGCCATCTAGCAATATATGGCAGGTGTTACATGCAACTTATTTGAAAGTATTAGATAAACCCCCTTCTGAAATTTCTTTCTGAAAGACTGTCCTTTTGTTCTGTAGTGCCAAAAAATACATTGTGGGATGGTGCCCAATATAATTTAGGTGGTGATAATTCCCTTCAAATTCCTTCTTTTAAAAAACCCCAACATTTTTGTCTCAGTCCCTCAGTTTCTCTCTTCTCTTTCATCTAAGCCCGTAACCAAGCTAAAGCTTGTGTAGCATCATTTGCATTTTTCTATATTAACTCAGCACCACAAATTATGCACTTAGTTTGTACCTGGAATTCATCTGGAACATCTGCCATTTCCATAATTTTGAAAAATGCTTCTGCTTTTTATTTCTTTATTGTTTATTTTTTTTTGGGGGGGGTAGTGGTGGAGGGGGCAGGACCAATTTTTGCACAAGTTTTCCTCTCTTTTGCCATCACTTGTCCTCCTTTGCCCTCACATCGGTAATACTGACTGAGAGATTTTGGTTACTGAAACCTGAGGCTTGAGATGTTCAAACAAGATCCTGACTGGATGGGACCGAGCATGTTTCTTATTGAAGAAAGGAAGCAGCCAGAACTGGGCCGTTAAAAAAGAAAAAGAAAAAAATGCTAAAGAAATAGCACCTGGGGAATAAGAGTGCCAAATAAAACTGGAGAAAGGAAAAGCATTCAGAATATATTATTATTACCTTGCCAACATTGCCAGATTCAGCTTTAACTGCAGATTGTTACCAATGAAGGATTTCTTTTTCCTGGCGAAATTTCAATATGTTTTATCTTGTAAGTAAACCAAGGTAAGATGTTGACCTGGGACATACTGACAGTAAAAAACCAGGCTTCGTTCTCTATCCAGCTTGTTAATGAAATTCTTGGCCTCCCAATTGTCTCCCGGCCCTTAGCAGCAATGTCTTTACAAGAAAGGCTTGTTATATTGACTTAGTTGTTAGCAGTGCTTTTTTTTGTAAAAGAAAAAGGTGCCGGAACTCACACATGTCATACCACCCGCCTTGCCTACCCTACAAGGTTCCATCCAAAAAAGGTGCCGGAACTCCGTTCTGAGAGTTCTATGAGAAAAAAAGCCCTGGTTGTTAGTGACAGCTTCATCCTTACCATTGAGCAAATGAATATGGTGAATGGGTTTCCCCAGTCACTATTTATTAATGATTTTAATATACTGTCTTGCCAGTGATGCTTTATGAAGGGGAAAATATAAGAACGCATGGCTCGGGCAGTTGATAAGTCTAGTACACACTGACAGCAAGAAGTGTTTCTCAGGACAGATCAGGGTGGAAGGTTTGGAACCACAGGTGACTAAACTTGCTTTGGATGGGTGGAGTGGTGGAAAGGAATCCTAGGAGCTGAAGTTCTTTTTTTTTACAGGTAAACTATGATTCACAACCTGTTGGTCAGCAATTGTTTGAAGTTGTGACTGATCTGCCTCCAGAAGCTGTGAATGCTCCAACACTGGAAGTTTTTAAGAAGAAACTGGACAGCCATTTGTGTGAAATGGTATATGGTTTCCTGCCTGAGCAGGGGGTTGGACTAGATGACCTCCAAGGACCCTTCCAACTTTATCATCATCATCATCATCATCATCATCATCATCATCATCATCATTAAAAAGGGACTTGCAATCTGGATTCAAAGTTCCAACAATCGCCCCCACCCCTTTTTGCAGACACATGACTAAACTTTAGGCATTTGGCACACAACTGCACTTACAACTGTCTGCATGTACCATGCACAAGTGGCCATGTTTCACAATGGTTTTGCTGAAAACTGGCACTTACTTCTGTTCTTTGGCAAAACTGTGTCCATTGCAAACCATTGGTTTGCCTAATGACTACTGTGCTTGCTTAACAACCACTGTAAAATGTCATAAAATCACAATGGGATGATTGTGTTATGGTCATATGTCAAGAATTACCTTTAATTTGTTTTTTAACATTGGAATTTAACAAAGATAAATTTATATGCATAAATGTATATAAAATGTGGTGATAAAAACTTAACTAAAACTTAAGGGGGAAAAATATAGAATATTAATATACACCTAATATACACCTAGCGTTAATGTTGTGAACTCTAAAGCTTCCTCCTTCCATTATGTATTCAGGATGGACAGTGATTGATATTTATATGTTACTTATATGTAAGGGTGTAGGTCTATGCATATGTTGTATATAGTATGTTTAAATGTGTGTTATGTAATTGTAGACTTTGAGAGCAAGCAACTAAACTTCATTTTTAATGTGTGGCATTGTGCCCACAGTAAAAAATGAAGATAAAGGTTATCTATCTATCTTGATCTTTTAGCCTATTCATCTCTGCTAGTATTTCTTAATCTGGGTAACTTTAAGACATATGAACTTCACCTTCCAAATTTCCACTCCTTGACTTCTACTATATTGTTTTCTTTCTATATGGATAATTCTGTTAACTGAACTCCAGGCTCAGTATAATGAGAGTTTCTCCTGCAATATCAAATACTTTATTTTAGGAATGTAATTCAACATCATATTGATGACTTTGACTGTTAAGCTTTTCTATAAGGTTATAGCAGGTTGAAATCACAATGCAACATGACAAAAATCATATGAGTCAGAGTTCTCTTAGATTTCTTGTAGTGCCATTTCTGGCAATTATAGTACAAGAATATCTGGCAAGAAGCAGGCCAAGAGAGATTGCTTTATTATTTGTAGTAAAATACTAGTAGCCAAAATACACCCAAGACATTGAGATCAACTTAACCATAGATAGAATTGTCTACTGTACAAATATATACAGTAATACAGATAATTCTCAACTTATGACCCCAACGGAGCCCAAAATTTTTGTTGCTAAGTGAGATAGTTGTTATGTGAATTTTGCCCTATTTTATATCTTTTCTTGCTGCAGTTGTTAAGTGAATCACTTCAGTAGTTAGTAACACAGTTGTTAAGTGAATCTGCCTTCTCCATTGCTTGTCAGAAGGTCACATGACCTTTCTACACTGCAAATGTCATAAATACAAGTCAATTGCCAAATGTCTGAATTTTGATGCTGCAAAAGTGTGAAAAAAGGTCATAAATCACTTTAAATGGTCACTAAATAAGCTGTTGTATGTCAAGGACATACAAATTGTAAGGCCATTCAAATTATAAGGCCCTGAGGGTCAGCTTATCGGTAGATGGTGCATTTTTCATAGTCTTGTGCTTACATATTCAAGGGTTGGCTTAAGTACAGATGGGCTTATACATGAGTATATATAATATTTCACTAAGCAAGGTTATCATACTGTGTAAATGCAATGTCTGCTCTTGCACCTCCTTAAGTGGATCGTTTATGTAGAATTCGATAGTATGTCATGAGAACATAAAAGTAGGTTAACGTCCAGATCCAGTTGTGGTTAAACCTGTTAAGGAATTTTATTTGTGCAGAGGTCTCCTTGTGCTAACAAAGAGTTGCACAGACAAGGAA
Organism: Vipera ursinii; assembly: GCF_947247035.1. Classification (NCBI taxonomy): domain Eukaryota; kingdom Metazoa; phylum Chordata; class Lepidosauria; order Squamata; family Viperidae; genus Vipera; species Vipera ursinii. The sequence continues at coordinate 115,566,178 of NC_139517.1, read as the reverse complement.
TGGTACTGAGAGTAGAAAAAGTCACACAAGAATACACTGAGTTATAAAAACAAAAAGTAGTTTACTTTTGAGGTGGTGTAAGAACAAAAATGCACAGTCAAAAAAAAACAGTCCAGGTCATAAACAATAGCAACAGTCCAAAGAGTAATCCAAATACAAAGTCTTCTTACCGGTCCAGAGGTCAATACACAGTTTAGGTTACAACAGTAGTAAACCAACAGCAGAGCAAAAACAGTAACAGTAGAGATCAGTGAATTCAGAGAGAGAGAGAAGCTACGTTCCTAGCTTCCTCTTATGGCCATGAGAACACTTACACACCCATTGGCCAATTAACATCTTAAAGACATAGCATTATGGTTAATATATTTTCAACCCAACATTGTAGGCTAACACCATATGCCTAACATTCTCCCCTTTGGGTAGAATAATATATAACTCTTACAATCTTATGCACATTCTTTCACAATTAGTATTGTGTTTCACAGCACTTTGTACCTTCGTAAAATGGTCTGCAATATTTACATCAGATGGGCAATACTCTAGCTGTATTAATTTATCTTTGACACATTGTCTGACATTTAAATAACGAAGATCAGTATGTTTAGATCTTGTTCTTACTGCAGCATTAATAGCCATCTTTATTGCAGCTTGATTGTCCTCATACACAATAAATGGATCATTTACATCTAAACCCATATCTAACAATAATTGTTTGTACACTAGCAGTTCTGTACATAACACTGATAGACATGAAAATTCAGCCTCCATTGTAGACAAGCTTATGTGTTTTTGTCTAATAGACTTCCATCCAATCAAAGAATCACCCAACATTATAGCCAACCCTGAGGTAGATTTACGACTGCTTGTATCAGAGGCAAAACTCGCATCTGCATATGCTGTAAGGATTAACTCACGATTTGGCTCTAAATATAACGAGTAGTGAATAGTCTGTTTCAGATACCTTAATACTCGTTTAGCTGATTGCCAGTGTCTAACAGTTGGATTATTGTTGTACCTGGCTAATTGATTTACACAGTAAGATATATCAGGTCTAGACCAATTACTCAGATACATAAGACTTCCTATCAAAGATTGGTACATAGTCCTATCAAATACAGGACTCTCAACATTAGTGTCCTTAAAATCCATAGCCATCGGAGTTTTTGCTGGTTTACACATTTCCATATTGTATCTCTTTAATAACTGAGATATTTTACTGGCTTGCGAAATCTTAAAACCCCTATTCGTTTTCACAATATCTAACCCCAAATAGTGGCTTATTTTCCCAAGATTTCTAATTGTGAATTTATTTTCCAATCTTGAAATGATAGTTTGTGCTTCTAACTCAGTTTTTGTTATTATTGCTATATCATCTGTGAATAATAAAAGAAAAGATAATGCTCCGTTGTGTTCTCTTCTAAACAAACAAGGATCAGCATTACTGGCTACAAAACCTAATGCACTTAACTCATTAACTATACATTTGTTCCACTCATAGCCTGATTGTTTCAATCCATAGAGGCTTTTCTTTAATTCCCAACAATCATGGTCTCTATCACTGGTCAATCCTGGTGGTATTCTTAAATAAATAGTATGTTGCAATGGAGCATGTAAATATGCAGTTTCAACATCTACATGGGTAACCATATATTGGTTTTTAGCCGCCCATACTAAAGCTGCTCTTAAAGTAGTTGACCTTAGACTGGGTGCAAATACTTCGTCATAATCCTCAGTAGTTTGGGCAAAACCTTGTGCAACCAAACGTGCCTTATGGGTTATAGTTCCATCTACACCCCTCTTTATCTTATATATCCATTTACAACCTATAGCTTGCTCACCAGGTGGCAGTTTTGCTTTCACATAAACCTTAAGATCCCGCAAAGACTTCAACTCCCTGTTCATTGCAGCTTTCCATGATGCTTGTTCCTTTTCAGGATACATCCTGATCTCATCATAGTTAGAAGGCTCTACACTAACTTGACATACTATACTAGCTTCATAGCGATCAGGTGGATGTCTAATGCGCGTTGAACGCCAAGGAATTACAGGGCTTTGAATTCCTGACTCCTCTCCTTCCTCTGATTCATCTTTAATCTCCCCTATCTCCTCTTCATCTTTTACAGGAGATGTATTATCATTGCTAGTTACGTTATCAGAGGAGTCCTCAAACACTAGAGGATCAGTATTAACAGTTTCTTGCTCTAGTCTATCCCAACCAACGTGCTCAAGGAATTTTGCACTCGCACTATTATATACATTAGTTGTGCCTCATTCCCAGAAACGATAGGATCTATGGTTAGCTTCATAACCTACGAAGTATAATTGCCTAGCCCTATGTTGGCCTTTACTCCTGAGTTGTGCAGGAATGTGGACCCAAGCTGGGGTGCCAAACGTGTGCAGGTAATCAAGGTTTGGTCTTCTACCATGCCATATAGTATATGGTATTTTACCAGTAGAAGTATTAACAACTAAATTCAGAACATGGTTTGCACATTTTGCTGCCTCCCCCCACAGTCTATCTGTTAAGCCAGAATCTCTTAACATGGTTCTCATCATGGCTTGTAACGTTTGCCCACGTCTCTCAACAAAAGCATTATGTTGAGGCCTATATGGGGCTGAACGTTTATGCTCAATGCCAGCAGACTCTAGCATATCAACAAAGCACTTGTTTGTAAATTCAGTACCATTATCAGTAATTATGCACTGAACCTTTCTCTTTGTTTTTCTCTCCACGAACTTCAGCCAGTTTGCAAATTGTTGGAAAGTGTCTGCCTTTGACTTAAGCAGATAACAAAAACCATAACGAGAGTAGTGGTCCAAGATACTTAAAATATAACATGATCCTCCTAAACTTGGCTTCATGGGTCCAATTAAGTCAGCAAACACAACTTCCAAAGGTACAGTTGTTTTGAAGCTGTTTATCCTGTTTGCCGGACTTGCCTTACTCTTTTCCTGATTACAGGCATTGCAATTCAAATACTCACTACATGGCTTCAGTTTAATTCCCTCTACTAACTCAACTGTTTTACGTAGTGAGTTAAAGTTTACATGCCCTAACCGCCTATGCAATAAATGTATACATTCATCATGTGGCTTCTTGTTCTCACATATTGAGTTAGCTTTAACTGTACTAACCTGGTTACTTGTGAGAACGAATAAACCATTTTTCAAATTAGCAGTTACACAGGTTCCATTCCTCTCAATAGTGCATTGCTCCCCTCTGAATGTTACTACAAACCCAACCTTAACCAATTCCCTTACAGATAACAGGTTGAATCTTAGTTTAGGTATATATAACATAGGTAACTGTTCATCAATGCATGGACAATAGGAATTACCTTCACCAGAGGCCTTCATCCTCCAACCGTTGGCTAGTGAAACATATTGGTTGCTGTTTTTCATATTAATAAACCTATCCTTCACTTTAGTAATGCATTGTGAAGCCCCACTATCAACAACCCACAATTCATTGTTTCTGGATGTTGATTCATCAGAAATAGCCAAACCAATGCCCTTTTTAGCTTTTCCACTGCTATTTACATTCTGTTTTCTACCCTTTCTACAGAATTTGGCTATATGCCCTCTAGCCCCACAAGAAAAACATTTCTTGACGTTGTAAGCAGTGGAGAATGGCTGCTCCTCTCGTGGCTGTGTCTCTCTCAGCTGGTCTCTGTCACGCCTCCTTCTGGACTCTTCCAGCAGTCTCCCAGTAATGTTAGTCAATGTCAGTTCCTCTCTGGTCAGGACTTCCAAAGAAGAAACATACTCATCATAACTCTCATCCAAAGATGACAGAATAATGTAGACCTGATGCAACTCTGAAAAAATCAGCTCCTTTTCATGAAGCTCTTGAAAAGCTGCCTTCATGTAATTTAAATGCATCAGCATATCTCCATTCTTCTGCAGACGAGCCCTAAACAGCTTACGTGTAAGGTGTATATGTGCACCCACACTGTCACGAACATAAAGCCTTCGCAAAACATCCCAACACCTAGCAGCAGACTCCTCACCACGAATATGGACAAGCTGCTGGTCATTCAGTGTTAGTCCAATAATGCAAAGAGCTTTCTCGTTGCTTCGTTTAAAGTTGTCTAACTTCTTTGCATCCTCTTCATCATCTGGATCCCAAGCAGTAGTATCTGGTGGGTTATTTACAACAGCCCATAGTCCTTCCTTGTGCAAAAGCAAGCAGCATTTTGTGGACCAGGAAACATAGTTTGTCCCATCCAACCGGGTTATCCAGGAGATGCCTGACAACTGTTCCTGTGCCATTTTACACCAAATAGCAAACTCAGCTAGGAAAACTGTGTGTACTAACTCTCAGTACAGGCCTGGGCCCATAACCAGTGTTAAGGAATTTTATTTGTGCAGAGGTCTCCTTGTGCTAACAAAGAGTTGCACAGACAAGGAATGGTACTAAGAGTAGAAAAAGTCACACAAGAATACACTGAGTTATAAAAACAAAAAGTAGTTTACTTTTGAGGTGGTGTAAGAACAAAAATGCACAGTCAAAAAATAAACAGTCCAGGTCATAAACAATAGCAACAGTCCAAAGAGTAATCCAAATACAAAGTCTTCTTACCGGTCCAGAGGTCAATACACAGTTTAGGTTACAACAGTAGTAAACCAACAGCAGAGCAAAAACAGTAACAGTAGAGATCAGTGAATTCAGAGAGAGAGAGAAGCTACGTTCCTAGCTTCCTCTTATGGCCATGAGAACACTTACACACCCATTGGCCAATTAACATCTTAAAGACATAGCATTATGGTTAATATATTTTCAACCCAACATTGTAGGCTAACACCATATGCCTAACAAAACCAACTCCTTCTGGCTGGGTAATTCTGGGAGTTGAAATCTACAACTCTTAAAATTGCCAAATTTGGAGACTCCTGGTATAGAGCATATTTGTATGAAAGAGTTAGATATATAAAGAGGGTTGAGAAGAGCAATGAAGATGATTAGGAGACTGGAAGCTAAAATATATAAAGAATGATTGCAGGAATGTCCAGTTTAATGAAAGGATTAAGGATGACATGATAGCAGTGTTCCAATATCTCAGGGGCTGCCACAAAGAAGAGAGTGTCAACCTATTCTCCAAAGCACCTGAAGCTAGAACAAAAAGCAATGGATGAAACTAATCAAGAAGAGAAGCTACCTAGAACTAAGGAGAAATTTCCTAACAATGGAACCACTTGCCTCCAGAAATTGTGCTGCTCCACAACTTTTAAATAAGACATTTACTGGAAATGGTATAAGTTTCCTGCCTGAGCAGAGGGTTGGACTAGAAGACCTTCAAGGTCCCTTCCAACTCTGTTATTTTGTTAAAGTACAAGACTTTTTTTTCATTTTACCATCCTGTAGTCCCTTGATTTGAGCTGGAGTTGGGGGAACTGAATGGAGCCGAGTATTTATTGGCTGGATGCCTTTCCTGATGCCTATGCAGAATTCACAACAGATATTTTCTCTTTACACCCTGGTAGAGAAACATCTGTCGCTGTCTAGGATTGAACTTTCAATCTTCTGAGTGGGAGGAGACCATATTCACCACTGTGCCACTCTGTGCAAGACTATTTTTCAGAAAAGATGTAACATAGATCCACACATGCAAGAACATTTTGGAACAGAATAAGTTCTCACAACATGGATTTCTATGTTCCTCAGATTAAATCTACTTAGTCCTTCTTTTAATAAGGCAAGGCTGAACCCAGTTTTCTATAGCCCTAGTTTTGATGCCTTTAAGTTTCATTAGGACTACAATTGGAACTCATGGCCTACATGTAATCCAAATACATCTTGAGGGCAGCAGATGGGGGAAATTGCTATTCAATTTTCAATTTATTCTAAGTAAAATATGTAAGTACTTTGCTTAATAATACCTGTTTCTTGAGAATATGTTAATAGGGTTGCAGGCTGATTACACTTAACCCTGAGGATTACAGGATAATGGGAAAGTGTGGTCCTCTATAATTCTATCCCCCAACATTTAGCCCCATTAGCTATGCAGGTTGTAGCTACTGCTGGTAGAAGTGAAAGCAGTGCTGCGGGATCTGTGATCCACTTGATGATTCTCACCAATAAATTCTGAAAAGTTACAGTTTCCAGATTTGTATGCATTTAGGTTTCTTTGGACTTCCTGTGTTCCCATGTAGCTGATGGGAAGGCATCCAGAACTTGCATAATCTATGTTAATTTGCAAATCTGAATCTCTACACCAAATAAAGCACAAGGACTTTATCAGGAGTATCTTCTGTAATTCTGACAAAGCACCACGGACACCCCAAAAGTTCTACCTGGTGTCATTTATTGTCCCTTTAATTCCCAAGATGACATTTGGACAAAATTGCACTGGCCTCTTCTTTTAAAATAAACTCTTCTTAAGTGCAAGAATTATGGTTCAACTGGTTCCAGATAATTTATTAATTCCCTACCTCTGATGTTTCCACATGTTCATTGCGAGTCTGTAATTAATGTCATTTATGAAGAATTGTGGTCCTTTGCTTTCTACTTTTGAATGAAGAATGCATCTTGTAAGCAGGATATGATTCATAATGACCTATAGTGTGGCTTGAAATTTTTGTATTCTTTTTGTCTAAGCCTAGCCTAGCCAATCTTTTTTTTTTATCCCATTTATATCCTGCCCTTCTCCGAAGACTCAGGGCGGCTTACAATCTAAGAAGCACAAATCAATGTGCTTAGCAATAGCCTTCATTCTATGTATATGCCTGCTTATTAGGGCTTTCGGGGGGCCCCAAGCGGCATTTTTACAAAGTCAGCTTATTGCCCCCAACAATCTGGGTCCTCATTTTACCTACCTCAGAAGGATGGAAGGCTGAGTCAACCTTGAGCCTGGTGGGACTCGAACCTGCACTAATTGCAGGCAGCTGGTGTTACTTAAGGAGGCATTAGCCCACTGCTCCACCAAGGCTTTAAGCTAAGGAAAAGACTGGATATTGAAAAGAACATTTGATGTTGTCCTAGTGTCCACCCTTCTGCTCTGATACTTTAACAGATTGATATGACTGTGGTGCACTAACAGATTGATGTGAGAATCATTAAGAAGAATTTAAATGAGATTTAAGTTTTATGAATGGAAAACATTTCAAAGGATTTCTAGGAAATAACACTGACCTTGTGCTTTGGAAAACTTGAAATGATCCCTATTAATCTGGAGCCATGAATTAATACATATTCGGGTAACAGAACTTAACTCTTTTATGCTTGATCCAATGCTGATGCAACAAGGCAAAGGCCTCAAATGGATAAAAAGGATGAAAATCAAAAAGTGTGAACAATTACGCTGCAGGACTATTTGCATAGGCTTCCTCTGGGCTGGCCTGCTCTTCTTTGCTGAGTGGAAAATTTTATATCATCACCAGTGTGGGACCAAAGGTGCTTTTCCAAAAGGCAACTGGAGTTTCTTGTTTTTTTTCTTTGAAAACATTTCACTTCCCATCCAAGAAGCTTCTTCAGTCAGAAGTGAACTGAAAGTCCAGTTGCCTTTTGCAAAAAAAAAAAACAAAAAAAAACCACCTTTTGGACAGCCATGACTGAGACTCTCCCTAGATACCAGTGTTGGAGTAAGATTCAGTGGGCAACTTTTAAAACAGAATGAAAGTTTGGGGATCTATTTTGTCTTTCACAAAATGTTTGACTCCTTGTTTGTTGTACCCCAAATTCTCTGGGGGTGCATTTAGCAAGACCCACTTTTCTGGTTGGTATATATTATGATACTTTTATGCTGCCCAGTTCAGTTATTTTTTTCCTGTCCTCACGTGAAGAAACATTCCCCATCTGTTTTGAACAGTGAAATTTTTCTTTCTAAATCTACCCTTGATGAGATTAGGCAGTTAGACTGCTGAAAAGTACTGTTCTCTGAATCTTACTACCTGGTGGCAACTTCAGAAGGAAAGAATGGAGAAATATAATGGAAGTATCTTCTTGTCTTTATCTCAGCTAACATGAGTATCAAGCATTGCATTCACACATTTACCAAGTCATGTCAGTTTATACAGAGAAAAGATGAGCCTTTCCATGTGTTTGATTTAAAGTATCCTCCCATCTTTGAATGGGTAGAACATTATACAGGCATGAAATTTACTGCCCATGTTATCAGTTCCTCTCCCACCTCTGTTGCTTCTGCTCTGATTCACTACCACAATGCTGTCTTGATTTTGCATGTGCAGTGAGTGCGATAAGCAAAGCGGGGTTGAGTCTGAGTTGGCTGTCCTCCTATGCATCATCAGCCAGCTGGAAAAGCATCGTTTTGCAGGAGGAATGGAGAGTGTGGCTGTAGAACTCTTGCCAATAATTTTCAAGTTTCTTCTGGATCTTTCCTCCTACCCCAGCTCTATCAGAAGCTAAACTGAATAAATAAATAAATAAATAAAACTCGTATTTGAGTCCTTTTCCAAGGTTTAGGTAGACAAGGAATACTAATTTTCAGATTCTCCTGGGTTCTATTTAGGCAGCCTTGGTCCTCCCACCATGATTCCACTCTTTTGCTAGTTCATCTTTCATTAAAGTCAAAAAATAAGGGCCATAGAATTAAGGCAGTTATATTATTGCTGGCTTAGCAGAATAATAGTATTGCATGATTTTAATAGGCTATTTGGGGTAGTGCTTCTGCATCCAGCTCTTTAGGAGAGAACTGTAATGGTACGTGGGAATGAATTTGAGAGATAGGGTGAACAGATGCTGATAAGACCTGATAAGGTCAGATAAAAGGGTGCATAGCCCATGGCTGCATAATGGGTGGACCCTCCCTAAATTATGGGACAGTAAAGGTGATGGTGGGAGAATGGTACTTTCAGACTTGCAAGATTCTGTTGATGTAGCTTTACAATAAAATAGAATTAGGTTATCTGGCAATGCTTCTTCTCTGGGCTACCTGTTAAGGCTGACAAACATTGGAGGGAAGGGACGTGCCTTTATCAGCCTGAAGTGGCTGATATATTTCATTCTGATCCCACCAACTTCTGGTCAGCTGACTTTGCTTCTAACCAAAGCTTAATAGAGTTTGCACACCTTGCTGCTCTTCTTGGACACTGTTGTCTTATTGAGGAAAACACCATTGTAACATTGAGAATATTGTGCACTGCCTAAGCCTCTCTCACTGATGAACTGGAATGAAATAAAGGCAAGATCATAGGATAACAGCAGAAAAAAGTTGCTGGAGCATGTTGTCTCAGTTATGTACTTATGACACAATGTATGAGAAACATACATAAATTGTGGTGTGCACTTGCTGACATTATTATTCACATTATGTTATTTGCTCTGCCCTACAGATGAATATCCCCTTCATGGATGACTGCCTTGTCGTGGCGAAGGGGCTTGCGTAATTCAATGAAGCTATGAGCTATGCCATGCAGGGCCACCCAAGATGGACAGGTCATAGCAGAGAGTTCTGACAAAACGTGATCCAGTGGAGAAGGAAATGGCAACCCACTCCAGTATCTTTGCTATGAAAACCCCATGGACATTATCAAAAGGCAAAATGATATGATGCTGGAAGATGAGCCCCTCAGGTCAGAAGGCGTCCAATATGCTACTGGGGAAGAGAAGAGGGCCAGTACTAGTAGCGCCAGAAAGAATGAAGTGACTGGGCCAAAGCCGAAAGGATGCTCACCTGTGGATGTGTCTGGTGGTGAAAGGAAAGTCCGATGCTGTAAAGATTTTTTCTCCATAGGAACCTGGAATGTAAGATCCATGAATCAAGAAAACCTGGACGTGGTCAAACAAGAGATGACAAGACTGAACATTGACATCTTAGGAATCAGTGAACTAAAATGGACAGGAATGGGTGAATTTAATACACATGGACAACACCAGACGGTCAACACAGAAATCAGATTGACTATATGCTCTGCAGCCAAAGATGGAGAAGCTCTATACAGTCAGTAAAAACAAGACCAGGAGCTGTGTGTGGCTCAGACCATGAGCTTCTCGTTGCAAAGTTTAAGCTTAAACTGAAGAAAGTAGGGAAAAGCGCTAGGCCACTCAGGTATGAATTAAATCATATCTCTGTTGAATATACAGTAGAGGTGACAAATAGATTTAATGAATTAGATCTGATAGACACAGTGCCTGAAGAACTATGGACAGAGGTTCGCAACATTGTACAACGGGTAGCAACTAAAACCATCCCAAAGAAAAAGAAATGCAAGAAAGCAAAATGGCTGTCTGAGGAAGCTTTACAAATAGCTGAGGAAAGGAGGGAAGCAAAAGGAAAAGGAGAAAAAGAAAGATATGCCCAATTGAATGCACAATTCCAGAGAATAGCTAGAAGAGAGATCAGTGCAAAGAAATATAAGAAAACAATAGAATAGGGAGGACCAGCGATCTTTTCAAGAAAATTGGAGAGATGAAGGGAACGTTTCATGCAAAAATGGGCATGATAAAGGACCAAAATGGCAGGGACCTAAAAGAGGCAGAAGAGATTAAGAAGAGGTGGCAAAATTACGCAGAAGAACTATACAAGAATGAGCTTAACATACCTGATAATCACAATGAGGTGGTCACTGACCTTGAGCCAGACATCCTAGAATGTGAAGTGAAGTGGGCCTTAGAAAAACTGGGCAACAACAAAGCTAGTGGAGGTGACAGTATTCCAGCTGAGCTATTCAAAATCTTAAAAGACCATACAGTAAAAGTGCTACACTCAATTTGCCAGCAAATTTGGAAAACTCAACAGTGGCCACAGGATTGGAAAAGATCAGTTTACATTCCAATTCCAAAGAAAGGCAGTGCCAAAAATGTTCAAACTATCGCACCATTGCACTCATTTCGCATGCTAGTAAAGTTATGCTTAAAATCCTACAAGGTATACTTTAGCAGTATGTGGATCAAGAACTACCAGAAGTACAGGCAGGATTTCGAAGAGGCAGAGGAACTAGAGATCAAATTGCCAACATACGCTGGATCATGGAGAAAGCTAGAGAGTTCCAGAAAAACATCTACTTCTGCTTCATTGACTATGCTAAAGCCTTTGATTGTGTGGATCATAACAAACTGTGGCAAGTTCTTAAAGAGATGGGTGTACCAGACCATCTTATTGGGCTCTTGAGAAACCTATATGTGGGCCAAGAAGCAACAGTGAGAACTGGACACGGAACCACTGATTGGTTCAAAATTGGGAAAGGGGTCCGGCAAGGCTGTATACTGTTGCCCTGCCTATTTAACTTATGCAGAGCACATCATGAGAACGGCAGGGCTAGATGAATCAAACATTGGAATTAAGATTGCCAGAAGAAATATCAACAACTTTATATATGCAGATGATACCACTCTAATGGCAGAAAGTGAAGAGGAACTAAAGAGCCTCTTGTTGCGAGTGAAGAAGGAGAGTGCAAAAGTTGGGTTGAAACTAAACATTAAGAAAACCAAGATCATGGCATCTGGCCCTCTCAATTCCTGGCAAACAGATGGGAAAGAAATGGAGGTAGTGACAGATTTTAATTTCCTGGGCTCCAAGATCACTGCAGATGGGGACTGTAGCCAAGAAATTAAAAGACACTTGCTCCTCGGGAGGAAAGCCATGGCAAATCTAGACAACACACTAAAAAGCAGAGACATCACCCTGCCAACAAAAGTGCGTATAGTCAAGGCTATGGTCTTTCCAGTTGCAATGTATGGCAGTTAAAGTTGGACCATAAAAAAAAGGCTGAGTGCCAAAGAATTGAGGCCTTTGAACTCTGGTGCTGGAGAAGACTCCTGCGAGTCCCTTGGACTGCGAGGCGATCAAACTGGTTAGTCCTAGAGGAGATCAACCCTGACTGCTCTTTAGAAGGCCAGATCCTGAAGCTAAAACTCAAATACTTTGGCCACCTAATGAGAAGGAAGGACTCACTGGAGAAGAGCCTAATGCTGGGAAAGATTGAGGGCAATAGAAGAAGGGGACGACAGAGAATGAGGTGGCTGGATGGAGTCACTGAATCAGTAGGCGTGAACTTAAATGGACTCCAGAAGATGGTAGAGGACAGGAAGGCCTGGAGGAGCATTGTCCATAGGGTCGCGATGGGTCGGACACGACTTCGCAACTAACAACTGTTACATATTCACACACACAACAACCACCTCACATGTATAAGGGATCCCCGGCAGCCGTTGACAGCCATCAAAAGGCTGCCGCGGCATTCCCCCCCCACACACGCGGCTAGCGGCCGATTCTGACAGCTGTCAAACTGCTGCCCATGCGCAGTACACTGACAGCTGTCAAACCGTCCGACTCTGACAGCTGTCAAACTGCCGCGCATGCGCAGTACACTGACAGCTGTCAAACTGCAGAGAACCACGCACGCGCAGCTCAGCCAGAGCTGTCAAAGCTGCCAGCTGGCCCCGGCAACAAGCCGTTTCAGCCGCGTCTACCTTTAGCCGGTCTCTCTCTCATTGGGCGTCCTTGTTTGGCGGGAGAACCCTGTTTGTTTATTGGTTCTTGATGTTGTTGTTGTTGTCCCTGTTCACTATAAATACGGGGGATTCCCGGTGATGTTTCGCCCGGGACCTCTGCCCAATAAACGCATTGTTTGGACCTGCCTGCTGTCTCCTGTCGTCCCTCAAGACAATCCACCTGGCGACGAGGATGGGATACGGATCTGCTTGTTAGCTGAAGTCACTAGCTGAAGCCACAAGTGAAGGAGGGAAGCCGCCCCACCAGCTGACACCGCTGAAGTCACTTGCTGGTCGGGAGAGCCCTCCACGCACACCACCCTAAGCAGACCCGTGGACCTGACAGTATGGCAAACCTTGGGCATGTCCGAGAATTCGATGTCTCCCAGCCCGAGGGCTGGGAATCGCATCTCGGGTAAGTGGAGGGGTACCTCCTCGTCAACAACATTGTCGAGGATCGCCCCAAAGCCGTGGCGCTCCTTTGCCTCAGTGGCCTGGCGGTCTATGATGTCACCATAGGGCTCTGCGACCCTGCTCTGGTGGCTTCTGTGCCATACGCCGAGCTGGTCGACCGCCTCAATCGTCATTTTTCCCCAAGATGGTCCGAGTTGTACTGGCGCCTGAACTTCCCCCGCCAGTACCAACGACCAGGCGAGCCGGCCAAATCATTCATAGCAACGGTCCGACAAGCGGCCCGACGCTGCCGTTTCCCGGACCTCGAGGACCACATAAGGGACCAGGTCATCGTCGGTCTGAGAAACCTGAAGCTCCAGAAGAAGCTCGTTACTAAGCCGACGATGGACCTGGCCGAGTTAACGATTGAAATTATGGCATATGAAGATAGCCATCAGGAAGACGCGCTGCCACCGGGAAATCCCTTCACAGGGTCAGTCCACCACGACTGCCCTAGAAATGCCAACCCAGGAACGGCCGAGCAGAAGACTGAAGTGGACACCATCCGTCCGAGACCCGCCAACCCCCAGGCTCGTCGTGAGGGTGACAAAAGACCAGATTGTCCGGCCGGAGGCCCAAGGGAGACCACCAACCGCTCCAAGTGCGCCAGCTGCGGTGGCAACCATGCCAGGGCATCATGCAAATTTCGAAATGCCAAGTGCCATGGCTGTGGCAAAACTGGCCACATTCGCTCCGCCTGCCGCAGCACCGGCCACGAGACCCTTCACGACCTGGAGGCGGCCCCGGAAGGTAATATTCCCTCCCCCAAATTGCCAGGGAAGTCCCTATGGTCATCTGTCATGACCACTAGCACGGACCAGGGGCCCTTAACCACCAGTTTTATCTGCCCAAAAATTAAAATTCAGGTCCGGATTCAAGGAATCCCCTGCGAGATGGAGGTGGACTCTGGGTCCTCAGTCTCCATTCTGTCCTGGGACACTCTACAAGGGATCGCGCGTCAGTGCAGACGCCGGTTCCCTATTACCCCTTCAAAAATTCTGCTAGCTGATTTCCAGGGCACCCCTATCAAATTAAAAGGGGAAACGAGGCTCTCTATTAGCTATCAACATTTCCAGGGAGAATTAACAGCCCAGATCGCAACAGGTAAACGAGCCAGCCTCATTGGCCTCGACTGGTTCGAACCCCTGGGGATAAAAATTTTGGGCGTGAACCACTTTCAGCCTCACCAATTACAAGCCGTCTGCCAACAATACGCAGACGTTTTTGACGGGTCGCTGGGGAAATTCAATGGCCCCCCCATTGACCTAAAATTAAACCCAGAGGTTCTGCCCATCAGGATTAAGGCAAGAAGTGTCCCTTTCGCTCTCAAATCCAAGATAGAAGCAGAGCTCGACAGGCTAATTGGACTGGGAGTCATAGAACCCACAGAAGGAGGCACTTGGGAAACCCCCATAGTCACCCCTGTCAAGCCTAACGGGGAGGTCCGCCTCTGCGCGGACTATAAAGCCACCCTGAATCGTGCTTTGAACCCCCATGCCTACCCAGTTCCAGCTGTCAGGGACGTGCTTTCTTCTATTCAGGCAGGCACCATATTTGCCAAATTAGACTTAGCCCACGCAATTTTGCAGCTGCCAGTTTCAGAGCAAACGGCCAATGCCCAAACCATAGTCACCCACCGCGGAGCATTCAGGGTGAATCGCCTGCAGTTCGGGATCGCAGTAGCACCTGGAATATTCCAGGAAACCATGGAGCGAACCCTTAAAGGAATCCCCGGGGTCTGCCCCTACTTCGATGACGTGCTCATCGCAGGGGAATCCGAGGAAATACTAGCTGACAGGCTGCGAGAGGTGCTTCAAAGATTTCGCACCGCCGGCCTCAAATTAAAAAAAGAAAAGTGCTCCATCGGAGTTCCTTCCACGGAATTTCTGGGGTACAAAATTGACGCTAATGGAATCCACCCCACGGATTCTAAAGTCAGAGCCATCAGGGCAGCACCACCTCCCAAAAATAAGGCAGAACTACAAGCCTTTTTGGGTCTCATAAACTTCTATCATGCCTTCCTCCCCCACAAAGCTTCCATAGCAGAGCCGCTCCACAGGCTATTAGACAAAGGAGCCCAGTGGCTCTGGACCCAAGCCCACGACAACAGTTTTAACAAATTAAAACAACTCCTTTCAAGCAAATCAACTGTCACCCACTACAAAGAGAAAATGCATCTCTGTGTCGCTTGCGACGCCTCCCCCTATGGCATAGGCGCCATCCTCAGCCACCTCCAGAGCGATGGAACCCAATCCCCCATCGCATACTATTCCAGGACCTTGTCCAAAGCCGAGCGCAATTATGCGCAAATTGACAAGGAGGCCCTAGCATTAGTGGCGAGCGTGAAGAAATTTCACGATTACTTATACGGTCGCCACTTCACAATTTTTACTGACCACAAGCCCCTGCTAGGACTCTTTACCTGGGACAAATTGACCCCGCAAATTTTATCCCCCAGAATGCTTCGCTGGACCACATTCCTAGCAGCATACTCTTTTAAAATTGAACACAAACCAGGCAAGGAAATGGGTCACGCAGATGGCCTTAGTAGATTGCCCCTGCCCAACTTCGACCGAGACCGCGCTCCCGCCGGCCAACTCCTGGCTATCCAGGAATTGCCTGACCGCCCCGTGTCTGCAAAAGAAATAGCTACAGCAACCAGCAAGGAAAAAATCCTGGGAAGGGTTCTAACCTGGGTCTTAACCGGTTGGCAGTCCACCTCCCCGGGTCCAGAATTTCAGCTGTCAGCCCACCTCAGCTGCGTCCTTTGGGGCAGCCGTGTCATCGTACCCGCCCCGCACAGGCAACAAGCTTTAACCTCCCTCCACGAAGGCCACCCCGGTGTGGTCAAGATGAAATCTCTCGCCCGCAGTTACTTATGGTGGCCAGGGCTCGATGCAGACATCAAAAACTTTGTAGCTACCTGCAACATGTGCCAACAGACCAGGCCACCTCTCCCACACGCCCCTGTCCATAAGTGGGAGGTGACAAAAAACCCCTGGTCCAGAATTCACATCGATTACGCCGGCCCCTTCCAGGGACAAAATTTTCTAATAATAGTAGATAGTTTTTCCAAATGGCTCGAGGTCATCCCAGTTGCCAGCACAACCTCAGCAGCCACAATCAGGGGTTTAAGGAGGGTATTTGCCACCCATGGGTTGCCTGATGTCATCGTATCTGACAACGGGCCCCAATTCACCTCTAATGACTTCCAGGTTTTCATCAGGGCCAACTTGATTAGGCACGCCACCTCCGCGCCCTTCCACCCCTCCACGAACGGTCTCGCAGAGGCCATGGTGAAGGCGACTAAAGAAGCCCTAAGGAAAATCATCTCCGGCGACTGGCACTGCAGACTGGCGAAATAACTCCTGGCCCAGCACTCCACACCTTGCACCACCACCGGCAAGTCTCCGGCCGAACTCCGTTGGGGGCACCGCCTGGTCACAAAACTGGACCGTTTGCACCCCGACAGGGCAGCCGCCAAACAAACCCACGCACCAACTGTCAAAGTCTTCCCTCCCGGCCAGCCCATTTGGGCAAAGAACTTCGGGGCCGGCGACAAGTGGCTACAGGGCGTGATCTCCGACCAGACTGGCCCAGTCTCCTTCCTCGTCGACTTAGGAGATGGAAGGCTCATCCGGCGACTCGCTCACCAACTAAGTAAGCGGGTGGCGCAGGACTGCAGTTCCCGAGCCCAACCGGGCACACCATTTTCCCCAGCGGCACCACCAATGCCACCTAGCCCAGTACCACTCGTCCCAGACATTGCCGATGACCCCCAACCTCTAAACCCCGAAAATTTCCCTGCCGAGGAAAGGGAAGACCAGCCCAGCACAAGCCAGCCCAGCCCGAGCCTCCGCCGCTCCACCAGACTGTGGAAGGCCCCCTCGTACCTGGCGGACTATGAATGGGCCGGCAGCAGGACTAGTGGAACTGACCCCAGCTAAACTTCCAGGGGCAAGGGGGGAAGGGGTGTTACATATTCACACACACAACAACCCCCTCACATCTATAAGGGATCCCCGGCAGCCATTGACAGTCATCAAAAGGCTGCTGCGGCATTCCCCCCCCCACACACACACGGCTAGCGGCCGATTCTGACAGCTGTCAAACTGCCGCGCATGCGCAGTACACTGACAGCTGTCAAACTGGCTGACTCTGACAGCTGTCAAACTGCCGCGCATGCGCAGTACACTGACAGCTGTCAAACTGCAGAGAACCGCACACGTGCAGCTCAGCCAGAGCTGTCAAAGCTGCCAGCTGGCCCCGGCAACAAGCCGTTTCAGCCGCGCCTACCTTTAGCCGGTCTCTCTCTCATTGGGCATCCTTGTTTGGCGGGAGAACCCTGTTTCTTTATTGGTTCTTGATGTTGTTGTTGTTGTCCCTGTTCACTATAAATACGGGGGATTCCCGGCGATGTTTCGCCCGGGACCTCTGCCCAATAAACGCATTGTTTGGACCTGCCTGCTGTCTCCTGTCGTCCCTCAAGACAATCCAACAACAACAACAACAGATGAATATGGTTAGATATAAAGAGGAAGATTCTATAAAAGGAACCATAGAACTTTTGGTACTTCCACCCATCAAACCCTCCTATTTAATGTAACACGTAGTGGAAAAAGTGTGTATCTTTCACCAGCATTTAATTATCCAGTGTAAATTGAGCCAAGTTTGCTATGCAGAAGATAATGATGCCTGCAAATCCATTATGTTCAACTTAAGACCAAGTCTGGATTTGAATCATGGTGCTCAATCTTTTGGTCCATCCATTTCCCAATTAGAACTGCAAACTTTGTCGTTAAATATGCAGCTATAATAATTCCAGTTGGCTGCAAAGCAGCATCACGATGAGGATGTGATGGTAGTCGAAGGTAGGAGAAGATACTTTTAGTATAATAATCTGCATATGTTAAGTAACTAAGAGTTCAGCCCAAATACGATCTGGAGAAGGATACAAAACTTGAAGCTCAGTCTTGATAAAAGGCTGTTGACAGGCTCAGTCCCACTAAGATAGGAGTGTACTAAACAATCTTTCTTGGACAGACTCCAGAAAAAAGAAAGAAAGCAAAGATAGTACCAATAGTAGTAGGTTACCTGGGTGCAATCCCAAAACACTTGAAGATCACTGATAAATTGACCATTAGTCAGCTGCAAAAGACAGCTTTACTTGGAATAACTTACATCCTGCCAGGATATCTGTAACACCATCAAACATCCAAATCTCCCTATTGCTGTTACTTGGGAAGGACTTGATAGGCAGACAAAAAGGCCAAATCTAGTCTGAACGTTTGGATGACAAAATATGTTCAGTGCAGGAGAACTTTTCGTATATAAAGCAATTTTTTTCCTCCTGTGTTAACTGAAAATTATTTTCAATAACTCCCAGAGCCATTTATGAAAAAAAAAAAAGAAATAGTGACTCCCTTCTCATTAAGTTGGGAACAACAATATAATAGATCAATACAGAATCACAGAATTATAGGGTGGTCTTCTAGTTTAACCTCCTGCCCAAGGCAGGAATCCTTATACCATCCTAGACAATTGGTTGTCTACATAATGAGCTCTATCCAATTCAGCCAAAGTATTTCAGAGTTTTGAAACATTATTGTGTCAGTAGACAAAGAGGGAGCTTTTGCTCTATAAATGAATCATCAGAAAAGGACCTTGCTATACTTGAAGTTCTGGATCAGCATCTCTACACGGTACAAATATTTTCTTTCAAATATTCTTTCTTTGTTCACCCACTTGAGTAACAAAACCATAGTAATCTGAAGCATACTTGCCACTTTGGTTAAATAGCCTACTTCTTTCTCTCTCTGTTTGTAAAACAGGAAGCAGTATTTCTTATTTGAATTGATTAGGAGTTAAGTGAGAAATAACTCCAAAAGCTCGCATCCTAGAACAGGATGTTGTCTTTTTGATTTCTACTTCTAATGAAAGCATTTCCCAGTTTTTCCTTCCTGTACTGGTTGGCGAGAAAGACCTTGGAAGGAAGGAAAGGAAAAAGCTACAGAGTAGGCAATGATCAAATAAGAGGCAACTTAGTCTCCAGAAGAAATGTGGGCATACCAAACGTCTCAGTGGAGATATTTTCCTAGTTTTCCCTAGGTTTTTGGACTGTAAAGAAGAGGTAGGAAATATGTGCTATGTAAATTGCAAATGTTCTGTTAATCTAAATTTACAATAAAATTAGAACTAGTGTTTCCTGTCTGGACTAACTGCAAGGCTGACATTTCTGGATCCTGTTGCTTTTTCCTACTCTATATGCACAGAAGAAGGCTAGTTTGTTTAAAAACAACAACAACAGATTTAAACTAGGGATTTGACTAAAAAGAACAATCCTAGCCAAGAATCACTGAGTATGTGCTGTAGATGTGGTGGCCAGAGAGAACAAAAAAGCTTCCTGCCTATTTAATTGCTATTAAGAAGGTAGGAGCCCTATTCTATCAATCAATCAATCAATTGATCAATCAATTTGTCTGAGAGCATGCCAGATACAGCATTGCTGCAATGTGGAACACAAAGTCAAGTGAGATAGAAATCAGTGGCCTTTTCTTGTATTGGATTTTATATTGATCTCATGAAAGTTTAAATCTTCAATATTGGTCTGTGATTGCAACAAAGTTGACAGGTTGATCAATTGACAAATAGCATAGTGTTTTAACATTTAAGTGTTTTAATATTTAGGAGATTATTAATTTAGTAATTTAGGACTTTAATAGCCTAATGTTTTGGTACTTTATTTAATAGATTACTTAAACCATTTTGCTTTTAAATGTATCAGATTTCTATTAGGATATTTAATATTTTACTATTTGCACTTATGTTGTACTCTGCTAGTTTTATCATGGTATGTAGAATTGGTTTAGTATTTTTTTCTTTTACTTCTCTTTGCACTTTGCCATTCTTACCATGAAACTTAAAAAATTCTATAAAGGATATTGATTGGTTGACCTTTTCCATGCATATTTTACACAGCAGACTAAGCAAGTTTGCTTAACCATGATAATAACCATGCAGAATAAATTTTAATTATCTGGGTTCATACAATAAGCCAAAAAATATTATTACAATACACAAAAGCTGGAATTCATTCAATCAAATAAACTATATTATGACTTGTGCAATGCTGGTTATAATTTATTATTTTAATAAAGTATATATTTTGTTATATTCTCCAGAAATGTCTATATGTTTTAACAATATATAATGACAGTCAATAATAATATCAGCAGTGTTTCAGTGCTTACTACCTATTTGGTCAGCTTCAGCAATAGAAGACCAAGTTACAGCTTTATAAGCCATTGTTGTATCAACAGCGATCTATGGAAATGAAACATTGGCAATAACAGCATGCACAGCACAAAAGCTCAATGTGTTCCATCAACATCGCATACAAAGAATTCTGGATGTCACTTGGCAGAACTGTGCACCAATGAGAGACACTTTGAGGTGTAGCGGAAACAGGAAGTTGCAGACTATTGTGATGGAACATCAAATGCATCTAGCTGGCCATATTCTTCACTTGCCAGAACATCTATATCCAAAAAATGCTGCATAATGGGAGCTGCCAGAGGGAAAGCGGAAGGATAGATCACACAAAACGTGGTGTCAGATGTTAAAATATAACTTATAGATAACTTATAGATAGTGGACATCAAAGGGAAGATGTCAAAGATGCTGCCATGGATAGGATTCATTGGAAGAAGTTTGTTGCCCTATGCTGTTCACGCAAAAGAAACCAATGATGATGAATAATAACCTCGACAAGGAAAACCACCATAGTAATAATAATATATGACACATTGAAATAATTTGACTCAATTTAAAGTAGACCAGCAAAGAAATATAAATAAAATTGCAGGTTGGGGAATTCTAAGAGTTGAAATCCACTCTTCTTAAAGGTTGAGAAGTGCTGCTCTGGAGAAAACAGGTACCACAATGGAAAAATCCATCTCCAATGTTCAGGCTTCATGAAAATGTATGTATGTACGTATTTCCCCAGGGTGAATCCACTCTATGAGATAGGTCCATTTTGGTTGGAGAAGATAATCCTAAAAGTATAAAGATGTTGAGTCTTAGAAGGCTTTATAAATTAAAACCAGGACTTTTAGTTGAATATGCATCCTGTTGGGAGTAACACAAAGCTCACAGCACAGATTTAATATGCTTAATCAGTTGTATTTTGCACCACCTGCAGTTTATAGGTGATTTGCAAATGCAGCCCCATGTTCAAAACAATGTTTTGCAATAGTCCAAATGAATAGTGACAAAGGCAGGATAAATGCACTTGTGGTATAGATGGGGAAGGAAGAACTTTTAAAGCAAGCCAAAGAAGAGGTATCTGGTATGAGCCACAACAATATCATGGTAATCATGATGTCATTGCACAATGTCATGGATTACATTACTTTGCATTAGTCACAAGGGATACAACTTGTCACTGACATGGTAATATCACTATGGCCTTTACCCCACTTCCCTTTCCTTCCCACCTTGAATGCTTGAAATCAAGAGAATATTTTATAAGGAATTATCTGTAGCAACCAGGAATACTACTATTATGATCAGAGTTATAATAACATGATTCGACAACAAATCTTTAACTACTAGTTGGGCAATGTAGCTAATCAAAATAAATTAATTTACATTACACATTGCATTCTGTGCAATTGTAATATGCCCGTTATATTGGATGTTTATTGAACATCAGTATACATTTCAAAGACTTTCATCAAAATTCTGTCTAAACTAAGAGTATTAATTTTTCTGATAAGTTTCTTTCAGAACAAGTGTCAGGCTGTAAGACTATTATTAGTATTATATAGTTTTAATTGCAGAAGTCTTTCTTGAAACCATTCATTTCCTTGTCATATCCGTGATTGTGTGATGGAATCATAAAAAAGCTCAAAGTTTAATATGAAATTTCTTTGTTCATCCTGTAGGTAGTAGGAATGAATTTTGGTCCATTATAGATTTTCTAAACTTGGTACCAGGCTTCTAACTTGCAAGATTTCATGATATTGTTTTGATCAAACAAGGTAAGGGTGTAGCTAAACCCTATAATAAGGATTCTAAAACAAATCTGACCTGGATTTTATTGGAGGTGTATTTGCCACATTTTCAAAACAGGTATCATTACAATTATTAACACAAACTAGATGCTGTAAGGATCTATATTTTGCATCCATTATAGATAAAAAAATCTTCCTAAAAGTTGCATACAAAAAGGAGATAGATAGATAGATAGATAGATAGATAGATAGATAGATAGATAGATAGATAGATAGATATAGTGGTGGGATTCAGCCAGTTCACACCAGTTCAGCAAAACCAGTAGCTATTTTTTTGTTGCCCAGTCCCAGAATGGACTTCTGGAAGTGGCATCCACACAGAGAACCGGTTGGTCACATATTTGAATCCCACCACTGAATGGATGGATGGATGGATGGATGGATAGATAGATAGATAGATAGATAGATAAATAGATAGATAGATAGATAATGATTGATGGATGGAATGATGGTTGAACAGATGACACTGGGGACATTGGAGAAGATGAAATAAAACCTTGATGTGAAAGATTTCCTGGACTGCGAACAGAGAAATGCCAGTGATGAATTGGAGAATTATTGGAAGCAACTGAAAGAGAAACTCTAATTGTGCAATTAAGCCAAGAAATAGCCAGGCTAAGTAGCCAAAATGGGTAAAAAGGTACATACAAGTTGGATTCACCTCTGTTGTTCTTATTGGTGAAACCACTTGCACTCCATGCTTATGTATTGACTTACAGTACTTGATAAGAGTATAAATTGCCATAATTAAATTGATTCAGAATGGATTATGCATAATTTAAACAAATCATACACAAAAAAATGTAAAACTAAAAGCAAAAATCAGTAACAATAACAATTGAAAATGTGATCTTAGGCCAGGTCAGCAGCAACAATAATTTGACCATAGAGATCTATGGAAAAGTTTTGTCTTCGCAGCCTTGGAGAAAGATCGAAGAGTTAGTGCCACTCACTCACCATGCTGACCATCTTCTTTAGGTGCACATCTGCCTTTATAAACCAGCAGGGCAGATGGAAACATACTGATAAATTTTGCTGGCATTGAGGTGATCAGATTAAAATAAAATTACATATAAATAGCCTGAGCCTGCAAAGATGAAGTGAGGAAAGCTAAGGCTCAAAATGAACTAAGGCTTGTGACCAAAGTCAACAATAACAAAAAAGCTTCTTTGAACATGTAAAAAACAAGAAAAAAGTGAAGGACATGATTGGTCCATTAGTGGGTGAAAGTGGCAAGAAGGTGACAAGCAACAGGGAGAAGGCAGAACTATTTAACACGTTTTTTGCACCTGTCTTTACACAAAGGGAAAAAACAGACCAACCTATCAAAAATAATGCCATAAAAACAGAATAGAAAGACAAGTTAAGGTAGGCAAGAAAATGATAAGTGAGCACCTGTCCAGTCTAGACGAGTTCAAATCGCCAGGACCAGATGGATTACACCCCAGGGTTCTCAAGGAACTGGCAGATGTGATCTCAGAACCACTGAACTATATTTTTCAAAGATCGTGGAGCACTGGGGAACTACCAGAGGATTGGAAAAGAGCTGATGTAGTTCCCATCTTCAAAAAAGGAAAAAAATATGGATCCAGGAAATTACAGACCTATCAGCCTGACCTCAATACCTTGGAAGATTCTGGAAAAGATAATCAAACAATGAATCAGCGAGCACCTAGAGGCAAACAAAGTCATTACTAAAAGCCAATATGGGTTTGTCAAAAACAGATCATGCCAGACAAATCTTATTGCATTCTTTGACCAAGTGACAAAATTCGTGGATCAGAGGAATGCTGTGGATATAATTTACTTGGACTTCAGTAAGGCATTTGATAAAGTAGATCACAACCTACTACTTGATAAGATAGAAAAATAAGGGTTAGACAGAATCACCACCAGATGGATTTGCAACTGGCTGACCGGCCGTACTTGACGTGGTCAGTGGTGCTCAATGGAACCACATCTACATGGAGAGAAGTATGTAGTAGGGTGCCCCGGAGCTCTGTTCTGGGCCCAGTGCTCTTCTACATCTTCATCAATGATTTGGATGAAGGGATAAATGGGGAACTCATCAAATTTGCAGATGACACCAAGCTGGCAGGAATAGCCAACACTCCAGAAGACAGGCTTAAGATACAGGAGGATCTGGGCAGACTTGAACACTGGGCGCTATCTAACAAAATGAAATTCAATGGTGAAAAAAAGTAATGTTCTACATTTAGGCAAGAAAAACCAAATGTACAGGTATAGTATAGGGGGTACCTTGCTCAATAGTAGTAACTGTGAGAGGGATCTTGGAGTCCCAGTGGATATGAGCCAGCAGTGTGCTGCAGCTGCCAAAAAAGCCAACACAGTGCTAGGCTGCATTAACGGAGGAATAGAATCAAGATCACGTGAAGTACTAATACCACTTTACAATGCCTTGGTAAGGCCACACTTGGAATACTGCATCCAGTTTTGGTCACCACAATGTAAAAAAAGATGTTGAGACTCTAGAAAGGGTACAGAGAAGAGCAACAAAGATGATTAGGGGACTGGAGACTAAAACATATAGGGAACGGTTGCTGGAATTGGGTATGTGTAGTTTAATGAAGAGAAGGTCGAGGGGGGACATGATAGCAGTGTTCCAATATCTCAGGGGCTGCCAGAAAGAGGAGGGACTCAAGCTATTCTCCAAAGCTCCCAATGGCAGGACAAGAAGCAATGGATGGAAACTAATCAAGGAGAGAAGCAACCTAGAACTAAGGAGAAACTTCCTGACAGAACAATAAACCAGTGGAACAACCTGCCTCCAGAAGCTATGAATGCTCCAACAGTGGAAGTTTTTAAGAAGAGACTGGACAGCCATTTGTCTGAAATGGTATAGGGTTTCTTGCCTGAGCCAGGGGTTGGACTAGATGACCTCTAAGGTCCCTTCCAACTTTATTTATTATTATTATTATTATTATTATTATTATTATTATTATTATTATTATTATTATTATTATTATTATTATTATTACTTTAGAGAAATGTGTATACATCTCATAAAGCTAAGCATCACATCTAGACTAGACTAAAAAAATAAAAATTACAATCCAAAAGAAAGCATTTTTTTCTATACTGTTGCCAAGAAAAGTACATGGATGTGTTTCATGAAATCACTAGCACTCAAGTTCAATGCACTCAAGTTCCTTTTCTTAAGGAGGGGTTATTTATAAAAACTCCCCAGATTGAATTCTGTTCAAGACCCTCCCCTTCAAGAAATCAGCATCCAGAGATAAAAAGAACACCATACATTTTTGTCCTATTTTTCAGTAACATTAGTCCCATCATCAGTTTTGACCAGACCAGGAATACAACTTCATAAGAAGGCTGAAACTACTTTTGCAATAGCTACAATAACAAAACCTTGCAAGTCTGGTTTTGCTATATTTCCTCTCCCTTCTTATACTTTTGTTTATTAGGAAGGCATTTGGCTGAGCCATTTCAAAATATTTCTTGTTCTTTTTATTTATTTATTTTTTTAAAAAATCAGCTTATTTAGTCTAGGTCAGGGGTCCCCAACCCCCAGTCCGTGGACCAGTATCAGGCCGCAACATGCCAACAACTGGTCCGCACAAACAAGCAAAGCCGCAACCACAGGATGCAGGCAGCGCACAAACCACGCCCCCTCCTGTCCATGGAAAAACCTCTCTCCACATAACCAGTCCCTGGCCCCCAAAAGTTTGGGGACCTTTTTCTTATTTTAGGACAATAGTTTACCTAATTTTGTACTATGCATTTACAGTAAGTGTGTTGTGTCAACACTCTAATTCAGTAAATATTTTTGATGTACAATCAATAGTAACCCAATAAAAAGCACAGCAATTCTAAAAAAAATGCCACTTAGTTCCCCAAGAAAAAGAGTTGAAGCTACCGAGGCGCTGAAAAAGCTTTTCATTAGAGAATTTAAGGCAGAACTTGGCTACTCCAGAATGTCTAAGTATGTTTTTTGTGCCCAAGTCAAACTCACTGCTTCTATTTTACCAATGGGGAAATAATGAAGTCTTCCCAGAATTTGTCCACTAGACCAGATATTTCCATCAGGAAATGAGCATGCTAGCCCTGAAGTGGCTATCCAGTTTGATAGGATGCTACCAGAACTTCTAATAAAGTGCTCTCTTTGGATTAGCAACTTATTGGGTTAAGTGTATACTAAAATACACCTCCCAATTCTGTAAAGCAGTAGTTTCTTAACCTTGGTAACCTGAAGATGGGTAGACTTCAATTCCCAGAATTCTGGGAGTTAAAATCCATACATCCTTAAGCTAGTAAGGTTGAAAAACATTGCTGTAAAAAATAAGGATGCAGCACAGTTAAAAGCAGTTCTTTGCCTCCTCTATGCTTCAGCAGAAGTGCCCCTTTGCAACACTTAGATATGGATTTGTACTTTCTGGTTTCCCAGTGTCAGAAAAGAGCAGCCAGAGATAAATCTGATTTCTCTGTTATGAATGTGCAGGTGCTGTATTTTGAACCAGCAGGTCTAGTGGGAATCTTAGACAGTATCAGCATCATATCTGGATCAGACCGGAAACACAGTCCGATGGCCTAATTTATTGTAAAGTAAAGATACATTAGGAGAATCTTTCAAGCCTGCAAGAACAATTTTCTTCTTGTCTCCTTTGTACCCTGACAATTTAGGGAGAATTTTTTCTCAGCTTATTGGCCTACACACTATCTATTTGAGGGCTATGCTGTCTCTTATCTACCTTTTCTTAGGCAGTGCCCTTCCCACATATAGACAAAGCTCTTCCCTTTCTTTTATAGAACTTGCACTAGGTTTCCAGGGCCTCCCCCAGCCCTGGAAAAGTGCTTTGCTTAAAGATCTGAAAGTTCATTTAATGACTGCATTAGGGAGAGCAGACATAGAGGTTGTTAAGTAGCTCCATTATGATCTTAGCTGCAAAAATATAAATGACCACAAGATGTCAGGAAAGAGAGCTTTCTATATTTCTATATCTCTTTGCTGCAGTAAACTGAGCTTTGCAGATGAGATCTGGTAGTCTGTAAATGAGCCAAATTCTGCCATATGCAGCCTATCCTAAACTATTGGAATCCTTGATATTTTTTCTGTGTCTTGTCTTAGCATTACATGCCACCAATTCAGTGTTATCTCCTATACTTAGGAGCCTGGACCGGAAAGTTTGTCTTCAGCATCAATGTACATCTGTAAATTGGGCTTTTACCCAGTTATGTATTCCTTTGGAGAGAAGCCACAAAGACCGATTTACCTGCAAAGGCATTCAGCCTCCCATGTTAACACTGATTATTTGGGGGGGGAATAAGTGATGTGTTAATACAGGTATCTTACAACCATTCATTTAGCGAGCATTCAGTTACAATGGCAGTGAAAAAATGGCTTGCAATCAGTCTTCATACTTACGACTGTCACAGTATCCCCATGGTCATATGATCAAAATTTGGACACTTGACAACTGGCATGCTTGCCAGGATCATGCAATCACCATGTATGACCTTCCCTGCTGGTTTCCAACAAGCAAAGTCAATAGGGATTCATTTAAAGTTAGCATAAATGACTTAACAACTGCAGTGATTCACTTAAAAATTGTGGCAAAAAATTAAAATCAAGCATGATTCACTTAACAACCAGCTTACCAATAGAAATTCTTTCCCCAGTCATGGTCGTAAGTTGAGGACTACATGTGTATAGGAAGAGAGAAATCTTGAGATAAGAATGGATACAAATAAAAAGCTAGCCGTTTTTTTCACCTGCATTCTCACCTCCAAGTAACATTCATACACAAACATTCAGCAAAGTCTTGGAATTCCAGACTCAGATGCTCTGCTAGACATCCAGTTCAGCCATCAGCCTAATGTTCTTCTCTAGACTGTTGCCAGGAATAACGATGTAGGAATTGTAGGTGGTTTACATGCGGAGGCGGACAATGATAAAATGGGAAGTGCTGATGATGTGCCAAATCAGACTACATGTTTGCAATCTCCTGGGTGCCTCTATGAATTTTACTGTATTGTTGCAACTGCCATGTCTTTGCAATGTGCTGGCCTCTAATGGCTGAAGAAATAAAACGGTTTGATCTTTCTGCTTCTAACTGCAACCCCTTTGGCATATAGTTTCTTTCAGGATCAGGTGATTTTTAATTAAATGATCAACTTTATTGTTTCAGAAACCCTCTCTTACCTTTGTAATATATATATACTGTATTTTTTGGAGTGTAAGCAGGCTAATATCTGGGGAGGGGAAAAATAAAACCCAGAGCATCTTTTATCAACTTTGAGTAGGCTAATGTTTAACCTCCATACATTTCTGAATAGGTCTGGCTGAAATGGGGCAAAATATTACAAATTCTTTTGTTCAGCACTTAAGCATTAAACAAGGAGCATGGGAGAAGTCCTCTGCAAAACAGAAATTAATCTGGTGCAGGAAAATAAAGGAAAGAAATTGATGATTAACATCAGGGCTTGAAGAGGATGATGGAGAACAGTTTCACCCTTCCCCAGCTTGATTGATTTTCATTGGGGCCCTGGCAGTGGAGAACAGCCAACCTTTCAATGGGTTTGGTGACAGCCCAATTGTGCAGTGCATGTTTTGAATGCTGAATGCTGTAAGACCCATGGAAATGAAATTAATTTGGATTATTTAGCCTTGTTTGCTAATACTATTTGGCCACAACCCAGCTATGGAGGTAGTTCTCAGTTTGAGACAACAATTGTGCCTAACATTTCTGTTGCTAAGTGACACAGTTGTTGAGTGTTTTTTGCTCCATTTTACAACCTTTCTGGCCACAGTTGTTAAGTGAATCACTGCAGTTGTTAAGTTAGTAACATGGATGTTAAGTGAATCTGGCTTCCCCATTGACTTTGCTTGTCAGAAGGTCGCAAAAGGGGATCACGTGACCCCGGGACACTGCAACCGTCATAAATGTGAGTCAGTTGATAAGTATCTGAATTCTGATTACATGAACATGGGGGATACTGCAATGGTCATAAGTGTGAAAAACAGTCGTAAGTCACTTTTTCAGTGCTGTTGTGACTTTGAACAGTCACTAAATGAACAGTTGTAAGTCAGGAATACCTGTATCATGTTATGGATATTTCTGGAAACTACCATTAAAAGCTACCATTCTTGAGAATAACAAAGTTGCTGCTTATTTTTCCCAGGAACTGCCCCCCAATATCTCATAAGCCCCCCCCCCCCAAAGAATATTGTCAAGAATTCATTACATCTCAGCCTTTTCCTTTCACCGAGCAGGAAAACTTACTCTCACCAATCTGTCTGCTGACCGATGTGTTGTTTGCACAGCACTTTTAGCCCACAATTAACCAAATAAGCTTGTATTGAGCCTTGTCATATCTTATTTATCCTTTACATTGACAGAATGCATAGTAATGACTGGAAAATTACAGCTAGATCTCAATTTATGACCAGTTGCTTAGCCACTGTTCAAACTTACAACTTACCTGAAAAAGGAGATTTACAACCCAGATGTGAAGTACCAATGACACACCCCTTCCCCTGGATTGTTACACTTTGGGTGCTCGGCTACCCATCCTTATTTATGGCCATTTCTGCATTCACGTGATTGTGTTATGACGGTTTTGCTGAAAACTGGCATTTTTGGTTTTCAGCAAAGCATGCTCCTATAGAACAATGGGTTTACACTTACAACCATCACACTCGCTTAATGACTGCTGGAAAAAAACATTGTAAAATGGGGTCGGTCCTTTTATGAACATGAGAACTTACAACCACAATGGACAGGCTCTATTATGGTTGTAACTTGAAGATTACCTATAGAGCTTTCAAAGAAGCATATGCCCTCAGCCTCTCTTCTCACTTCAGATGAGCTATTTATATATTCCCCAATTTGTAGCAGATGGTTAGGGTGGCTGCTACCTCTATGATCTGATTCAGATGGGAATTCTCCTGAGGTTCAATACCTACCATTCTTTGATCTCCCAATCACTTTAAACATCTCCATAAACTTCCTTTTCTGTGGCTTTTTTTTTGTGTGTGTGCACAATCTGCCTTGTACAACAGGACTTCTATATTGCCCCAGATTTTCCCCTAACCATGTTTTGCATCTGCTGATGTTACAAGAAGGGGCCACGCTGATGTTTTTTCTTCTGCTTCTGATAAATAATTCAACCAAGTTTGCTTAGTGGGAAGGAAAACTGACCCAGAGCAACAGAAAGGTAAAGGGAAGCTGGTGGAGGTGAGGAGAAAGGTACCACGGTTGCTTAGCAACATGCCCATAATCCAGAGAGAAATAGGGGAGGAGTGGAGGAGGAGGAGGAGGAGGGGGTGCAAGAAATGATTGTCTGAAAGCTCGTTCTCCAACTCTGTCAAAGGAACTGAGCTGAAAAGCTGTGCTTGGGCACTCAGAAGTGCTACTAAAATATTACTATAATCATAGCATTTTATTTAAGACAGAAAGAATGAAATGAGACTTCCTTGTCAAATCTTTGTGCAAGATTCAGACTCTTCTCTTTGATTTGATCCTCAGCTGACAAGACAAGATGAAAAGGAGGGATAGATTAAGTAATAAAAGGAAATACCATCCTAAACATTAGCCACACAATTCCTTTTTTTCCCCTTCATCCATGACTGTAGTTCTCAGCTAGTTCTGGCTCTCCCCATACAAAAACAAATACAATTTTCTATCCAAGCAATCCTATAAACCCTCAATAGACAATTCTACATTCATCTTGCCAATCCACAATCTGAATGGCTGAATCCATCCATCCATCCATCCATCCATCCATCCATCCATCCATCCATCCAATCTCTCCAATCTTCAATTGTAGATTTGAGTTTATTTTAATAGAACACTTTGGTGCTCATCAGGCAAAACTTTTTTCATGAGAAGATGAGGTGAAAATAACATATGTAAAATTTCTTACTACCATACTGTAATAGATTGAGAGAATAATTTTGAAAGGAGAAAAGCCACAGTCTAGACCACCAGGGGTAGGCAACCTTGGCTCTTTTATGACTTGTGGACTTCAACTCCCAGAATTCCTGAGCCAGCTGGCTCAGGAATTCTGGGAGTTGAAGTCCACAAGTCATAAAAGAGCCAAGGTTGCCTACCCCTGGTCTAGACCACAGGTCTGTAACCCGCGGCTCCGGAGCAGCTTGCGGCTCTTTCAGCCATCTCCTGCGGCTTCCAGTCCTCTGCCATGTGCAGTCCCCCCAAAAAAGTGGGACTAAAAAATTTCAACCAATCAATTCAAATATGCAGGGTAGGTGCATATCTCGCCTTGGCTCCACTCTTCAGTCAAACCCTGTTCTGCGCATGCACGCATGTACGCGCATGTGCACACATTTTTTGCAGCTCCCAGTTTTTCCTTTTGTGAGGGAACCGGTTCCGAGTGGCTCTTTCACTGTTTCAGGTTGCTGACCCCTGGGCTAGACAAACTGGCAATGTAATTTGAGAAATCAACTCAGAACTGATTCTTCCTAGTTATCATCTGGGCTACCTCTAAGGGTTGGCAGACACATATTTCTAAAGTTCAGGAGAAAATTGTTGGAGAAAGATGATAATCCTCCCTAGGTGTGGGAATGACACAAAGTAGACAGAGTGGTAATCCATCTCTGATATCACGCTGATATCGGATATCACAGTGATTGTTGATTCTTTAAATCTCCTGCTTGAGCAAGGGGCTGGACTAGAAGACCTCTGGGGTCCCTTCCAGCTCTATTCTGATTCTC
Source organism: Vipera ursinii (assembly GCF_947247035.1). Lineage (NCBI taxonomy): Eukaryota > Metazoa > Chordata > Lepidosauria > Squamata > Viperidae > Vipera > Vipera ursinii. The sequence continues at coordinate 115,534,551 of NC_139517.1, read as the reverse complement.
TGATTCTCTAACAACTATAAATAGTTCTCAAGTTATGACTGTAATGGAGTCTGCCCATTCTGGCAATAAGTCATAAGGGTCATAAAACTGAGAAACCCAAAGACTTGACCAACCCAATTTTACAATGTTTTTAAAGTGGTCATTACATGAAACACTGCAGTCATAAGTGTGAATGCTAATCGTTAAGTGAACGTGGCAGTTGTAAGTACGAATTCATTTATCATTATGGGACAGTTTTGAAAAAAATCTGGAAGTGAGCCCCTTTGTAGCATGTAATTAGATGACCATAAAGCAGGGCTTTTCAACCTTTTTACCCATTGTACCACTTTTAGGATATGGCAACATCCGAGTACCACAAGTCACCTAGCAAGTTGTCAAAAACTTGATGACTTAAAAAAAAGGAAAAAAGTGACGAAGTACAGGTAGTCCTCAACTTACAACAGTTAGCTTAGTGACTGTTCGAAGTTACAATGGCATTGAAAAAGTGCACCCCAAGCCAGAGCTGAGCAAGACACCTGCCTGCCCACCTAGCGGCGCTCTTCCTTCTGTCCAAGGTTTTCATTGTTGTGAGCATTTCTGTTGAGGATTGGCAGCAGGGTGGGAGGGGGTGTCTGGTTTTTATTTCCCCCTTCTGCTGGGTGGTTGCAGAAGGTTTTGGTCACTTCACATGACCCTGGGACACTGTGACCATCACAAATATGAATCAGTTGCCAAGCATCGGAATGTAAATCACAAAACCCTGGAGATGCTGCAACATTCCAGCTGATTGGCACTTCTTCTGGGCTCAGAAGTGCCAGGATCAGTGCTGCTTTCCAGCTGGAGCCTGGCGTTGATCCTGGCACTTCTGCTGAGCCCCCACAGCCCTCAAGAAGTGCTGATCCTGGTGCTTCTGCTGAGCCCTGACAGCCCTGCAGCTCCAGCCATCTCTCGCTCAGGCTTGTGCGGTGCTGCCACTGATACAGCTCATTCCCCTCCCACACTACCACTTTTCTAGGATGGTTGCGTACCACCTGCCAGGTGCCAATGTAACACAGGTGGTACCCGTACCACTGGTTGAAAAGCCTTGCCATAAGGTATTGCAAGTCATTTGAGAATTCTACAGGTGTTTCATTGTGGAAGGCAACCATGTCAGTACATAATAGCCAAAAATCAAAGTGAGTTGGGTAGTGCCTTACACAACCAGTGATCACATGTTGCTGGGACAATGCAACACATTCCAGGTGCCAAGTACCCATATTTTGATCCTATGACCGTGGGTATGCTGCAACTGTTATGGTGTGAAAATTGGTCATAAATCGCTTTTTTCAATGCTGTTGTATTTTTGAATGGTCACTAAATGAATGCTTGTAAGTCGAGGACTACTTGTACTGTAACAAATTGTATTAAAAAGGCATAGGGTTTTTTTGGTGGGAGGAAATCATAGTATCAGATGCTTATGCCTTTTAATAAAACATGCCAGTTGGAGATGGTGCTCCTGATTTATAGCAATTCAGACCTGGACAATATTGGAGCTTTACTTCCATGCATGCATAAAAATTTTGATGACTGATTTCAGGCTATGATAAGCTTTTTTATATTTATATTCTCTGCAAATCCTGCATATCAAAGCAATTGGGGAAGAACTATTTACACCTAACCCTTCTGCTAGAACCTGGTTAGGCAATATTGGGAAAGATTGACTCAGATTTATTCACAGAGTGAGTGGTTCTCAGATAGTGTGCTTGCTATTAGTTTAGTGCAAGTAATGTAACCTTTTCATCAGGTTGTAGTGTTTTTTTCCCCCTACAGAAAGGGCAGATATGAGTGTTCTGAACTTAGTTTGGAAGTGAATGTTCCAAAACAGGAAATAATTAATGGTGCAGGTTGGACTTTTCCAGGGGAAAATTGTAGTATTTCAGGAACAGATCACACAGGGCAGTTATATACACAAATAATATAAATGTTTATCTGAACAATGAAAGAAGTAGCCTGCAATTTTTTTTAAAAAATAAAACCTTCACAATGTTGAAAGTAAACGGTTAGTAAAGTTCAAAGAATGAACCACCCTGTTACCAGTTTCTTTTCTGAACGAGCTTGGTTGGGTAAGCTTCTTTGGTTAATGATGTATTATGTGCTGTTTTGCAACCTTTAAAAAGTCTGAGAAATGTCTGTTAAGACAATTAAGTATTTAATACATTTGCAGTTTACGAACAATACTTTTATGTGTATTTTTATTTTACAGGCTGTTTGTTGGACAATCTGGAAACTATCTCAGGCAGATGAAATATTTCAAGCCTTTATCAAAGTGAAATTTGTGGCCCTATGGCTGAAATTTTGCACAGATCAGATCCCCAAAGCATTGGTTGTTTCTCCTACTTTTATCTATTTCTACATAAAACAAAAATAAACCTGCAGGCATTTGGATGTGTCCCATTATAGTCTAGAGTAAAAAAAAATCTTGAAACTGAAACTTTGAATTTGTTCCATCTGAATGTGCTTCCTATTAAATGTTATCAGAATGAAATCAGATCAGTCTATTCTTATAATGTGGGGAAAATGCTGAGCTTCTTTGAATTTTCAATCTTGGCAACTTTAAGACACATGGTTTTCAATTCCCAGAATTCCCTAGACAGCCTTGCTGGTGGAGAATTCTGGGAGTTGAAGTACACATGTCTTAAAATTGCCAAGGTTGAGAAATATTGGATTAAAAAAATAAACTGATTTCTTAAACATCTTTTGTTAACTAATCACATGACAAAGTTTAAATACCAATGCCCAACTAGGTTACTGTTGGAAGAAAAGTCTTCATCATGGTTCCATCCAAGCTGGGAATAAACATGGTGACTACTTTAAGAAGAAGGTTGTAGTTCATTGAAAAGGACAACCAGACAGGAAGATGGCTGGCAGAAAAGAGAGTGAACACATGTAGTGAGTGGGTTTTTATACCCCCTGGAGCCTTTTGTTTGGAGCTGCTTCCTGTTCCTGTTTGAGGCTATTTCCTGTGTCATGAACTTTTGACTTGAGTCTGAGTGTGCCTTTCTGGTATTCTGATGGTGATGGGTTAATCCTATTATGTCCAAAACTCAAGTCCTGCTTTCCTGGGGCTGGGCTGATGAGTTTCAGTAAGATATGCAGATTTTAGGTGTCTTTGTCTTCTTAATCTCCCAAATGGGGCCTGCAACCATCCTGGATTTACATCTGCATTTCTACAGAGCTGGTTTATGCTTGGGGGAAGGAGACCTGCAGCTATCAAGGAAAACTGGGCATGTTTTCCTGCGTCTTTAAGATCCTTTGAGGAAATATATTTTTCTGCCCTTTTAATATTTCCTTCTCTGGGGAGTTGACTTCCCAGAGTTACAGTGGGAGATTTGTAAAGTGGTAATGTGTAAAACACATTGAGCCACTTTTTAGGAAAAAAGCTGCAAGAATGTGAATGATTTTTTTTTTTAAAAAATAGCAAGACATAAAAAGCATCAATGCACAGCCAAATCAAGCTAAGCTTTGTTAGCCTGACCCTGGGAAACAATCTCTCTGTTTCTGAAGTTGGGAGGCAATAAACCATGCGCTTCAAAGAACAAAAACAATGCACGGGGGATGCTATTTAACACTGCAAGAGTTTCTCATAGTTGTGTCAATACAATTTTAAGTGTAGTCTTCCCCTCCCCCCCCAAAAGAATAATATGAACTTCGTGTTTCTTCTGAGACTGACAGGCCTGTAAATAAAATTCTTTTTAAAAAAAAAAGAAAAGAAAAAAGATAGACTGACAGGCATAAACTTGGATCAAAACTTGGTTCACTGTATCTGCCTCAGTAGAGAACAAATGGAATAGCAGCTTGTTTTTAACCAGAAAATTGGGGCTGGGGGATGGGAGGAGGAAATATTTATAACATATTTCATAAACATTTCATGTATGCAAAGAGATTAAGAGATAGAGGTATTTGGCTTGCAAGAGGCAAGACAAAAACCCAGCTCCACCATTTTGGAATGGGAAGCAGCAAATAGCCACGATGTGGCATTTGAGATACTGCATGGCATATATGATGATGGACAGTCTCTTTTGGCTGAGTGATTGTCAGGCCCAAAATCAAGAATGACATGTGATGATTCTTCCAAGTTGAATTTATTATTGCTTCATACCAAGAAAAAATCTTGCCAGACTAAGCACTCTGCTATCTGCATCTACCATATATTCTGAAAACTATCAGGGAGGGGCTGTCCTCGCCCTCTTTCTCTCACACTTAACATCATACTGCATTGCCTCTTACTCCTCTGAACTGCACGCCCTCTCTCCAGGGTTCCAGCTCCTTACTACATTCCATCCCATTTACTGAGAGTGAATGTCTCCATTAGAATATACACATATTGTATGCCTCTTCTCAAAGTGGTTTTCCTACCAGTTTATTGAGTGTTGAGGATGTTGCCAGCTGGATAAATATTAATGCAAATACAGGTAATTCTTGACTTACCACAGTTCATTTAGTGACTGTTCAAAGTCACAACAGCACTGAAAAATGTGACTTATGACCATTTTTCACACTTACAATGGTTGCATCATCCCCACGTTCACACGATCAAAATTCAGACACTTGACAACTGACCCACATTTATGATGCTTGCAGTGTCCTGTGATCCCCGTTTGTGACCTTCTGACAAGCAAAGTCACTGGTGAAGCCAGTTGAGGACTACTATACGGTACATGTTCACCCTGATATACATCTACATCTGCTGGCCCAGTCAAATGCTCGTATGTTCTAATAGCATGTGGCTATAAATCTGGGTTTGTGTCTGAACAATTGTCAAATTTCTTCTCTGGACCTCAGTTGGATAAAGATGTAAAATGTGTGCCATAGAAATGATTAGAGGCTAATTTGCTATTGCAGCATAGGATATACTGGGAGACCACCAACCGTGGACAAAGGAAGCCACTATTTCAATTCTTGGTCTTTCTAGCAGGAAGCCTTTATAGCAGAATGATGAATTCATGAAGGGAGAATTATCATTTTCGTGCCTGGTGAACTTGTAAAAAAAGCCAGGAAATTTTAGATTCAAATACACACAGGAATACAAAGAATTTTGAAGATCAACTGAAACAGAACTTTTCGTGCTAGGACTAATGGATATAGCGCAGAGCTCCCCAACTTTTCCGAGTTGGCGGCCTGGAGGAAATGGGAGAAGCAGGGAAATGTGTGTGTGCATGCCCCTGCACGCGCATTTGCAAATGGGCCACTAGTGCCCGCATGCATGTGCAAACAGTGGTCCTAGCGCAAGTGTGTGTGGGAGTGCACCAGCCATTCCTGGTGGCCAACAGACCATGGCCTGGTACTGACCTGTAGTCTATAGGTTGGAGACCCCTGATACAGAGTTAGGAAAGAGCTATGGTACATCATTTTTGCATATGATAACTGTTATCAGAGTATTATATGCACAAAAAACGGGAAGACTCTGAGATACCCACAGTGGTGGAATGGCTGTTAAAGATGACAAAATTAGCACCGCTGATAAAATTGACTTGTCTGATTAGGGACAATAAGTATATTTATTGGGGCTGGAATCTCCTCACGAACCTCACAAGGATCAACTTCTGATGTGACAGTTAAAAGGGATAGATTATGAAAGAAGGAAATTGTGATGTAATCAGGGAAAGAAGGTAAAATATAAATGCATTTCTAACCACTGTTAAAAAGATTAGAAACCAATCTCCTCCCTCCCTCCCTCCCTCCCTTCTTTCTTTTCTTCTTTCCTTCCTTCCTCCCCCCTTCTAATCTTCTTCTTTACTTCTTTATTTCTTTTTAAAAATTTGTACTGTGTTTATTTTTAAAAAAATATTTAATAAAAATTATATTAAAACATAGAATTATGAAATAATAGGTTGAATGGGAGGTCATGTAGGCAATTGAGACCTTGGCCTTGATTAGTGCTAGACTCTAAATAATTTGAGGTACTCAATTCAATTGCCATCTCAATCCAAAGCCTTTCAAATGTCTTTCTAGCCCCCAATACATTGTTTCTCAACCTTGGCAACTTTAAGTTATGTGGACGTCAACTTCCAGAATTTTCCAGTCAGCGTGCTTGTTATGGATGGGGGTTTAAGAGATACAGTAAGCCGTGGCATAGCCGATACCACCAGGTGGCACTGTACTGAAACTGCTGTGTCCGTTTAGTTTCGGCGGGAAACTAAGGTTTAAACTGATTGGCGGAGAGCGTACCTGGCCAGGTATATAAAGGTACAGGTAACCCCTATTTTCCCAGTACAGTTTCTACCACCAATAAAGAGCTGCTATGCTGTACTCATTGACCTGGCATCTTTCCTGCATTCCAGAACCCACTACACAATAATGGCGACGAGGATGGGATCCTGCTTCACCTAAGAGCTGAATTCACTCGGGGACGGCATCACTTGCTGGAGGAAAGAGGCATCTTTTCCCCCCCCTCATCAACAACTGGCTAGTCACCACGCTAGCGGCCACCCCCGAAGCAGGGCTCCTGAACCAGATGTAGCAGAATGGCACAGATTGGCCAAATCCGCGAATTCGACATCCACCACCCCGAATGATGGGCCTCACACCTGGGGCAGGTCGAGGGGTTCCTCCAGGCCAACTGGATCACAGAAGACGGCCAAAAAGTGGCAGCCCTGCTCTGCATGAGTGTCCCCGCAACCTATGATTTGGCCATCAGCCTGTTCACGCCAACACCGATAAAGACCGTCGCATACCGAGACCTAGCTGAGAAGCTGAATGTTCACTTCCAGCCACAAATGTCTGAGCTGGCCTGATGGGGCCAGTTCAAAATGCGGTTTCAACAGCCGGGCGAGTCGGCATCAGAATTCATCGTGGCCTTGCGAGAGGCCACACGCCTGTGCAAGTTCAGCAACCTGGACGAGAGGCTGCACGACTGGCTTGTGTGCGGCCTATGCAACAAGCGCCTACAACAGCGACTATTTGCGAGGCCCAACTTGACCCTCCAAGGTGCTCAGGACGAGGTCTTGGCCAACAAGGCGGCCGGTGGTGCAGTACACACGGTCCAACCCCCCCAACCCAGCAGCCCAGAAGGATCCATTCACCTGACGAAGGCTGCGTACGGTGGGAATGGCAAAGCAGACGGGGAGGCCGAAATCGACTTGGTTCACTGGAGGCCAGAGCAACCACAGCAACGTCGCAGCAACCATGGGGCCCAGCAGAAGCCAGCAACCTTCCCCAAGTGTGCCAGTTGCAGTGGGAACCACATGAGGGTGACCTGCAAGTTCCAGACAGCCATGTGTCGTGTCTGCAGGAAGACAGGCCACATCGCAGTGGTCTGCCATAACCGTTCCTGAGACGGCCTACACGAGCTCAATCCAGAGGACGCGTCGCTGAAAGGTACTGGGGCCCATCAGTGCACTATCATAAACTATTTTGAAAGCTGGAGGGCCATCAGCAACACAGGGGTCCCCCGGCTGCTCACCACCAATATTAAACTGGACATCCATTTGCAAGGCATTCCCTGCAAAATGGAGCTTGACTCCGGCTCTGCAGTCTCAGTAATTTCACATGAGACTTTTAAACTTGTGTGCGGCCGGAGCAAGCGTTGGGCCAAATTGAGGCCTTCCAGTATAACCTTAACCGATTTACAACATGCCCCCGTAAAAATCAAGGGGGAGACCACCCTTTCGGTGTGGTTCAAGAACTTTCAAGGGCACTTGGATATTCTCGTGTTCAAGGGCCAGAGGACTAGCCTAGTCGGGTTGGACTGGTTTAAGGCCCTAGGCATAGGGATCTCAGGCATCCACAGCACCTAGGCCAACAGCATTGAAGCCATCTGCAAAGCATTTGCAGACATATTTGATGACAAATTAGGCAGGTACACTGGGCCCCCCATCTCCTTTAAACTGAACCCCATCATCCTACCCATGAGGATCAAACCCCAGAGAGTCCCCTTCGTGTGCAAACATAAGATTGAGAGCGAACTAGATAAGCTAGTAGAAGAGGGGTTTTTACAGCCAGTAGAAAGGGGAGAGTGGGAGACTCCCATAGTTACCCCCCTCAAATCCAATGGGGAAGTGAGAATCTGTGCTGATTATAAGTGCACAATAAATCGGGCCCTTAATCAGCATGCTTACCCAGTTCCAATGGTCAGCCACATTCTTGCTTCCCTCTAAGGCGGTGCCATCTTTGCAAAGCTGGATCTCACGCAGGCGTACCAGCAGCTGCCAGTTACCTGGGAAACAGCAGATGCTCAAACAATAGTCATACACAGCAGTTCGGTGTCAGTGTAGCTCCAGGAATATTCCAGGAGGTAATGGAGCGGACTCTAAAGGGTATTCCAGGGGTATGCCCTTACTTTGATGATGTCCTCATTGCAGGGGACACAGAAGAGGTGTTGGCTGTAGAATTCTGGGAATTGAAGACCACATGTCAAGGTTGCCAAGACTGAAAAAATTCTAGACTAATACCTTCAACAAATGAGGATACCCTTCCCTCCTAGGTAGATAGTACTGCTGTATAGCTGCTTTTATGACTGAGATCCCCCCACCCACCCACCCCGAGCTGGAATCTGTATTCCTTTTACTGAAAACCATAATTCCATTTCCTACACTTTGGGCAAATGGAGACTACAGCATTACTTTCTATGTAATGTCCTTTCAGGTACATCCACACAATGCTGTCATATTCTGCTCTCCACTCCCTCCTCCCATAATCCTAGATTCTTTAAATCTTTTCTAGAAAGTCTTTATTTCAGATTTAAAGGTAGTTCTTGCTTAGCGACTGCTTCATTTAGTAACTGTAGTTATAGATGCAATGAAAAATGAACTTTACAACCAACTGTAGATCTGTGAAGGAAAGAAATGCTGAAGTAAGATTGTAAGTAGAATCATAGTTTCACTTACTGACTAGTTTTCTTAATGATCAAGTTGCAAGTTCCAATTATGGTCACTAAATGATGACTCCTGTGTTACTATTTTCTAGCTCTGTTCCAATTTTTTAAAATCTTTTTCAAGTTTTGGAGAATCATTTCTAAGAATCTAAAGTATTCAAGGTGTGGTTTGATCAATGCAGCATAGAATTTCAGCTATTTCCTTCCATAGCTTAGGGGAAAAAAAGTCTTTTTTGATGCAACCCCAATCTACATTTGCCTTTTTGGCAGCCACATAGCATGGTGTAAACTAGGTTAAACTCTATTTTCTTTTTTTAATCACACATTCTTCAATTCTTTGGCTTGTGAAGTGTGATGGGTAAGTATCTATCAAGATAACAGAGCTGATCAAATGTCATACCAAAGAATTTGGAGAATTGTTCACAGCCAACTGAGAATAATTGAACCAAGTTGTCTGATTCAGTGAAAAGCAATTTCTTGGTGTTTGAAAGCTGATGGAAACACAAAATAAGGTCTTGGCAAGTCTGGGAGTCTTTTTCACCATGTGATAAATCTTTTGAGGGCAGCTACTGAGCAGGAAAATATTGAGGCAGATAATAATGGTGGATTCATTGTGTTCAAAGACTTTTAGCTCTTTTGTACCCTGAACCATTTGCAAATTACTCAGAAGAGGAGTTCAGAGACAGGAACATGAGGATAGTTCAATGCAATCTGAACATCTACATCACAAACTTGGTCCAAGAGTCAAACTGGGAACATGACCCCAGAAAAAGGAACAAGAAGGAGAGGTAGGGCTTCTGAAGCAGAGAACTTTGTCCATCAAAGGGAGGCAACATGGATATTGCTCTCATACAGCTCAAGTAGCCAGAGTTGCTTCCCTATCTTCTTCACTGATCACCTCTGCTCTGTCTTCTTCAGTTGTTACTTCGTTATTGGGCTTAGTCCTCTGTCACAACCTGTTTGTTATCTGAGCCAGGCCCTGCTCTTGCAGTTCTGGAATTGTTTTGGTGACTTGGGGGGTGGGAGATTTTGCAAGTGGTTCACCTTCATCTGCTTCCTAGAAATGAGAAAGAGTAATTGGCACAAGGTCACTTTATCACTAACACAAGACTAGGACACATGGTTTCCTGGTTTCTAGCCTGATATCTTCACCACTACATTCAAATGGCTCTTCTTGAGTACTTAACTGTTGGTTCTCCAAGCTAAGAGTCCATCAGGTCTGCTTTATCAGACCACATATCAGAACCAGAAAGCTCCAGAATGCTTGGTAAATTTCCAGTCAGTTTAGTTAGAACATTAGTGCAGGTAATCTCAGGGCTATAATCACTAAACATGATCTGGAGCACACAATCAACCAGTGGAACAGCTTACCTTCAGAGGTTGTGGGTGTTCCTTCACTAGAGGCTTTTAAGAAGAGACTGAACAGTCACCTGTTTGAAATGGTATAGGTCTCCTACTTGAGCAATGGCTTAGTCTAGAAGACTTTCAAGGTCCCTTCCAACTCTGATATTCTATGTCTATGACTACAGGAGGATTCCTAGAATTTGCCCAGTAATTACTACCATATTAAGCTGGGGAAAGACATCCTGTCTTTTTAGTAATGCATAAGAGTAGCATGCTTTCCATCCTGCAGATAATTTGGTTACTTTCTTCAAATAAAGATTGCTACCTTGCCCTAGATCAGTGTTGGCATTTGGAGATCAGAAATTCAGAAAATGCCCAACTTGATTCTGTTGGTGTGTACCCCCCAGCATAAAACAGAAACCATTCTCTATCTCCCCAAAACCACCCTGAAAAGCAGCACTTGGTAGCAGTGTTGAGGCTGGCCCTGAAGTCCAGGCCTCAACTTCAACTCTATCACCAACATTGCCTCTCAAAACAACCATCTCAGGGTTGATTATTCTGTAGGCATTCCCTTTCTGTTAACTCAGACATGTCAAACACAAGGCCCGTGGGCCAGATCCGGCCCGCGAAGTGGTTTCATGCGGCCCGTGAAGCCATCCTGGAAACAGTGAGGGAATGGCCCCCACTGCCTTGGCCCTGGCCCAGAGGCCCTCCTCCTGCCAGAGACCCTCAGATCTGTCCCACTCCTGCCCAGGCCCCCATAGGCACCCTTGATGCCAATGATGTAGAGCTGGCCACGCCCACCCAGTAGGCCATACGCACTCTAGCCACGCCCACCCAGTAGGCCACGCCCACCCAGGCCATGCCCACCCAGCCCCCTGAGGGCAACTGCAATGCTGATGCGGCCCTCAATGAAATTGAGTTTGACACCCCTGTGTTAACTGATGCCCATGGCCTGGGTCATACAAGACCTTCTTTCTTGAAGTAAACTTGGACAATACTCTTCTGTGGCCACTGCAGCCTTCAAAACTATGGAAAAGCATACCATGTTCTTGCATGATTTTCAGAGGCTTCCTTGACCCCCAGCAAGTTCTGGAGGCTTCATGGGGTGTGAAAGCTCTACCGCATGGGGTCTTCAAACTTGGCCCTTTTGTGACTTGTGAACTTCAACTCCCAGAATTCCTCAGCCAGCATGCCTGGTTGAGGAATTCTGGGAGTTGAAGTCCATAAGTCACAAAAGGGCCAAGTTTTTTTTTATTGAAAAGTTTTAAAATACATTTTTGAATACAACCCCCCCCTCAAATTATAGAGTCCTTCCTAGAGGGAGATGGGCAGCCTAAAAACATGAAATATAAACAAACAAACCAATAAATAAAAAATAATAATAAAATAATACATAAAATTAAATAAAATATTTGGTACTTTTAAAAATTGCTCTAGGGAAACCGACACGTTAGTGCTGAGAATAAGGATTTAAGAGCTCTAGCACTACATTCTTCAATCCTTATGACAACAAGATTTTAGAGGTTTAATCTCAAATTCTGTGTCAAGCTTTTATATTGCTTGCTGTACAAAGTCTCCATAAAGGTTGCAACATAATTTATTGGTTAAGTTGTGTTTTCCCCCCTAATTGTTTACAGAAAAGAAAACGAAACCAGAAACTCTATAACATTTGTTGTTTTGAATTTCATCTTTTGCAAAGTGGCCTCACATGTTCACAGCATTTTTTAAAATAATTCATTCAGTGACCAACTTCCCATCTGCAGATACTTGGAGAAGTTCATGTGGAAAACAAATGCCCTAACCTGGAACACTCCTAAGTGTGTGTGTATCTTTGATGGTGTCACCATAAAGATCGTTTGAATTATATCGGGAAAACAAGAGTTTCCAAGCCGCTAAGGAAAAGCCGGCCCGGCCGACATTTGACAGTTGACAGCTGTCAAATGGCCGCCCGAAGCAACGTCGCACGCGCACAAACCAGCCGGCCGCCATTCCCGTTGACAGCTGTCAAAAGGGCTGCCGGAGGCCAACGCGCACGCGCCGGATTTGACAGTTCCCGGAACTGTCAAATCCACAGTCTTCAACCTAGTCCTCCAAGTGAGCCAAACGCTCAGCTGGAAGGAATTCCCTGACAGCCGCCGAGCTGTCAAAATACCGTTCATCGATTGGCCGCCCCCAGAACGGCGGGAAAAACACTGTTACCTGATTGGGTGTTTGTTTTGACAGTTCCCTATAAAAGCCCGGATTGTTTTGACAGTCAGCTGCCGGGAGCTGAACCGAATAAACCTTTCAAACCTTGCCTACGGTCTCGCGTCTGTCTTTCTAAAGACAATTCACCTGGCGACGAAGGTGGGATCCCGGTACTATAGAGCTGCATATTGAGCCAAGTCACCCCGCAAGGGAGTTCCGATCCCTCCCGCTGACAAGTCACTGCTGAAGCCACTTGGAGGGCAAAGGAACCCCTTGCAGCAGCTTGAACAGTACTGTGGACCCAGGCCATGGCAAATTTAGGTCACGTCAGAGAATTCGACGTCCGCCATCCTGAAGGATGGGAGTCGCACTGGGGACAAATTGAAGGCTACCTCGTTGTCAATAAGATAACAGAGGACCGCCACAAAGCTGCCGCCCTCCTTTGTCTAAGCGGGCCTGCCGTCTATGACATCGCCGTAGGGCTTTGCAGCCCTGACCCCATCGCGACCATCCCGTACGCCGTGCTGACCGACCGCCTCAGCAAGCACTTCATGCCCCGTCGGTCCGAGCTATTCTGGCGCCTCCATTTCGCCCGCCGCCACCAGCAACCGGGCGAAACCACCACAGCCTTCATCGCGGCGGTACGTCACGCCGCCCGCCGGTGCCAATTTCCCGACCTGGAAGACCGCATCAGAGACCAGGTTATCGCCGGCCTCTCTAACGAGCGGCTCCAGCGGAAGCTGGTAGCCAGGCCCACGATGGACCTCGCTCAACTCACGTTAGAGATCATGGCCTACGAAGATAGCCACCGTGAGGTCTCTCCGGTGCACAGAGGCAGCCCAGCCGTTTCAGTCCACCACGCCAGGGAGCCGGACGACGAGCAACCAGAGACCTACACCGGCGTCGACGACATCATGTCTCGTTTCAGCAAGATGAGTGCCGACCACGGAAAGAACCGCAGGCCATTCAGACCAGCTGGTCAGGGCTCAAGGCCCACCGCCACAGGGCTGAAACCTAAATGTGCCAGCTGCGGCGGGGCTCACGCCAGAGCCACCTGCCGTTTCAGAAACGCCAAATGCCACGGATGCGGGAAGACCGGGCACATTCGCTCAGCATGCCGCAGTTCGAACCGGGAAACCCTCCACGAGCTTGAGGAAATTCCGGCAGGTAGGACCCAGGTCCCTCCCCCAGCCAAGGGAATTCCCCGGCCCTCAGTCTTGTCTATACAAGCCGAAACAAAGAGGTCGCCCATCCATCAGTTACAACCCAAAATTAAAGTTTGGGTTAAAATCCAAGGGGTGCCCTGCGAGATGGAGGTCGACTCCGGCTCCTCAGTTTCAATAATGTCTTGGGACACCCTCAGGAAAATTGGGTTAAAAAATAGACGCCGTATTCCCCTGCAGCCCTCCAAAATACTCCTCGCAGATTTCCAGGGAGCTGCCATTCAATTAAAGGGACAGGCACAAATAAAAGTAGAATATAAGAAGTTCCTGGGGCAATTAACGATCCAGATCACTGAGGCACCCAGGTCCACCCTCCTGGGATTAGACTGGTTTGAAGCCCTGGGCATCCACCTAGAAGGCACCAACCGTATACAATCCCAAACATTAGAACAAGTTTGCCAAGCGTTCGCAGACGTTTTCGACGGAACGCTTGGCAAATACACAGGCACCCCCATAGACCTCAAATTAAAACCTGAGGTGGCTCCCATCCGCATCAAAGCAAGAAGGGTCCCCTTTGCGTTGAAACAAAAAATCGAGGCAGAATTAGACCGTTTAATCAGCCTTGGGGTCCTAGAACCAACAGACGGGGGAACCTGGGAAACTCCCATAGTCACACCAGTCAAACCCAATGGTGACGTGAGACTATGCGCGGACTATAAAGCGACGCTAAACCGCGCTTTAAATCCCCATGCATACCCAGTGCCAGCTGTCAGGGACGTGCTGTCAGAAATTGGGTCCGGTTCAATATTTGCTAAACTCGACCTAGCGCATGCCTTCCTGCAACTACCTGTCACCCGAGAAACAGCAGAAGCTCAAACCATTGTCACACACCGAGGCGCTTTCAGGGTAAACCGCCTCCAATTCGGCATCTCAGTGGCTCCTGGCATCTTCCAGGAGGTCATGGAGAAAACATTAAAAGGAATCCCAGGTGTATGCCCCTATTTCGATGACATACTCATCGCAGGGGAATCAGAAAACAATTTAGCAGACAGATTACAAGAAGTATTATTAAGATTTAGAAAAGCGGGGCTGAAACTTAAACGGGAAAAATGTTCTATAGGCGTCCCATCTGCAGATTTCTTAGGCTACAGAATTGACTCACAGGGAATTCACCCCACGAACTCAAAAGTCCTTGCTATCAAAGGTGCCCCTACCCCAAAGAATAAAACCGAGCTCCAAGCTTTCCTTGGACTTTTAAACTTTTACCATGCTTTCCTACCAGGGAAAGCAACAATCGCAGAACCCCTACACAGGCTGCTTGACAAAGGGGCAGCCTGGCAGTGGACAACAGCCCATGAAAACAGTTTTAGAACACTCAAACAAATGCTTTCCAGCAACGCCACCATCTCCCACTACAAAGAAGACAAACCCCTCTGTCTAGCCTGCGACGCATCCCCATACGGGATTGGAGCAGTTTTGAGTCATTTAGACAGCAACGGCACCCAGGCCCCGGTGGCATATTATTCAAGAACACTTTCAAAAACCGAAAGAAATTATGCCCAGATAGATAAAGAAGCCCTGGCAATTGTGGCGGGAATAAAAAAATTTCACGATTACCTTTACGGCCGCCCCTTTGTGATTTACACAGATCACAAACCACTGCTAGGACTATTCACATGGGACCGCCAGACCCCCCAAATATTATCTCCCAGGATGTTGCGCTGGACAACGTTCCTCACAGCATATTCCTACCAATTAATATACAAGCCTGGACACCAAATGTGTCACGCTGACGGCCTCAGCAGGCTACCCCTACCCCACACAGAACCAGACCCAGCCCCAGCGAGCAACATCTTAGCCATCCAAGAGCTACCAGAATGCCCACTGACAGCAAAAGACATTGCTGCCGCAACTTCATCTGACAAAACACTCAGCAGAGTGTTAGCATGGGTACACACAGGCTGGCAAACCTCTTGCCCGGGCACAGAATTTCAGCCATATTTCTCCAGGCAAAGCGAACTAACGTCACACTTAGGATGTTTACTCTGGGGATGCAGGGTAATTGTGCCTTCCAAACACAGACAAAAAGTACTAGACACATTACATGAAGGCCACCCTGGCATTGTAAAAACAAAAGCACTGGCCCGCAGCTACGTCTGGTGGCCAGGAATAGACCAGGACATAGAAAGATACATCGCTGGCTGCTACCTATGCCAAGAATCCCGCCCACTCCAGCCCAGAGCTCCAATTCATAAATGGGAACTCACAAAAAACCCCTGGTCCCGAATCCACATTGATTATGCCGGCCCATTCCAGGGACAGGTCTTCCTCATAGTTGTGGATAGTTATTCCAAGTGGCTGGAGGTTCTCCCGGTTCACAGCACAACGTCTGCCGCAACCATCCAAGCCCTCAGGGGAATCTTCGCAACACACGGTCTCCCCGACGTCATTATTTCAGACAATGGCCCTCAATTTACTTCTCATGACTTTCAGATCTTCACGAGGAGAAATTGTATTAGGCATTCAACATCGGCTCCCTTCCACCCATCGTCCAACGGCCTTGCGGAGGTTATGGTGAGGACCACCAAAGACGCCCTCAAAAGAATCATCACAGGGAACTGGCACCGTCGTTTGTCTCAATTTCTCTTAGCCCACCATTCCACGCCCTGCACTTCCACCGGCAAAAGCCCAGCCGAACTACGATGGGGCCGCCGCCTGATGACACGACTCGACAGACTCCACCCCGACAGACTGGCAGCCGAAATAACACCAAACACACATCCAAAAACTTTCTCCAAAGGACAAAATGTTTGGTCCCGAGATTATGGGGGAAGGGATAAGTGGGTTCAGGGGGTTATCCTGGAACAAACAGGACCATTATCATACACAGTGGACACTGGGACTGGACTCATACAACGCAGACACTCGGATCAGCTCCGACCCAGGTCACTGCCCAATCCCCCTCTGCAACCGACTCCGGGTGAGTCTCCACCAGCCGTCACCCCCGGACCTAACGAACTCCTCCAGGACCCTCAACCACCTGTCGAGCCCCACCAAGAAACAACTCCTCCAGCCACGCAACCCGAGGAGAGCAACCCCTGCCCCCGTCGGTCCAGCCGAGCTAGAAGGCCCCCCGCATACCTCGCGGACTTTGAATGGAAGGGAAACTCGCCGTCTGTTAAAGAACCTGTTAACCTTACTGTTTCAAAATGTTCAACTGTTGTTATGCATAACGTACCTGTTCGGGGGGGGGAAAGGGGGTGAATTATATCGGGAAAACAAGAGTTTCCAAGCCGCTAAGGAAAAGCCGGCCCGGCCGACATTTGACAGTTGACAGCTGTCAAATGGCCGCCCGAAGCAACGGCGCACGCGCACAAACCAGCCGGCCGCCATTCCCGTTGACAGCTGTCAAAAGGGCTGCCGGAGGCCAACGCGCACGCGCCGGATTTGACAGTTCCCGGAACTGTCAAATCCACAGTCTTCAACCTAGTCCTCCAAGTGAGCCAAACGCTCAGCTGGAAGGAATTCCCTGACAGCCGCCGAGCTGTCAAAATACCGTTCATCGATTGGCCGCCCCCAGAACGGCGGGAAAAACACTGTTACCTGATTGGGTGTTTGTTTTGACAGTTCCCTATAAAAGCCCGGATTGTTTTGACAGTCAGCTGCCGGGAGCTGAACCGAATAAACCTTTCAAACCTTGCCTACGGTCTCGCGTCTGTCTTTCTAAAGACAATTCACCGTTCTTGATGAACATGAAAAATCACATTGCAGTTTATGCTAGCTGATATCAGGACTGTGATCATCATGACTACTGTAGATCACAGTAACTTTCAGAATAGGGATAGTAATGTGGTCTTCTATAGTTCCCAGTATCTTTCAAAACCATGGCTAATGATGTAGGAAGTTGTGCGGTACAACCAAGTTGTGCGGTACAACCATGGCTAATGATGTGGGAGTTGTGCGGTACAACAATATCTTGAGAGCTATGGGCGACTTATCTTTGTTGCAAAATATCAAAATGGTGCTGTTAAGAAAAGGAGCTGAATTAACAAATGGACTGTTGGGCAGGGACAGTTCTGCACTAATGACGTTACCTATGATGGTAATGTAACATCAGCAAGAAAACCACAGCCTCAGAGAATGCCAAAAACCCAGTGGTGAGAGCTCTGCACAGTGTTTAAATACAAATATTTATAAATTTAATAAATACATGAAAAAACCTGCAAAAAATGGAGAACAGAGAACATACAAAGCCAGGGAGAGATTCTGTCCTCAACAGCTGTATTTGTATACTTTATCTAGCCCTAAACCTATTTTAACAAACCATAATCACTGCGTTCCCTGAAGTAAACAAGTAAACCATATTCCAGCTTAATGAGATGACGTTTATATAAACATGCCAAGGTGTATTCTCCAAATATGGTGCTATGCAAACTACTTAACTCTGTTCAATAAATACAATGTAAAATTAATATAAATTTAATAAATAAGTAAATAAACCTTGCAACTTTTATACTCTCCAACACAGGGTACCAGCTACTGAGGAATAACAATGCCCATGTTTGTGAGCTTCCTGAATTTTTTTGGACCATAGCATGCTAAATCAAAAGGGTCTTTCATTAGTTCTAGCAACACTATTCTTTGTTTTCCAGCATTGCTGCCTGGGATTTTGTTTCCAGATTTTTTCCAGTATGCTGATAGTTCTGAGAAATGAAGTTGCTATCCTAGAACCCAAACTTGGAAGAGAGTATTCCTTATGTTTTTATAAGTATCCAAATCAACCATTCACATCCAAACTATTCTTCTCCAGTATAGTGAAGAAGAGAAAGGAACATATTAAAATATTTTTTTTTAAAAAAACCCTGAATTTATAAAGAGTTTGGGCAAAGAGTGAGGGTTGGAAATGGAGTCTTCTAAAGCAGTAGTTTTTCAGTCTTGGCAACTTTAAGATATATAGACTTCAGCCTGGCTGGGGAATTCTGGCAGTTGAAGTCTACACATCTTAAAATTGCTGAGGTTGAGAAACACTTGTCTAAATTAAATTATAGTTATTTTTCATTAACTATCCATGGCAAGAAGACTCTGTTTTTAAATCTCTGAAATGCAAAGCTGTAAAAAATTTGCTTGATCCGTGCAGCTTTTTTAAAGCACATTCACTCCCAAAAAGTAGCTAAACATTTTTGAGTTACATCATTCCAATGGAATGGAACTCTGGGTTGCCCTGACCTCAAGAATTTGACTGAAGGTTATTCCTTATATGGACCTATCTGCTTTCTGTGGCATATGTATTTCAGTTGTTTCCAAGTATTGTCCTGTTTCCCCAAGAGTGGTTTTTTTTTTTGAAAAAAAAAAGAGGGTGGAGGAAACAGAAACCAGAGAAACTCATGAGGTGTGTTGAATGGAATTCCACTTCTTATTTCAGACAGTTTGTTTTTAAAGGGCTATGCCCTGTAGTTGACATCAACGCATTGCAAACAGATGGCTAATACAAGGGACTTTTTTATGGTACCCATAGCTTCATGAGAGAAATTGGAGGAAGGGCCAACTTGCTTATTTTTTAAAGATTTTTTTTGCATGCAAAAAAATAAATAAATACAAAATCCTCAGGTTCTCCTGAGAGAAATGGAGAATCTGCAAAGCCAGGAACAGGGTCTGTCCCTCAACAGGTGTGTTTGTATAACTTGTCTAGCCCCAAACCTGCGTTAACAAATCGTTATCACTGGATCCCCTGAAATAAATAAGTAAACCATATTCTGGCTTAATAGTTTGACCTAGTTTATGCCAAAATACTAGTTGTGTTTCCAAAACATGGTGCTACTGTTTTAGCCTAGCCTAGTATGTTATATGAAAAAGTGAAAAAAAGTTTCCAAAATTTAAAGGGAAGACTTTGAAAGTTTAATGTTTAATCTTATCTGCAACATACATTTATGGGTTTATCTTAAACTATGGCAATGCAAATGTACAAGATTGTAAACTGCATCCTTGCCTTTGGGCTAGGCAAAAAGGGAATCAGAATATATTAAATTGCAAGTTCTTAATTTCCAAATCAAAATCTCATTTCTGATAAATTATCTGCATATAAGATTCTACAGTTAGGCAAGAAAAACCAAATGCACAGGTATAGTATAGGTCAGACATGTCAAAGTCGCAATGTCACATGATGTTGCACAATGTATCAGGATGGTTTTGCAATTGCTGGCAATGGGGTGGGTGCAGGTTCTGGATGATGCATCTGGCCGTTGGGCCGGCAGTTTGACACCCCTGGTATAGGGGGTACCTCGTTCAATAGTAGTAACTGTGAGAAGGATATTGGAATCCTAGTGGACAATCACTTAAATATGAGCCAGCAGTGTGCTGCAGCTGCCAAAAAAAACAACGCAATGCTGGGCTGCATTAACAGAGGGATAGAATCAAGATCACGTGAAGTGTTAATCCCACTTTACAATGCCTTGGTAAGGCCACACTTGGAACACTGCATCCAGTTTTGGTCGCCACGATGTAAAAAAGATGTTGAGACTCTAGAAAGAGTACAGAGAAGAGCAACAGAGATGATTAGGGGACTGAAGACTAAAACATATAAGGAACAGTTGCTGGAATTGGGTATATCTAGTTTAATGAAAAGAAAGACCAGAGATGACATGATAGCAGTGTTCCATTATCTTAAGGGTTGCCACAAAGAAGAGGAAGTCAAGCTATTCTCCAAAGCACCTGAAAGCAGGACAAAAAGCAATGGATGGAAACTAGTCAAGGAGAGCAGCAACCTAGAAACTTCCTGACAGTTAGAACAATTAATCAGTAGAACAACTTGCCTGCAGAAGTTGTGAATTCTCCAACACTGGAGGTTTATAAGAAGAGATTGGACAACCATCTGTCTGAAATGGTATAGGGTTTCCTGAATGAGCAGGGGGTCAGGCTAGAAGACCTCCAAGGTCCCTTCCAACTATTCTATTCTATTCTATTCTATTCTATTCTATTCTATTCTATTCTATTCTGTTCTGTTCTGTTCTGTTCTGTTCTGTTCTGTTCTGTTCTGTTCTATTCTATTCCACTCTCAAAAACCATTATGGGCTTTACACTCTTCACTGATTTGAAGAAATTGAAGTGGAATTTGACTTGTTAATACTTGAGTGAAATCCTCGGGGTGTAAAGCTATAAATAGAAGCTGCAAAAACATTGTACAAGAAGGAAATCATTTTCATCCTGTTGCTAAGAAAACTGTACAGAGGTGTCCTAATGGTTTTTATTTAGACCTGTTCACAATTCTCTTAAGAGTCTTATGCTACTATTTGAAATAAGAGCCATTTATTGTAGCCAAGACACCTAATAAATAAAAAATTATTAAGTATATGCTTCCTATTTCTCTTTTATTCGCAAAACTTTTCTTCACCAGGTGTGAGAAGTTTTTGTTTGAGATTTTTTTAAAAAAAATAACAGAGAGAAAACAACTATTTTCCTTTATTAGTACTTTACAGTATTACATTTCTACAATTTCTACATTTCGATACCATCGACCATGGTATCTTGCTGCGGCGTCTCAGGGGATTGGGAGTGGGAGGCACAGTTCTTCGGTGGTTCTCCTCCTATCTCCTGGGACGCTCGCAGTCGGTGTTGGCAGGGGGGCAGAGATCAGCCCCTAGGTCTCTCGTTTGTGGAGTTCCTCAGGGGTCGGTTCTCTTGCCTCTCCTGTTCAACATCTATATGAAACCGCTGGGTGAGATCATTCGTGGTTTTGGAGTTGGGTATCATCAATATGCCGATGATACCCAACTTTTCTTTTCGACCCCAAACCACCCCAGTGATGCCCTCGCTGTGATGTCCCGTTGCCTGGAGGCGGTTCGGGTCTGGATGGGGAGGAACAGACTTCAACTCAACCCTGACAAGACTGAGTGGCTGTGCATTCCGGCATCCCGGGACATTCAAAATGTTCCATCTCTTTCTGTGGGGGGTGAGCTCTTACCCCCCGTGGATAGGGCTCGCAACTTGGGAGTCCTCCTAGATTCACGGCTTACCTTGGAAGATCATGTGGTGGCCGTGACTAGGGGGGCTTTTGCCCAGGTTCGCCTGGTGCACCAGTTGCGGCCCTATCTGGACCGGGATGCCCTGTGCATGGTCACTCATGCGCTCGTGACCTCTCGCCTTGGCTACTGTAATGCTCTCTACATGGGGCTTCCCTTGAAGACCACTCGGAGGCTCCAACTGGTACAGAATGCGGCCGCGAGAGTTGTCTTGGGAGTTTCCCGGTACTCCCATGTTACACCTTTGCTCCGCGAGCTGCATTGGTTACCAGTTGTCTTCCGGGTGAGGTTCAAGGTCTTGGTTATGATCTTTAAGTCCCTACATGGCATGGGTCCGGGTTACCTCGGGGACCACCTGCTGCCGGCGTCAACTCCCCTCCGCCCTGTGCGTTCCCACAGAGAGGGCCTCCTCAGGGTGCCTCCGGTCAGGGAATGCCGACTGGCGGCCCCCAGGGGGAGAGCCTTCTCTGTGGGTGCCCCGGCTCTGTGGAACCAACTGCCGGTGGAGCTCCGGATGGCATCAGACCTCCGAACTTTCCATCGTGGCCTGAAGACCCATTTATTTGAATTAGCTGGTCTGGCCTGACGGGGGATTTGGGTTTTAAATTGTTGTTTTAGAATAGTATTATTGTTTTTAACTGGGCACTGATTTAATCTTTTTTTTAACTTTTGTATTGTATTGTATTGTTATTTATATATGCCCTGTGAACCACCCTGAGTCCCTAGGGAGAAGGGCGGTATACAAATTAAATAAAACGTAAATGTAAACGTAAAGAATTTTTTTTAAAAAAAAGGAAAAAAGGAAATTAAGGAAAAAAGATAGGGAGAGGCAAAATGAAAGGATAAAGGCCAAAAAGGGAGAAAGAATATAAAAAGAGAATAATTTCCCACTTTCTTCAATACAAAGTTGCAATGAATAAATACACTAATTTTTTATCTGAAATTCACATATACATAATATTTCTATAATCATAAACAATTCCAATAATCAAATCCCAAACTTAATACAGCATTTCCTTCAATTTCAAGCAAACTTCCAAATGTCCACAAAGAAAGCTTGAAAAAGTCTTTTTTATCAAAATAGGTTTGCCATCTCAGACAATTCCATTAATCTCACCGTCCATTCTTCATTGTGGGACTCTGTGGATTTTTCCATTTCTGTGCATACAAGAAATTGCAATTATCAAATGTAAAAACAAAACAATACAAAAATCTATTTTTTCCCTCCAACCGTTTACTCCAACCATCACGCCTAGAAGAAAGACCTCTGGTTTCAATTTTACACTTATTTTAAGAATTTTCTGAATTAAACGATAAATCTGAACCCAATAACTCTTAACTTTTTTTACATGTGATAAAGTCCTTTAGACTGATTACATTTCCAACATATACTAGACACACCATCATACATCTCTGATGTCATGGTTCCGACAGATGAAACTCTTCAAAGAACTTCGAGGCATTGTTTACCTTAAAGAATCTTTATTCGAGAACCATAGCGTCCGCACGTACACGGTCGAAGCCAAAATCTGAAGTCCCCTCCCCTGAACACATAGTATCAAAGCGCAATTCTCTCCTCTAATTAACAGTCATAAATCACATTCTCCAATTACTTTGAAATGCAGACTTTCCCTCCAGTTGTCCAACCTGCCATTTCTTATCATCTCTTATTTCAAACAACCTTGAATCATACACTACTACGATATTGTTATGTCTAACTAATTCTCATACACATTCTTCCTCCTCCCCCCAGTATCATCTAATTCTAAGAGTAACACACTCGTTAAAGAAAAAGGCTGCATCTCCATATGTTGTCAAAGTAAGAACATCCAATATTAGCAGTGTTGACATCTGACAGTGTATCAAGTATTAAATACCAATGATATATCATCTTGCAAAAGTCCTTTTTCAAATTGCAATTCAGTCTAAATTTCAATCATTCACTTCACATTCTCCTATTGATCCAGCATTATATTATATCCAAATTATTTCATCCATTTAAGCATACAATCTTTAACATTTTCATCTTGCATATTTATTTTCAATAAAAGTCTATATACTTTTGGCAATAACAAGTTAATTATTAATACAGTCAGTTTTTCCATTTCTAAAATCAAAATTCTTATCTAGTTTAAATCTTTTAGACAACATAAACAATCCATTGATAAATAAAATTCTCCTTTCCCAATTTCCCCCTTGTTTTTAATTTATATTTTATCTTTTTTAACTTAATGTAATTTCTTCTTTCAGAAAATATCAATAAGTCAGCATGCCAATCAAGTATGTTGATTTTTTTCTATGAAAAGTTTCTTGAGGTGACATCCATAAAGGAATTCTAGCAACATTTTGATTTTATCTGTTCCAGACTGTCATTATGGTATGCCTAACAAAATTATTTTAATAATCTCTGTTAACCTTAAATCTGTCATATCATAGACATATGTGTCACCCAAATCTCAGCCTTCCAATTTTTACAACCTCCTGTTTTGCAAAGCCATGCAGTTTTCCCTCCATACCAAACAGTAAGCTGCAAAATACAACTGTAAATTGGGTAATGCTAACTCTTCTATTTCATGGGCATCTTGCAACAATTTATGTTTAATTCTTGTTTTGGCATAGAACTTATATTTTTGCCATTGTTTAGATGGCACATAAGACATCCATGTCAGTCTTGTGTGAAATAAAAATAAAATCCTAGGTAAAACATTCATCCTACCCAATAATTTATCCCATTTCAAGTGGTCTTTCTGGATAACATTCCATGTCTTATCTTAATGAGAGAGAGAGAGAGAGAGAGAGAGAGAGAGAGAGAGAGAGAGAGAGAGAGAGAGAGAGAGAGAGAGAGAGAGAGAGAGAGAGAGAGAGAGAGAGAGAGAGATTTCATGAATCTCTGTTTTAAAACATTGAACCCAAAAAACAATAAAAAGTATTTATTTCATAATATTGACACATTGGCTAATTTTGGCTAATTCACAGTGATCCAAAATCAGAGTGAAAATGAAATAAAGTTTTAGAAAGTCATGTTTGATGGAGCACCAGAAAGCTCTTAATGATGGATTCCTCTTGGCAAATGAATCCATTATAGTCATTAGATTTTACTTTCAGGCAAAACTACTTCTTAATTCTTTAGATTTAGTTATGTTCAACACAAAAATACAATTCCCATTGCTACAAGTCTTCTATTAATATATAATTAACCAGTCTTTTTTAATTATTGAAAATAATACCTATTATCATTTATAATTATTAGATACTCTGTTATTAGCTTACATATTTCTACATGTTTCATCCCTGTGGATATTTATCAATATAACTGGTTTAAATTAAAGAATAGCAATGAACATTTATTGTATTTTAAAAACCTCCAATTTCCAACAAATGTAAATTAAAAGTAGTTGCTAATCAGTGTTTCTGCTGATTTTCACATTTGCAAAAAAATATTTTAATCCTTTATTTCTTTCTAATCATGTCCGAAAGGGCTCAGTGAATTTTATGATGCTTATATTATGGAAAATATCAAAAATGAGTTTAGCTTTCTCTTCTGTTATGAGTTCAGCAGTATTTGCTAGTTTATATTTGGAATTATGCAACATATTGGCAAACTTGGTTCAACTGCAACATGCTATAAAACATGTTCTTTTTCACATAAACCTCTTAAAATGTTTCTTGTTGAATATCAAGGATGAGAAAAGGTGTCAGTTGATTTGTTCTTGTTTTTATTTTTATTTTTATTTTTATTTAATCCCATTTATATCCAGCCCTTCTCCGAAGACTCAGGGCGGCTTACAATCTAAAGCACAAAGACAGCTTCTGAGGTATTATATCATTTACATATCACTTCTCCTAAATCCATAGATCAGGCTTTTTTCCTCCCAAAAGGATTAGCAGATTAGGTTCACCTACCGAGATAAAGTTTTTAGTGACAGATAAAATCTGTAGATCTATTGTTATATAATAGAACTCCTTTGAAATTTCCATCCATGCTCTTGTTTCCTAGAAGCTGCTAACAGCTCTTTATCTGACTTCTTTTTTATTTATTATGTCTTGAATATATTTAGTTCAGTTTAAATTGCAGCTATGACCCTGGAGAATAAAAGAAAGGCAATTGTCTGTTGATTACCTAGCTCCCAACTGTAGTTGGTGGGGCTTGGAGCAAGCTGGGGATTAAGTAAAACATCTTATACCACCGGTATTAAACTGTGGCTCTATGCAGGGGCTAAAGTGCTATGTTTTAAAGTGCAACTTCAGTCATCCCTGGCCTGTTATGGTTTTAGGATTGAGAGCCTCTGGAATTTGTCATTTATAACATTTGCAGAAGCCTAGACTCTCTACCTTTCCCATCAGGTTCTGTTCCAGTGGCAAGTTTAATTCAGTGACCAGTTTGAAGAACCTACTATTTGGACTCTGCCATGCAACTCTGTGGACAGTGTCTCAGTAGAAGACATGAACTTTGCATGCTGAAGATCCTAGTTCTCATGTCTAGTATATTCTATTTACAAAGATCACACAGGCTGGGTGGTCAATGTCACTTGGAACACCTAGTACGGCCTTTGATGAGATAGGTTGAAGTTGTATGGGCTTAGGTGTTAACTCAAGGTAGCAAGCTGAATTCTGACTCTCTTAATGGGCTGAAATTGTGACACTCTTAATGGGCTGAAACTGACATTTCTGCATAGGGGGCATGCAGATATCTTCTCCTAAGCATCATTGGTGGTCTACTGCTCCTCATGTATCTTGGTTAATGTGTAAGTTAGAATCACAGGATGATAACATACAAAGGAATCTTAAAGATCATATGATCCAGATGTAATTATGATATGCCTGAAAGATAGCCACCTGCATTTTAATGTAATAGATCCAGTCGAGTTAAGCAGTGTTGAAGGAAAAATCTTCATCAGGGCCTAGTCCAAGCCGGGAATAAACAACATGGTGACTGCTTTAGAAAGAAGTTTGTAGTTTATTGAAGAGGAGAGCCAGACAGAAAGATGGCTCTGGAAAAAAAGAGTGACCACATGTAGCAGGGAGTGGGTTTTCATACCTTCTGGGGCTCTTGAGGTTGTTTCCTCTTCCTGTTTGAGGCTTTGTATTTTCTGTGTCATGCTGAGTCTGAGTGTGCCTTTCTGGTATTCTGAGGGTGGTGGGTTAATCCTTTTATGTTTCCTGTCCTTAGAATTTGGTTGGGGTATGTAGATTTTAAGGCTCTTTGTCTTCCTAATTTCTTCAGTTTCTAGTTGGAAGTCTCCAACTTTCCTGAATGGATTATTACATCTGCATTTCTAAAAGCTGGTTTTTGTGAGTTGTCTGTCTGGGGTGTGTGTGTGTGGAGAGGTTTCTGCCTTTTTAAAGATGTTCTCCATTTTTCCTTTGGGGAAATATATTCTGCCTTTTTAATATTTCCCAAAAGATTTCTTTCTGTGAATTCTTCCCATAGCAGTGGGAGGAAAAACCACAGTTTAGACAATAGTCTGATGATAAATGAAATCTGAGTCCAGACTCAGAAACGTAACTTGAGAAAGTGTCTCAGAATTGACTCTCCCCAGTTCTGTGGAATATAGATAAAGGGGTGGAGAATGCTTTCAGACTTGCATGATAATGTCACTTAACTTTAAAATAAAAGTCAGATTAATATTCATGATTTTGGTTTCCTGGCCTGGACTGCCTTGAAAGGCTGACATCTTTCTATTACTAAACAGTTCATCCTAGAAAGTTAGCTCTATAATTAGCCAAATAATTGAGGACTCTGAAGTCACAGTTGAGAAGAATAAGAATGGCAGTTGAGTCATAGAACAAGCCCTTAATTAGGGATTAAAAAGAGATAATTTATAATATGCAGAACTGCTCCTATCTAGAGTAGATGAAAAGAATACAGTCTTCTGTTCTTTATAATAAGCATTTGTCTCAAAAATAATAATTTCAATGATGCAAACAATCTTGAGAGCATTCTACCTATTCCAATGCCCTCCTATATTTCCAGAATTTTATTCTTGTTATTGAAGCTTTTCATGGGTATTAGTTTATATGCCAGCAAAATATTTGCTTGTTTTCTATAACTATTCATTTCAACAAGTGACTCTGGATGGTGATGAAAATATACTTTCTTCATATACTGCCTCTTAATCAATTCATGTACAAAGATTGAAGAACCATTCTCCAATCCACATCCCGCTGAAGAAACCACAAGAAAAGACAGAGGAGCCTTGAGGTTCACATCAGTAATTAACTGTGAAACATTACTGAATGATCTACCTAATCACCATTGTCTCCATTTTGATGAAAGGTTTTTGCATTTAGTTCTGGCCAGAAACAATTTCCTGCATTTATTTCCCATTACATCTTATTCAGCTTGATGAAGTATTTACTTGACAAATTATTTCTCAACGAAAAAAATAATAATTCTCACAGGTGGTGTGATGTTCTTGAATCTATTTACAGCTGAGGCTGTGTGCCAATTTCCCATCTTTCATTTAGGAAGATGCAAAATGTCCTGTCCTTTGGATTAAGTGTTCTGTTCCTAGAAGGGTGTGCTTTGCACATCCCTCCTTTCACTGTGCAGATCTGTCCAGCAGTTTGCTAACTCTGACTGTTCACACTTCAGGCAAGAAATCCTCACCACATCTCTCCCCACCCTCCTTCCACCCATGACATTAGTATCAATGCTAATGTCAATCAATAAGGACATGTTCTGCCATTTTGAACTTATTAAAAAAAACTCCTTTCCTTGGAGAATTTCAAGATATGTTTTTCTGCAGCTCTTGCTGAGTTCCTTCTCAATTAGACAGAATATGATAGGAGCATTCATGCAAAATTCCTGCTGGAATTGGAGAAGAACAGTATTCTTCAATTTATGACCATTCATTGATAGAATCAAGATCATGTGAAGTATTAATACCACTTTACATCGCCTTGGTAAGGCCACACTTGGAATACTGCATCCAGTTTTGGTCACCACGATGTAAAAAGATGTTGAGACTCTAGAAAGGGTACAGAGAAGAGCAACAAAGATGATTAAGGGACTGGAGGACAAAACATATAGGGAACGGCTGCTGGAATTGGGTATGTGTAGTTTAATGAAGAGAACGGTGAGGGGTGACATGATAGCAGTGTTCCAATATCTCAGGGGCTGCCACAAAGAAGAGGGAGTCAAGCTATTCTCCAAAGCACCTGAAAGCAGGACAAGAAGCAAGGGATGGAAACTAGTCAAGGAGAGAAGCAACCTAGAACTAAGGAGAAACTTCCTGACAGTTAGAACAATTAACCAGTGGAACAACCTGCCTCCAGAAGTGGTGAATGCTCCAACACTGGAAGTTTTTAAGAAGAGACTGGACAGCCATTTGTCTGAAATGGTATAGGGTTTCCTGCCTGAGCAGGGGGTTGGACTCAATGACCTCCAAGGTCCCTTCTAACATTATTATTATTATTATTATTATTATTATTATTATTATTATTATTATTATTATTATTATTATTATTATTGTAGGCCAATTTTACACTAAATTCTATCTTTTTTTTTTAGTAATGCGTGGGTGGTAACTCTAAGCAGACTTTATATCCAGTAGGCAAATAGCAAGAGTAACATACTATTGATCCAGCAAGAGCAAAATGCCAGTTCGAAGTGATGTAATACTTTGCTTAATACATGCAAACTTTTATCTCATCCCAAGAGCAAGTTTTGCTGAATTTAATCTATTCAAAACATGGAGAAGATTTCTTGCATGCATGATTCTAACGAGCATTTTGGTTTTCAGTTCAAATACAACTGTATTTGATTGCTGGTGAAGTAGATGAAGAATGTATTCATGTCTTAAATGAAATCTAGCTAGAGTAACAATTTCCTGTTTCATTCCCAATACTCAAAATCTGGGATCAGTCTCACCTCACAGAACAGCTTCCTATTTGCAAAGAAATCCAAAGTCCAATAAAGGAACATGGCTTTGCTGAATTGTAATACACTCATATTGTACATAAAATTTCTCATCTGATTCCTTCCTTCCTTCCTTCCTTCCTTCCTTCCTTCCTTCCTTCCTTCCTTCCTTCCTTCCTTCCTTCCTCCTCCTCCTCCTCCTCCTCTTCTTTCTTTCTTTCTTTCTTTCTTTCTTTCTTTCTTTCTTTCTTTCTTTCTTTCTTTCTTTCTTTTTCTTCTTTCTTCTTTTTTTCATTTATGTGGAAGGAGAATTAAAGCCTCAGATTGTTTTGGAGTAATCCAGTGCCTGCTAATTACATAGGGATGTGATCCTCTTATGTTTGAAACAAATTAATCATAATTAGAGATTTTGGGTCCCTTTTATAGCAAAAAAGTTGCCTTTAGCCACATTCATATAGCTAATGGGAATGTTTGCTCTTCTCATTGGTCAGGAATGTGAATTGGCCTCAGTGATACAGAACAAAGAAAGGCTTAGATGTCGCTCTGGGTGGGATAAACTCTCTGTGTCATTGTGTCATTGCTTAATCACTGCTTCTCCCCCTCCCCATTAGCCAATGTTAGACACAAAACATTTCCTTCTTCTAAATCAGCAATAATATGATTCTGAAACTGCATGATTTTAGAGCCATTTGAACAATATTTTGTGGGTCAAAAATACAGCAGACAACATCAAAGTGGCTTTTACCCAATTGCTTACCAAAGCACACACCTTTATTATTTGGAGATTAGGAATCCATATATGATATGCACAGTTGGGAGATTGTTTCTTACTGGCTAGCTGAGGAAGTTTCTGGAGGCATATAAGTGAAGCCAGTTTTCAGGAAACAAGCTGAGTGAACAATTAGTGTGAGCAAAGAAGAGTTTGGCAGAGCTTAAGAAAGGTATACAACAAAACACACACCTTTCTCATTTCCTCTGGAAAGTCAGTGACTAAGTAGAAACTTTCTATAAGCAATATATAGAGGTTAATGAAGGTAATACCACAGAAGCAAGGGTTTTTTTGTGTAATGTTCATCAGAGGAACATGGAGACAAGGATAACTGTAAGAGATGGGCAACAGCTCACAAGAACTGGGAAGTATGTGTTTGAAAGATATAATCCAAAGAGCTTTCAACTGAATTTATTTGTTTATTTGTTTTATTTATGTAAGAAAATTTGTGATTCTGGGTGGCTTACGAAAATAAAAACCCGATATAAAAAAAAATAGCAAGCACACCTCTGGTGACAGAAACCAACCAATTAAATAAGCCACTTGATGATTCTGGGGTCCCCAGGCTCTTGGCAAAAATTAGGTCTTCAGGGCCTGATTGCAAAAGAGTGTCAAAGTGGGGCTACTCTTATCTCCATGGAGATGACGTTCCCTAGGGAGGGAGCCACCATAGAGAAGGCACTTCTTAGCCCAGCTAGATCAGACATATCAAACACAAGGCCCAGGGGCTGGATCCGGCCCGTGAAGTGGTTTCATGTGGCCCAGGAAGCCATCCTGGAAACAGGAAGGGAACGGCCCCCACTGCCTTGGACCTGGCCCAGAGACCCTCTTTCTGCCAGAGACCCTCAGATCTGTCCCACTCCTGCCCAGGCTCCCATAGGCACCCTTGATGCAAACGATGTAGAGCTGGCCACGCCCACCCAGCAGGCCATACGCACTCTAGCCACGCCCACCCAGTAGGCCACGCCCAACCTGGACATACCCACCCGGCTCCCTGAGGGCAACTGCAATGCTGATGCGGCCCTCAATGAAATTGAGTTTGACCTTCTTAGAGAGGGGACCAGCAGCATTCTCTGCCTCCTCCTCTGGTGGATCAGGCAGATATGAGTGTGAGAATATGGTCCTATAAATAACCTGATCCCCGAGCCATGTAAAGCTTTAAAAGTAACGACTATCACCTTGAATTGGATCTGGAAGCAAATTGGCAGCCAATGCAACTCCCACTGGAGAGATGACAGGAGGCCTGAACTAAACTATGTGGGCTGCTTCTGGAGTTTTAAGAGCAATCCCATATAGAATGTGTTAAATATTCAAGATGAGAGGTGACTAGAGTATGAGAAACTGTGACCAGGGATTGCTGGTCCAGGAAAGGGCATAACTGGTACCCAATCCACCACTGTGCAAGAACCCTCTTGGCCATGGCTGTCACCAGCCCCTCAAACAATAGTTGTGAGTCCAAGAGAACTCCCAGATTATGCTTTGGGTCTGTCTGGGACAGTGCCACTCCATACAAGATCAGAGATGGCAATTCTTTATGGGCCAAAGGACCCCAAACCTTTCAGTTTTGCCAGGGTTGATCCCCATGCAGCCCTTAACAGGGGGATCTCAGAAAGCAGCAGGCAAGAGCTGGATCTCTCTCTCCCTATTAATACAATTAAGAGTGACAGTGGAAGGAACCAAGACAACAGAGAGCCCATCTACTTCCAACCACCTAAGCTGCTTCAGAAGAATATCTTGGCTGATGGAATCGAAGGTCACCAAGAGATCAAACAGAGCAAGGATGGAAGTATTATTCCATCCTGCTCCCCACAGAGATGTATCTAGGCCTGAACTCTGACTGGAAATGGTCTAGGTAATCCATTTCATCCAGGAAGCTCTAGAGCTGCCCTACAACCACACTCTTATCAACCCTCCCTAGAAAGAAGACTTGAGACACAAATGAAAATTATCCAATAGGGTGGAATCTAGTGATACATTCTTATGAAGAGGCCGGACTACAGCCTCTTTAAAATGATGGGGCAACTTTCCCTCCAACAGGGAAGCATTAATTACTGCTAGATCTCCACCCCCATGTCATTCATGGGAAGCTTTCACAAGTCAGGAATGGCATGGATCTGAAACACCCAGTGCCCGTGCAGATACTCCTTAGGATCCTGTCTATTTCCTCAGGAGTAAGAATCTGCCTCAGGTACCTCCACCAGACCAGCAACCACACCAGCATCTGACTGGAAACAATTTGAATGATTTTGACTTCCAGAAAATCAGCAAATTCCTCAGCGTGCTTCTTCAGGTAAACTTCTATATCCTCTTTTCCCAGAAGGAGATGACTCGCCTTAAAGAGGTCGCTGTCTGATTATCTGCAGATGCAATTAGTGCAGAGAAGTAATTATGCGTCACAATCCAGATCATCCTGAAGTAGGCTTTAATAGCTGCTTTTACCTGGGTTCAATCAAGTTCATCTCTTGTTTTCCACCAGTGTTCTCTAGACATCTCTTCTTCCCTTTCATTTCACTCAGTTCCTTCTTATAGCACATGAGAAGAAGATTCCAAGGGTTAGGAGAGGTTGCATGGGTGCAATCCTATCCAGAGTCTCGGCCACCTTCCTGTTTCAAGTGGTGACTAAAAACTCTTGAGTCCTCCTAAGAGCTCCTGAATCCTGATGAGAAAATAGCATTGTACTTAATATTGGAAATTTATTTAATTGGATTTATATACCGCCCTTTCCCGCAGGACTCAGGGCGGTTTACAGGGTAATTAAAACAAGAAATACAAAAGTTAAAACAATTAAAAATAATTACAACAGTCCCTGAAAAAGTAAAAAAAACCAATTAAAATTAAAATTAAAATTCTCAGCCTGGGCCAGAGAGCTCGAAGAGCCAGGTCTTCAGGTCCCGGCGGAATGAACGGAGGTCAAGGGCAGTCCTCAGCTCCACGGGCAGCTGGTTCCAGAGGGCAGGCGCACCCACTGAGAAGGCCCTCCCCCTGGTTGTTACCCGCCGGCAATCTTTTGCTGGCAGCACCCTGAGAAGTCCCTCCCTGTGGGAGCGCACTGGACGAAGGGAGCTTGATGCCGACAGCAGGTGTTCCCTCGGATATCCCGGACCCAAGCCATTCAGGGCTTTATAGGTCATCACCAGCACCTTGAATCTCACCCGGATGGCAACCGGAAGCCAATGCAGCTCACGGAGTAGAGGTGTTACATGGGAGTATCGGGAAACCCTCATCACAACTCGCACGGCCGCATTCTGCACCAGCTGAAGCCTCCAAGTGGTCCTCAAGGGCAGCCCCATGTAGAGAGCGTTGCAGTAGTCTAAACGGGAGGTCACGAGCGCATGAGTGACTGTGCGTAGGGCATCTCGGTCCAGGTAGAGTCGCAACTGGTGCACCAGGCGAACCTGAGCAAAAGTCCCCCTGGTCACGGCTCCTATGTGGTCTTCAAAATTGATCCGGGAGTCAAGGAGGATGCCCAAGTTGCGAGCCCTATCAACGGGGGGGGTAACACCTCACCCCCCATCGTTAAAGGTGTTAAAGGTGGAATTGTCTGGTTGACCTGAGATGCCAATATGCACAGCCACTCAGTCTTGGCAGGATTGAGATGAAGCCTGTTTCTCCCCATCTAGACCTGGACCACCTCCAGGCAACGGGACATCACAGCGAGGGCATCGCTGGGTTGGTTCGGGGTGGAAAGTTGGGTATCATCAGCGTACTGATGATACCCCATCCCGAAACCATGAATGATCTCACCCAGTGGCTTCATGTAGATGTTGAACAGGAGGGGCGAGAGAACCGACCCCTGAGGAAATTCACAAACAAGAGGCCTTGGGGTGGATCTCTGCCCTCCCGTCAACACCGACTGCGAGTGGCTCAGGAGATAGGAGGAGAACCACCGTAAAACAGTGCCTCCCACTCCCAACCCCCTGAGACGCCGCAGTAGGATACCATGGT
Organism: Vipera ursinii; assembly: GCF_947247035.1. Taxonomy (NCBI): domain Eukaryota; kingdom Metazoa; phylum Chordata; class Lepidosauria; order Squamata; family Viperidae; genus Vipera; species Vipera ursinii. The sequence goes on along the minus strand of NC_139517.1, from coordinate 115,500,434 downwards.
CGATGGTATCAAAAGCCGCTGAGAGATCTAATAGGACTAGGACAGAGGAACAACCCCTGTCCTGAGCCTGCCAGAGATCATTCACCAGCACGACCAATGCCGTCTCCGTGCTGTGTCTGGGCCTGAAACCCGATTGGTACGGGTCCAGATAATCAGTTTCCTCCAGGAACAGAGGAAGCTGATGCGCCACCACTCTCAACAACCTTCGCCAAAAAGCGAAGGTTGGAAACTGGACGATAATTATTTAAAACAGCCGGGTCCAGGACAGGATTTTTGAGGAGGGGTCTCACCACCACCTCCTTCAAGGCGGCGGGGAAGACACCCTCCTTCAAAGAAGTAGTTATTACTGCTTGGAACCAGCCTCGTGTCTCCTCCCGGGCCACATAAACCAGCCAGGAGGGGCACAGATCCAACAAACAGGTGGTGGAGCTCAGCCTCCTCATGATCCTGTCCACATCAGGGGAAACAGGATCGAACTCAGTCCAGATAACATGCTCAAGACCGTCCGATTCCTCCATGTCAGACTCCGCCCAGTCATAGTCCAGGCCAGCCCAGATCTGAGCGATTTTGTCCGTCAGATGATGACTAAACTCCTCGTCTCGTCCCTGTAAGGGATCCTCCCTCACCTCCTGGTTAAGGAGGGAGCAAGTCACCCTAAACAGGGCGGCCAGGCGATTATCTGCAGATGCGATGAGGGCAGCGAAGTAATTAGGGCTAGGAGAAATAGGGCTAGGAGTGATATGCAGGATATAAAGACATCCAACAATGAACAATTAAAAACAGGAAGGAATAGGTTATATGACCCCAGATTTAAGGTTACTCTAGACAAATTTCTAGTACTTACTGAGAGCACAGAGTTTTCATACAGGAAAATAAATATGATTTAGTAGGCATTACTGAAACTTGGTGAGAAGAAACTCATGATAGAATGTTAAGAACTGAAGGACAGAATTTATTCATAATAAATTGGCCAGACAAAAAGAAAGAAAGTGGCTTTATACTGTATGTGAAGGAAGTACATACATGGGAAGAGATGTGAGAATCTGAGAAAAGATTCCACTTATAAATATGTCAGTAAGAATACAGCATGAGGAAACAACAATGATATTATTGCAAGGGAGAGTTGTAGACTGCAAAATCAAGCAGAAATTCTGGGTGATGATCTCATGGGCCAGATTATAGAAGTTTAAGGAGCAAAGAAAGAATAACAATTGATACTTCAGCTATTCAGACATCTATTGCAAAATCAACTCAGTCAAGACTTCAAGGTCTCAGAAAGTTCTCAGTTGTCTTGCTGACATTTTTGCTAGTCTTGATGGTGGCAAGTGTCATCTGTAAAACATTTTATATAAGTTTTCTTTGTAAGAGGTTGACATTGTCAATTTATAATTTCTTTCCCATAAGTTTTGCCATTTCTCTAAATCTACCGTATTTTCTGGCGTATAAGACGACCCATGAAAATCGTCTCAAAAGTTGGGGGTCGTCTTATACGCCGGGTTGTCTTATATGCCGGAAAATACTATTCACCTCTCTGATCTGCAGTCCCTGGCAACGTGCTTCAAAGCCGCCTCCCAGCCAGCATGTCTCCGCCAAACTTCCCAGCCCACACCGCGTCTAGGCACTGCAGCCTGGATGGGTCCGGTCTGGGTCAAGGATGCCGCGGAGCTCGCTGGCACCGGGCAAGACCTGGCAGAGTTGTCCTGCACATGCGCGCATTGGCCAGCTGCTGGGAGATCTCCATGGCGGCGTCTGACAGTCGGAAGAAGCAGCCGATATGCGGAAGGCAGGCTCACAATGAGTCGAGGTGGGCCTGCGTCTGTGGCGTGCAGGGATGGCGGGGGTGGCTCCCATAGCGAGGGAGGCGCGTCCATGGGGAGATGGGTGAGGCCCATGCGGCGTGCTGCGAAGAGGGGCCCCGCTGAATGTTGCGCCCGTAGGCCACAACGGACAGTAGGAAGGGAGCACCTTTGCTCCTGCCGAGGCACCGCCTGACCTGCGCCGACTGGAAGAATCGCTTGGCTGGTCACGGAGTGTGGAACAGCGGTACTTGGTGCCCCTCTTGCCTGCAGACTATGCAGTGGCCCTCGCCAGTCGGCCTCGGCATGGCCGCCCCAAGCCCGGCTCTCTAGCGCGTCTTCCGGGCCCGCCTGGCCAACCGTCTCCTGGGCGGGGCTTGGCTCCAGACGCGGCGGCTGCTCTGTCTGCAAATGCTATCTCAAAGCCGAATTGTGTTTGGCTGTGAAGGCTGCCGAAAGGCGGGGACTCAGAGTTCCCGTGGTGGTTGCGACTTCTGGCGTGCTGTTTGCAGAGTCTGGCCTGGAAGAGCGCATGGCTTTGCACCATTTGCATCAGACGGGGCTGAATCTGAATCGGGCTTGTGTTGGACACTTGGCAACTGGCATGTAAGTATTTTCCGGCGTATAAGACGAAAAATCTTGAAAATCTTCTCAAAAGTCAGGGATCGTCTTATACGCCGGGTTGTCTTATACGCCGGAAAATACGGTATATTGTATTAAAATTCTTTGGCCACGTTATCATTGTTTCTTTTACTTGTTCATTTTCCATTTTCAAATTCAATAAAAAATTATACATTTTCTTATTTAGTTTCTCAACAGAGGTTAATAATATCTGCTCAAACAAGATCTGCTCCTTATAAAATCTGTATAGTTTAACATCTTTGTCATATCTCACTTGCATTTGTAAATAAGTCCATCATGATAAATCAATACCCTGATTTTCCATCTCTTGTTCAGATTTTAAGTTCCCTTCAGAGTTTAGAATATCTTTATATATCCATATTTTCTCAAGACTGACTAAATTTGGATGTACAAATCTTCCATTGTTGAGAGTCATCCTGGAATTTTCAAGTATATTTTACATGTAATTTTTCCCCATGAATTTTATTTTTCCCATACCATAAGAAAGCATGCCAACCGAGTTGTAAGTCATGTCCCTCCAAATACAACTACCTTTTATTTTAAGAATTATCCATTCTTTTACCCATGTTAGTACTGATGCTTGATAATATAAAACCCACTCTGGCAAACCAAAACCTCCATTTTCCTTAGCTTCTTGTAGCACTTTCAATTTAATTCTAACTTTCTTTCCTTGCCAAATAAATTTTAAAATTAGAGAATTTAAGTCTTCAAAGAATTTTTTCTCCAGTTTTATAGGTATTGTCTGAAATAGAAACAATATTTTTGGCAATATATTTGTTTTCACCACAGCAATTCTTCCTAATATCAACAGTTGCAAGTTTACCCATTTTTCTAAGTCAAGTTTTATTTGATTCAGTAGTTTTATATAGTTATCTTCCTTTATTGTTGAACATCTTGCTGTTAGGTATAGTCCCAAATATTTAGCTTTTTTGACTATTTGAAATTCTGCTTTTTTCTGACAGTTGGGTTTTGTTTTTTTTTATCTGTAAGATTTTTAACTATCACTTTAGTTTTTTCTGTTTATCTTCAGTCCTGCTATCTCTCCAAACTGTTCTATCTTTTCCAATAATTTAGGAACCATCTCTAAAGGTTGCTCTAGGATGAATACCAAGTCATCTGCAAATGATTGCAATTTATAAGTTTCACTTTTTATTACTAGTCCTTTAATTTATGGGTCTTGTCTAATATTTCTATTTAGAACTTCCAAAGTTAAAATGAATAACAATGGAGATAGTGGACATCCTTGTCTTGTGCCTTTTCTTTGGGTCTTCATTTTACTGATCTCAGAAGGAGGGAAGGTTGAGTCAACCTTAAGCTGGTCATGATTGAACTCTTGGCAGCGGGCAGAGTTTGCCTGCAATACTGCATTCTAACCACTGTGCTCAAGATAAAGCATCAAAACATTGTTATACATATTGTGACAGCCACAAATGTAGATATTACAATATCAAGGACAGTATCCAGATTTGACAAACAGGAACAATAGACAAAAAGCAGCAAGATGAAAATCAGGTGCAAAATCCTTCATCTGGGAGGGGGAAAAAAGCAGTATGGGTATAGGTTGGGAAAACATCACAGTACGGTACTTGGCAGAAAATGATCTGCATACCTTGATGGATCACATGATCTAATAGAGTATTAAAGCTGTACTTTATAACTAAAAAGACTAGTATGCATCAGCAGAACCATACTGACAATATAAAATGAATTTATTGTTTCTCTTTGTTCTGTGCTGGTCAACCCACAAGCAGAATATTGTATTCAGTTCTGGCATCACATTTTAGGAAGGATGTTAACAAACTGAAGTCTGTACAAAGGAAAGCAAACAAGATTATATTGGTCTTGGGAGAAATCATCAGTGTTTTTGATCTATCAGGCCTGGACTGAAGGGGTTTTAGCTTTTAATATTGTTTTAATTGTTGGGCTTAATTAATTTAATCTATTTTAATTTTATACTATTTTTATATTGTATTTTATGCTGCCCGGTAAACTGCCCTGAGTCCTTCGGGAATAGGGCAGTATAAAAATTTAAATAAATAAATAAATAAATAAATAAATAAATAAATAAATAAATAAATAAATAAGACTGTTGCAGAGTGTCAAGAGAGTCCTTCGGGAATAGGGCAGTATAAAAATTTAAATAAATAAATAAATAAATAAATAAATAAATAAATAAATAAATAAATAAATAAATAAGACTGTTGCAGAGTGTCAAGAGTTCCCATCTTGAGTTCTTAGGGAAAAAAACCCTCAACTCCATTGGTGAAGTGAAAGGTTCACTTTTATTAACTTCAAGCAGTTACAGCATAAGAAAGCTGGATCTTTACATTCCTGCACAAAGCCTGTGTTTTTCCTCATTTCTCTGACCCTTCTCCTTTGACCAGTCCATCAGTGCCCAATAGTGTTTGTTTTTGAAGTTTTGGGGAATGACTTTGAGGTTTGATGCTTCTTTGGTGGAGTTTCACATTCTATTGATTGGCCTGTTCATTCTGGATTGACACATCTGGTTCCTATCACCCTGTTATCTCCTACTTTTTCCCCCCATGTCAATTCCTTTTTTCCCCAATCTCCTCTTCCCCTTCCCTGCATTTTATAGCAGGATGCCAGTGAAGTGAGGTGTGCTGAAGATGGCAGGCCTGATACAGAGAGGTGTGATTGCTGTCTTTAAGTATCTGTTATGGCAAAGTAGACAAAAGAGGCACCAGGTCACAGTGTGGCCAAAGGAGCAGCTTCATTCTGCAGTTGAGAATAGAACTCCATCTGCATTTCACAGTCAGAAGCCTTTCTGGAAGGCCTCTGCAGCCGAGAACCAAACGATGGATTCAATCCATAGCTCAGTTCTCAGCTGCAGAGGCCTTCTGGAAAGGCCTCTGACTGCGAAATGTAGACTGGAGCTCCATTCTTAGCTACAGAATGAAGTTGCTCCTTTAGCCGCAGAAGAAGTGGGCTGGTGAGGCAAGTGTCGATCCATGGAAGGCCTGGCTACAATGGTAAGCTGCACCCCCATCCCCACTGTAGCCTGATTTTTAGGCATGAGCCTCGCCCCAAAACTAGAGCTTAATTTGGGGGATAGGGCTTATATTAGGCCCACCCCCCCAAAATCAAGCTAGGGCTTATTTTCAGGGTAGGTCTTTCAGGAAGACACAGTAAGAGCTCTTCAGAAAGAAAGCAGATTGTCATTTCTTGTTGAAGAATAATATCTAGAATTATATAAGGAGAGGCTAGATGGCCTTTGTTGGTGAATTCCTCCATCAGGCAGAGAGTTAGACTAGCTGATGTCCAAGTTCACTTGCAATTCTTCACTTTTATGATTATGTGATTTATTTATCCATTATATTGTATAAACTGCTTCTTAAGGCCAAGCCTTCACAATAAAAGAATGAGCCAAAATCAAATCAGTTATTATTCATGAATTTGTTTATTAGAGTATATATTTACACATCTTGACTACAGATGTCTCTGTGTGGTTTACAATAGTTAAAGAATGGTTATTATAAGGAGGACTGCTGAGAACCAAACCAGCTCACAGGATTAAGCAAAGGCTGCAGTGAAAATATATTGTCATGGACTTCTTAAATATTGTTTTGCTGGAATGACAAACAATCAGAGTCAGTCTCAGAACTTTGGGGCTACTATAGAAGCACTAGAATTTAGAAAATTAAAATTAAATTAAATTAAAATCCATAACAAAGATCATTGTTTAGAAAGGTTGATAAGCAGATAAATAAGGCAAACCTCTACTGTCTATTACAGTGATGACAGGTCTGTGACATGCATGTCTAAGTTGACATGTCACCACATTTTGGGTAACACACAGGCATTCACTAACACCCAACAGTCAAAATCATGCCACATTCTTATGCCATCTTTAGAGGCCAAGTAAAAATGGAGTGTGCTTTTGTGCAGTTTTTGGAAGTTATTTGAGATGCCCATTCTTTTGTCTGGCCTCCAGAGCTTCACGAGAAAGTACATTAGTAAAACAAAAAAATAAGTTTGTTATATTCATATTTCATTTTTGTAATTGTCTGACATTTTTATGTATATTATATAGCACCACACAAGATTAGACTGTGTTTTGCTTAATAAATGAATATGTAAATAATTGTTTCTCTTTTATTGTGTGTGTGTGTGTGAGAGAGAGAGAGAGAGACATTAGCAGAGTTGTTAAGCATTTTCCAAATATTTGACACACTGAGAACAAAAAGCTTGCCATCATTGATCTATTATCATTACCATCCATCCACTGATATTTTCAAATCAGAAGGATTGGGTGTTGTAGAGATGATAGGTCATATGTTCCTTCACACATCTGTCTCATTAAAATGTAATCATTTTAATAAAAATGTCACCAGATACATTTTATACATCTTTTCTTTCATTGAATTGTTCCCAGCTATTTCTCAGAACATCAGCTCCTTCTTTGCAACTGTTATAGTAGTGCCCATAACAGCTGTTTAAAATGAACAAATTCTCTTTCTTAAAGATGTCTTTTAACTATTTATGTATGTGTTAGAAATATTGTACATTTGCATTATTTGCATATTGGCTAATCCATGATCATTAACACTAGGTAGTCCTAGACTTATAACAATTCATTTAGTGACCATTCAAAGTTGCAACGGCACTGAAAAAAAGTGACTTATAACCATTTTTCACTTCAGTATCCCCATGGTCAAATGATTAAAGTTCAGATGCTTAGCAACTGATTCACATTTATGATGATTATAGCATCCTGAGGTCATGCGATCACCTTCTGGGACCCTCTTTTACCGGTCTACTATAGCGAGCGTCCTCTCGTATGGTATTGTGGTTTGGTATGCCGGTCTGACAGCCGCGGATAGGAAAGTATTACAGAGGGTAGTGAGCACAGCACAAGACATTGTGGGCTGTCCCCTGACACCACTGGATGACATTGCCAGGGCTCGTTGCCTTGGAAGAGTGAGGAAGATTCTCAGGGATGACTCACACCCTGGACGGTATCTCTTTACTCTCCTACCATCTGGTAGGAGATACAGGAATATAGCCAGCCGTACCAACAGGCTGAAAAATAGCTTTTATCCGTGGGCTGTTAGGCTTTTAAATGGGACATACCGTAATTGACTTGGGAGTCCGGTGTGTGGTGTAGTTGGTTCACATGGTGTGGTAGGATGGAAGGTTTGTTGTCACTGTGTGTTGGGGGGAGGGAGCATGGGGGGAGGCTCAGCTAATCTCAATGTACACATGTTGTACTTTGACAATAAAGGTTTATTATTATTATGATTATTATTATTACTATTGACAAGCAAAGTCAGTGGTAAAGCCTCTCAACAACCATGTTGCTAATTTAACAACTTCCACAATTCACTTAACAACTGTGTCAAGAAAGATTGTAAAATGGGGCAAAACTTGCTTAATGATAGAAAGTTTGGGCTCAGTTGTGATTATAAGTTGAGGACTACCTATACAGTAAAATGTGATAGAAGGTCCATTACATTATAAAACAGACTTTGGAGATGCTCAAGGTAGCAGAAATGGAGAAAGTGTTGCATGAACAGAGATCCATCTGTGTAGCAGAAGATATGACATCAAAGCAATGCCACCTTATGCTTATTATTTATGGACAAAATAACACATCTCACCATTAATACTAATTATTTTTGCATTAAGTGCAAAATAATTGTAATAATGTATCACTTGACTTTCTCTCCATCTTCCTCTCCCTCCCTCTCCCTCTCCCTTTTCCCTCCCTCCTTCTCTTTCTCTCTCTCTCTCTTTCTCCCTTCGCCCCTCCTTTCTTCACTGTTCCCTCTTCATTTCTCTTCTCTCACATTTGAATCTCTAGCTGGAGGTGCTGAGCAATTATTTCTCCGAACAGCTGTCGCCGTAACCTTTCCTCCATGCTGTGGAACGCTGTGATGCAAGAGCTAGAATTCCAGGTGAATTGCCAAGAGAATTTTCTTAGCAGAAGGTGGTCTAATTTTGAGTTGTTTGGCACATAAAGGAAAGAAAGAAAGAAGAGGTAAAAATGCCTTGTATATGTTTCTTACAGATGATTTGAAGCATTTAGGCATTGGGTGGCATTTTTAAACATATAATTAAGTTGGCCTTCATAATAAGCTTTTATTTATATAGCAGTCAAATTGTCTGCCCAAGATATTTTTTGTCCTTTGGACCTTAGTGATACAGACAAAAGTAGGACAAAGCTTCCACTGCACGGTCACAGCCATCATTTATTTTGTAATGCCATGTGTGAATGACTTTGGAAGGGAAGACCCACAGATTGGACAACTGATATGTAAAAAGTATCTCAGTCTACCCAAGGAGAATAAATGGAGAGGGAGAGATGAAGGAGAGATACATGGATAGACTCAACCTTAGTTTCAAGTGGGAAACAGTAAATATTTTAGACCAACCTAAAGAAAAAAAATACCATGGAATTCCTAACATTTAGACAAATCAACCACAGATAGACACATAGTAGTTAACCAAATTTACATACCATTGAAAAGAAATACTTTCTGTCATGCAAAATTCTGTTAATGTAACAAAAAAGATAGATCCAGATTAATTGTTGTGCTTCATGCCTGGACTACTTCAAAAATGTTAACATCAATATTAAGACAGAAATTATTTCTCCCCTCCTCTCCTTTTACTCTCTGGAAAACCCGGGAGGATCTCTTCTGAAATGCTTCCCATGGCTTCTCTCTTGTGCACTGAGATATTTTTGTGGAGTCCTTAGTGGTCTCTGGGCTTAGTTGTTGTTTGCTTGCTTTATTTCCCAGTTGGATAATTTCATCAGCGAGTGTGAAGTTTGCTCCCTACTTATATACATTTGCTTGTCTTGCCAGTGTTGGTGAGGTTGTGGTTTGCTAATTCCTTGATTTGGATATTGTTTTCTGCTTAATTGTTTGTCTGGTGTTAATCCCTGCTTATCTGAGTGTTGGTTGCTGGATGATATGTTCTCCTTTGAATGGTGTGTAAATGTGGTTTATCATTGTGTGTCTATCAATACCTGGGAAGATCCTGAAAAAGATAATCAAAAAACAGATCTGTAAACAACTAGAAGCAAACAAAGTTATAACTAGTAACCAGCATGGGTTTGTTAAAAACAGATCATGCCAAAAAAGTCTTATTTCATTCTTTGATAAAGTGACTAAATTAGTAGATCAACAAAATGCTGTGGACATAGTATACTTAGATTTCACTAAGGCATTCGACAAAGTAGATCACAACCTACTTCTTGGTAAGCAAGAAAAATGTGGAATAGACAACATCACCACCAGATGGATTTGTAGCTGACTGACAAACCATACTCAATGAGTAATCCTCAGTGGTACTACATCCACATGGAGAGAGTAAGCAGTGGAGTATCACAAGGCTCCGTTTTAGGTCAGGTACTCTTCAATATCTTCATAAATGACTTAGATGACGGAATAGAAGGAGAACTCATCAAATCTACAGATGACACTAAACTGGCAGGAATAGGCAATACCTCAGAAGAAAAGATCAGGATTCAAAAAGATCTTAGCAAACTTAAACAATGGGTCCTATCAAACAAAATGAATTTTAATGTGGAGAAAAGCAAAGTTGGAAATTAATCAAAAAGAGAAGCAATCTGGAATTAAGGAGAAACTTCCTAACAGTGAGGACAATTAATCAGGGGAACAGCTTGCCTCTAGAAATCATGGACACTTCATCACTGGAGGTTTTTAAGAAGAGACTAGACAGTCAGTTGTCTGAAATGATATAGGTTCTCCTGTTTGAGCAGGGGGCTGGACTAGAAGACCTCCAATGTCCCTTCCAGCTCTATTCTATTCTATTCTATTCTATTCTATTCTATTCTATTCTATTCTATTCTATTCTATTCTATTCTATTCTATTCTATTCTATTCTATTCTATTCTATTCTATTCTATTCTATTCTATTCTATTCTTGGCTCATTTGCCTAAATGCTAGGAATTCCCTGACGTTTTTAAATTTAGCTTGGTCAAGAATATCTACAGTTTTCCACTTGAAACTAAGGCTGAGTCTGTCCTTGCATTGTGAGGTTAAAGGGTTTTCATCATGTCTTCTGACCACTAGTTTAGTGTTCATGGATATGCTCTGCTAGTTTTCTGCCTGTCTGTCCTACATAGTGATTGTTACATCATTCCATTGTATGTTGTAGCTAACTCTTTTTCTTCTTGGGCTTCTGCATCTTTTGGTTTATTTAAGATGTTTTGGAGAGCTGTTGTTAGTATGTTTGAAACAGTAATGCCATGTGATTGTAATAGTCTGTGGGTTATTTTTGAGATATTTTTGATGTATGGCAGTGTTATCCTTCTCATAGCCTTTGTTGGTTATGCTATAATGGCTGAATCATCAGGCACTTTTTGCATGGGCATCCATTTCTTTGACAGATGTTGTATAGGTGGTCTGTTTCCTTCTTGTGGTATTCTTGGTTGCTACAATGTGTTTCTACTCATCTGAATAATGTTCTTACATAACTCCTCTTGTGGGAGGTTGTGCTGTTACTTTGATAATGGACTCCACAATTCAATGCTGAGCTACATATATTACCTTCTTTTGAGATATTTTTATATACCAGTTGTCCAGTCTGTAGCTCTTCTTCATGTCTTCCCAGATCATGGCAAGACTGAAACATTTCTCCCCTCCTCTATTTTTTTATTCTCCAGAAATCTAGGGAACAATCCCTCTTGAAACATTTCCCCTGCTGTGAATTGAGATATATTTTTTATATATAAAAATAAATAAAAAATAAAATCTCCATTTTTTAGCTGAGTGAGCCAGTATTGTCTGAAGATGCCTCCATGGTCATGTTGCCAGCATTACTATATGCCAAGGTGCATGGAATGCTGTTGCCTTCCCAATAAAGTGGTACCTGTTAATCTACTTGCATTTTCATGCTTTCGAACTACTAAATGGGCAGGAGCTGGGGCAAATAACAGGAGCTCACCATATTGCATGGTGCTTGGGTCTTGAATCTGGGCTGTGAGCTTTCCAGCTGAAAAGATCAGTGTCTTTAACTGCTGAACTATCATGGTTTGGGTCAAGGAGCTGCTAAAGCAGCAGTATGAGGTAGTATAATCTATAATATCCTCCAAAGAGAAGGTTTTGCATCAAATATATGTAATCCAACGTAATCCCTTTTGTAAAATATTCTCCATCCAAAAGTAAAATTGGCTCCATTTTACACACACCCAAAGCTATGTTTTCTCTCTTACATTGAGGAATTTTGAACGAATGCAAGCCCTGATATTAAGTTAATGGGCTGGTTTAATGGCAAGGATAGCAATTAATGAGAACAAGTCCACCAAATTCATCTGTTAGCCAGCAGATGCCAAAATAAACTTATTGTTTCAAAATAATAACAAGGCTGCAAAACTTTGGTCCACAAAATACTGTCTAAATTGCATTTAGCTAGTATTTTCACTGGGAAGGGAGAAAAATAAAAGGAAGGAATATTCTTATTCCACTTTGGTTGACACAGCTCACTACCTTCTGATCCTCTAAGAGCAGAAACAACCCACCATCTAGCTGTTGAAATCCACATTTATTTTTAGCTCTCTCCCACAGCGAGTAACACTGGCAAAGTAGGGCACTAAAAAATACAAAACATCAATGATCTCCCACTGAAATGATTTAATGAGCTCAGGAACAACATTGCCAGACACATAAACTGTATTTTTTTGAACTTGATGGTAGGCAGGAAAAAAGGAAAAGAAAGACAATATTCATGACCAGCAGAAGGCTATCATGCAAAATATAGCTGGAACAAATACTTTCTCTCTGTGCCTTTGGACATATGAATGGCTGAGCTGTCCCTTTTCTCAGGAATGGAGAATGAGGCCTGGAAGAACAAAAGTCGGAGATTTCTCACTTCTCTGTAGTGAGATTTGCATTGTGTTTGCCAGTTCATTTGCATGCATTAATTCACAAGTAGCAAGGTTTCCTAACATTTCAGTAGAGATGCAATATCTCAGGGTAGAAGGGAAGGTTGTAAACTGTATTTGTACCTTGCTTTAACCAATTGTCTGCAGTGATGAATATCAGACCCTCAGTCATTGAGTGCTTTCCTTTCTTATCCTTTAGATCTTTTAAATGGATTGGATTAGATAATTCTTGATATTAAAATATTTTCCTAACATTTCCTCACAGCCCCTCAAACTGAGAATTACTGTCTATAAAATAAGATCAAAGAAAGCCTAAGCAAGCCAGTTTCATGCAGATCAGGGGTGGAAAATGACTTTGTCGATACCATACATGATAGAATATCTATTCATAAGCTCATTATATTGTGGAGTCCTTAATGATTTCTGAGGTTAGTTTTTCCCCCTGATGTTTCATTATTCAACTAAATAATATTAGTGCTAGAAGGGAGTTAGTTTGCTCTCTGTTTATATATGGTGGCTTGCCCTGTCAGTGTTGATGGGAGTGTTCTTGGTAGTCCCTTGATTAGGCCATTGTTTACTGTTTGATTGTTTGTCTGAGTTGGTAATTCCTTGATTGGGATGTTAATCAGGATTAACCACAGGCCAACAATCAAACTGTAAACAATAGCCAATCAAGGAAGCAAGAACATTCCTACAATATGACAGGGCAAGCCACTTATACACAAACAGAGAGCAAATTCCATTCTTTTCTAGCACTGATAATGCTATTCAGTTGGGTAATGAAATGTCTGCAAGAAAACGACCAATCCCAGAGAGCACCAAAGTGCCCTCAATTCAACTCTGAACTACAAATATATATTTTTATTGGTTCATTATATTGTTTCATAAGAGAAGAACTGTGGTGAGAAGAATCTGGCTGGAGATGGAAGTGTAATCATGCTGCCAAACTTTGCATGAATTGGTTCATAGGAGGTGTTCATACCAAATATAATGTCCATATCAAGGGCTGGATTTAATTAAGTGAAGTTCTAACCTATAGGTAACTATGGAAGCTATGTTTGGGAAGAGTTAACAGAGAACAAGGCCATGTAACAACTGAACTAGGCAAGATTGCCCCAAAAATGCACAACAGACTCTTAATGGGACAGTCAAAGATCCTTTGTGAGCGGAGAATGGATGCATGCAGAAGGAAGACAGATCAGATGTGGTATCCAGAAGGACTTAAATTTATGGAGATTTTTATATATAAATTTATAATAACCACCAAATCTGAAATTTTGAGAGATTTCTTCTGATTGTGAGGCACTAAGCTGTAGAATGTTTAGCTAATTGATAAATTCATCTTGGTCCATAGCTTCCTCATGGAGGAAGGAAAACGCTTCCTTTTTTCATTGTGGAACCTGAATACAGAATACAAAATAACAGAGTTGGAATAGACCTTGGAGGTCTTCTAGTCTAACCCCCTGCTCAAATGGAAGAACTATCCTATACTATTTTGGACAAATGGCTTTCCAATCTCTTCTTTAAAACTGTCAGTGTTGGAGCATTCACAATTTCTGGAGGCAAGTTATTCCACTGATTAATTTTTCACACTGTCAGGATTTTTTCCCTTAGTTCTAAGTTGAGTCTCTCTTTGTTAAGTGCGCATCCATTATTTCTTGTCCTGCCCTCAGGTGTTCTGGACAATAGGTTCTCTCTGTGGCAGCCTCTTAAATATTGGAAGACTCCTATCATGTCACCCTTAGTCCTTCTCTTCTTTAGACCTGACCAGTGATGGCGAACCTTTTAGAGACCGAGTGCCCAAACTGCAACCCCAAACCCACTTATGTATCATCGGGTGCTGGGTGGGCGTGGCTCTTTGGGTGGGGGTAGCCCTTTGGGTGGGCGTGGCTGCAGTGGTAACGGCAGACTGGGTGGACTAAAAAGTTCAATCAATCAATTCCAACTTTGCGAGATCTTTTTTTTTTCCTGTGAAAAGTTGAAATTGATTGATTGATTGAACCTTTTTTTTGTTGCACACGGCGGCGGAGGCCTAAAGCAAAAAGGTTTCATAAAACCCAGCTGAAGGCCTAGGAGTGGGGCGATGGCATACGTGCCCACAGAGAGGGCTCTGCATGCCACCTTTGGCACCCGTGCCATAGGTTCACCACCACACGATTAGACATTCCCAGTTCCTGCAAACATTCATCCACCAGGTTGGACTTTCTCTTTTTTTCAAAGAAAAGACTCTGGGCTATATTTTAAAGAGGTGTCACCTTCTAAGAAATAACACTGATCATGGGAAGCTGCTTTATTTGGGGTAGGAGGTCTGTAATTCTTTCCCTCCTTGTTTCCCTCCCTCTTGTTCAGTAAAATCTTAAAATAGTGAATAATAAAAAATAAATTATCTTTCAATTCACAAAGATGTCCATGTTATTTATCATTGCCTCCTGTAGTCTGTTTTTAATTTTTACTTCCAATCTTGCTCAATCTGTATGATTTTATGGAGGTCACCCATGCAAGTTCTAACCACGGCCAAGCATCCAAGCCCAGATAAGGCTACCGGGTGTTGCCGCCTGCAGGAACTCTGAATGATGTATCTATGGAATTTGGCAGATTGTCTGTTCAAGGATTTATTAATTCTCCCCTGCAAACACTTATCTTTCAATCTCTATTGTAGATTTGATGATCTATGACCTCTGTGCTGCCTATTAACTCCCAAATCTCTAAATGTCTATGGAGATTTTCAGTCAACCAGATCATACTTATCCCAAAGATGCTTTTTCATGAGGCAACTGGACTTTCTTGTTTTTCTTTGAAGACATTTCACTTCTCATCCAAGAAGCTTCTTCAGCTCTGACTGGATGGTGGGAATGAAGGATGCGTCATCCAGAAACCGCACCCACCCCATTGCCAGCAATGGCAAAACTCTCCCAATATGTTGCACGATGTCACATGATGTCACGAGTTTGACATGTCTGTTTTAGAGGGTCATTGAGGCCATTTGGAGATTTATCTGTGTCTTCAAGGTCACCTGAGTAGAGCAAATCTCTGTGGAGCCTTCTTGAAATTTTTGAAGATATCTGCAGTCTACAACAGAGTCTTTTCAATAGTTCCAAGAAGGCTCCACAGCCATTTGCACTACTCAGATGACCCTGAAAGCACAGCTAAACCTCCAAATGGCCTCAATGACTTTCTAAAAGAATGCAAATGACCAGCTGTCTGCAAGGAATATAAATCCTTCCATTGTCTACCTTCCAGACAGAGCTGAAGAAGCTTCTTGGATGTGAAGCAAAACCTCTTCAAAGAAAAACAAGAAAGTCCAGTTGCCTTGTGAAAAAGCATCTTTGGGATCCCAAATTTCTAGAGCATCCCCTTATAGGTACAATGACTTTTTATGATTTGGGAGTGGTGGTGAAAAGCAGATTAAAAATGTGCAGAATGTGTGCCCTAAGCTAAGGCTTATCACACCTTTGCTGCATTAAAACACATCCCAAATTTTTCTCCAAAGCAAAAAAAAAAAACAACAAAAAAAACCACAAAAACATTTTAGCTTCCTCTCCTTTACTGATATTACTAGATCATCACTTGCTTCTGTAGCACTTGAAGGTGGCTTTAAAAACAACACCAAAAATTTCAAAATAGAATCTCCAATTGCAAAAATATCACATCTTTATTTTAATATTAGAGCCAAGGAAGGAAAAACACAACTTTAGTTTACAGAGTCAAGGAAGCATGTAGACAGTTGTTCTACATGGCTACTTTGAATACACATAGGTCTCCTTACTAAATTCTAGAATGCAGGGGCATTAAAATCTTAAATCTGTGGGTTCATGTTGGAGATTCTCTGCACAATGTAAATAAACACACAATCACAGGAATCTGAAAGAAGGAATGTGTTTTTTTTAAAATGCAGTTAGAGTTTGCTTGCATATAATCAGTAGAGATTAGACACAAAACAGAATATAAACTTTGCAATAACTTTGATGAGCACTGAGTACCTGGAAACATTGTGAAGTTCTACAGCTGAGGATCATGAAATCTCAATTAAATGCAGAAATGAAAGCAATTGTTTGATTTTTACCTTGTTATAGCTTGCAGAGAAACAGGCTGAGAGATTTGGAGCAGGATTTTCAAAGCCAGCCCTCATTCAAATCAAAGGTGAGCCAAGCATATCTGTCAAATTTGACAATTTATCATAATATACTGATTTGTTTGCACATCTGGAGAGAAATCTTGGTCTTCAGAATTTATAGCTTTGGATTTTTATGGATTAAACAGTAAATGTGCAAAATACAGATGATTAAATTGCTCAGCAAGCTAGAGATCAGGATCAAACTTGAATTTATAATTTTGTGTTATGCCATTGTGACTAGTTGTTTACCACATTTTTTTGGAATGGCTAATGTGGAATGACTGTAAAAGAATCAAGCAAATGCCTATTCCAAATGAAGTGCAACCAGAAGTGGGTTTAATAAAATACCAGACAAGATTTGCTTTCAAACAGAAAAAAAAGTCCATTAATTTTTTGACTAGTGGCTATTTTTGGGGGTGTTCATGTTTGCGGCCGTTGTATCTAAAGAGGAGATGGAGCTTCAATCAAACAAATGGGACTGCCATCTTGATTTTTTAGACCCCTGTCTCATGCATACCCTAGTTATATCTGTAGCAATAAGTGAGAATCTATTTTGGATTTGGCTATTTGAGCTGTTCTCACCATCCTTTTCTGATATATCATTTTTAAACCCTGCATATTAAGGTTCTCTTATGCTATATATATTTGGCATACTGTGAAAAGAATTACTATTGGATTTCAACCCAGAGAACTCTTGAGTTCTGATATTTTTGATATGGGAAGAAAGACTCTACTCTCAGTTCAAAACTGGAGTTCAAAACATGGATGTTTTATTTCTTCCCCTATTTAAAATTTGCCCTTGCAGATTAATCAGATAAAGCTTTTATTAAGTAGCAGATTGATGGAGCTTATTTTTAAGCTTGGAGCTCTACAAAGAATGTGTTAACATAATGTTATGTACTGGGCTTTTGGTACCACACCATGTGCATTGCTGGAGAGCTAACGGCTCTCCAGCAACCCAGACAAGACGTCTCCGGTCCTGCAATTGGTCAACCTTGGGTGGCAAGCATGGGTTCAATCTGATTGGTTGCTACCCAAGGGTTTGGCTATATATTGTGGTGGGGTGCACCCCAAGCCCCCAATACAGTTCCAGCTTAAATAAAAGAATGAGTTTCTCTGTACTCAATTGTGTGTCTTCATTCCTGCTCACCAGAGCCCATGACATAATACATAATATATCCATTTTCAAGATCTAGAGGCATTTTCTAAGTGAGCATGAATTGTAGAGGGTAGGACTTCCTGATGGACAGTATGTTGTGCTTTTCTGACAGTTAATTTTCTCCCTGGTAGTATCTACCCTTTTGAACCTTACATTTAAAGCTTACATTCAGCACATAACAATGTTTATAACTACATCAATGTTTTAAATAAATGAAAAAAGAGAAGTGAAGGAAATCAGTGAATAAAAAGAGCCAACCATTTGAAAATAGAAAAGAAGATAGAAAAATGTTTGGGGGAGAAGTATAGACATGTACCCCAGAATTGTACAGATGCTTGTAGAAGGACCAACTTTCTAGATGAACTGAGGCTGATGAAGATCCCTAAGTTGCACAATTGTTCGGTTTGGGTAGTGAAACCCCATCCAGTGTTAAAGATGGCATAGTTTCATAAGCCCAGAAGAATTTGATTTTGTCAGGGTTCAGCTGAAGCATATTATCCCCATCCATATCCTCATAACTTCCAGCATTAAGACATCAAAAGTACTGCTTAATTCACAGGGGCAGAGACGTATAATTGGATTTCATCAGTACACAGATGATAGCTTACCCCATGGTGACAGATGTGCTCACCCAGTGGCTTCATGTAGATCCTGAATAGGAACAGAGAAAGTGTTGAATGCTGCAGAGCCCCCAGACCAGAGTACCCCAACCTTTCCAACTTTTCAGACTAGAGGGGGAGAGGGGATGGATCCGTGTGAGTGGTGGGCAAGTGCATGTGCACTCAGCTGCATTGGTGTGCCCACTGCTCGCACAAATGGAGCACACATGCACATGCTCTCCCACTGCTTGGGCAAGCAGGGATTTACAGATGCCTGCACTTGTCCACCACTTCTGCACCCTGGTTCTGAATGGCATAAAGCCCAGTAGTGGGCCTGAGCCCAGTGTTTGGGGACTTTGCTCCAAACCACAAAGGCTGAGAGTGGGGTCTCTCCCCACAATCACCCCTTTTATCGACCTTGGAGAAAGGAGACGAACTTCTGCAATACAGTTCCACCCATCCACAATCCCCAGAGTCAATCCAGAAAGATACTTGGAATAACAAAAAGACAGTCCTCAACTTAAGAACACAATTAGGAACAGAACTCTCCCAATATGTTGCACGATGTCACATGATGTCATGAGTTTGACATGTCTGTTTTAGAGGGTCATTGAGGCCATTTGGAGATTTATCTGTGTCTTCAAGGTCACCTGAGTAGAGCAAATCTCTGTGGAGCCTTCTTGGAATTTTTGAAGATATCTGCAGTCTACAACAGAGTCTTTTCAATAGTTCCAAGAGGGCTCCACAGCCATTTGCACTACTCAGATGACCCTGAAAGCACAGCTAAACCTCCAAATGGTCTCAATGACTTTCTAAAATAATGCAAATGACCAGCTGTCTGTAAGGAATATAAATCCTTCCATTGTCTACCTTCCAGAATTACACAATTAGGAACAGAATTTCCATTGCTAAGCAAGGTAGTTGCTTAGCACAACCTTTTTGCCAAGATTATCAAGTAAGTGATACAATTTTGAAATGAATACAGCTTCCCCCGTTGACTTCCCTTGTTGGAAGCCAACTAGGAGGGTCACAAGTGGCAGTTAGGTGACCCCAGGATGTTGCAGACCTATGTAAACACATGCTGGCTGCCAAGCACCAAATTGGATCATACAATTATGGGGATGCTGCCATAGTTGTAAGTGCGAAGATCTGTTGTGACCTTTTTCAACGTCACTGTAACTTTGAACAATAATTGACTGAATGATTGCAATGTTCAAAAGAAAAAAAATCAATATTCCAGCTGTTCAGTGAAAATTGCAATATGATAAAAGATTAAAAAAAACCATATGTGGGACATTTCATCTCAGGCTGTGGGTTCGTCTTCTCTGGGAAGGGAATAAGCATTCCACCAAGCAACTTTGAACAACAAGTGAAGGAACAGGATTGGAAACTAAAAATCATAGCTACATGACCCAGGAATATCTATATGTTTTGAGTTTAATTTCCTAGAATCAAATATAGGGCATCCTTGGGTATTGAAGTTTGTCAGTGAGCTGCACAGATTTAAGGGGGAGCAGATGTTTTAGACCGTACAGTGGTGCAGACAAAGCACCTGTCTGCAACTCCTAAAATAGCCACGTCTTTTCCCTGCTGTATGTGCTCCTGCGAAAACATGCATTTGGCTTAAGGAGTTTATTTATTTACACTAATTTGGCAGCCACCCAACTCTCAAGGATTCTGGGTGGCTTAGAAAATACGAAGAATAAATAGGCATAGAAAACATAAGTGAGCTGGAAACAAATATATAAATGGAAACAGTACATCCAATAAAGGCTCAACCATCAACTTGTGCCAAAGCCTGGGAGCAGAGCCAGGTCTTCTGAATATCATCAGACAGGAAATTGCAGGCAAGCAGGGGAATCCACAGAAGGAATTCAGAATCTACAAGGTGAAATGTTCAGTACCGTGATCCTTAGTATTTGAATCTGCAAGGGCCTTATATTTTATAATTCTGGGAATAACCAAGATGTTGAAGATTGGGCAGGAGGTAAACGTCAATTGAAACACCTCCAATGCACCACCCTCATCTCAGGCCCAAACTGAATGCAATGCAGACGACCTCTGACTAGTTCTTCCATTGTATCTTCCTTTCAGAAGAATAGGCTGCACCTCCTATTATTTTCCCTGGAGGATTGAATGTACTGTTGAATTGA
The DNA here is from genome assembly GCF_947247035.1 of Vipera ursinii. Lineage (NCBI taxonomy): Eukaryota > Metazoa > Chordata > Lepidosauria > Squamata > Viperidae > Vipera > Vipera ursinii. The sequence goes on along the minus strand of NC_139517.1, from coordinate 115,480,099 downwards.
ATAGAATACTTTATTTGGCCAAGTGTAGTGATGGTGCTGATGATTAGTGTAGTGTTATTACAGTAGCCAGGAGATAACAATTCTATTGCAGAGTAGTAGTTTGGCTGCCAAGATACTAGCTCTGTTGTAAGAAACACTTGTGCACTTCCCATTCTGTGCCACAAGAGGGTGAAACAGAAAGAAAGAAAAATGGGTCTTCCTGCAGCAGCATCCAAGGACATCCCCCCCCGCCCCCCTGAGCTGCCTCCCAAATTAGGGGTGTAACTAGGAGGGTTCAGAGGACAGGAATCTGATTGTCTGTATGGAGCCCCATCGCTCCATACTGAAGTGGTACCTAGTTAATCTATTCGCATAAAACATACTTTTGAACTATTGGATCAGCAGAAGCTGAGGCAAGTGATGGGAGCTCACCCTAAACACACAGTGCTAGGACTCGATCCATTGGAGCAGAGACCATCTCCATTAAGCCATTGAACCACCATGTCTCTCACCGTGTGATTAGAGACACAAGGAATTTGTCTCCAGTACAAAGGAACTCAGTGTACATGCAAAGCCACAGAATAATAACAATACTGCCAATAAAAGGGGGAGTAAAGAAGATAATAAGAACGATAAATAATAATACAACAGCCGCTGCACATGGGTTAATAGACATTAGGCAGGACTTAGAGAATTAGGTATTCAGCAGAGTGATGACACAAGGGAAAAAAAACCTGCCCCTGTGTCTAGACATTTTGACATGCAATGCTCTATATACTATTCTGAGAGAAAGAGTTGAAACAGATTATGTCCAGGATGTGGGGGCATCTGCAAATATCTTCTCAGCCCTCTTTCTCCCCCATACAATATACAGATTTTCTATGGAAGGTAGGCTGGTTGCAATTGTTTTTTTTTCTTTCTGCAGTCCTCACTATCCATTCAAATCTGTACCTGTCCTGTTTGGTTGCTGTACAAAAAAACAGACTCAATAATTGATAATTTTGTCATTATTCTTGAAACCTAGGGGCTGAGGTTCACACCTCTTGAAATAGTTGAGGTTGAGAAACACAGGGCTGGACAGGATTTCTTACTGCTCCAGAAAATCCGAGAAACCAGCTTGGTCAGTGACATTAATGGTTAAAGAATTATGCCTTCATCTCAGCTTATAATGGCTCTATCAAATCATACGTCTGCCTCTGTCTTTAGACAGAGTTTTGGATGATCAACCATGCATTGTTATTTATACCAGCTCCACAAAATCTAAGGATCAGTTTTATGACGGAGGTGGAGAAAACCATCTCAGGAAGAATAAAAGAAGAATTGGGTAACTATAAAAAAAATAGGCATGTTCATCCGTCTCTCCTCCTCGTACTGAAACTGCTGCAGCTGAATTTTGCTTGATACACTAGCTGCATCCTCTCTGCATTTATTTAAAAGGAAGCCTAAAATTAACCGGGCTTTTTTTTAAAAAAAGGAAAATTACCATAAAAATAGATACACTCTTATTATATCTAAGATAGTCTCCTTATATTATAGATAATTTATTTTTAAAAGCAGCTCTTTTTTCCCCATCTGGTAAATGTTTTAATTATTAATCTTTTCAGGGAATGGATGATCTCTGTGTCTTTTACATAATATTTATCTGGTACTCATCTTGAGCTGGATTTTTTTTCCTGGCATGATTCAAGCTAACATTTTTTAATCTTTTCCTCCACACCCTCCAACGTTTCCTTTCCTTGAACAAATCCATTCCCTCCCTCCCTCCCTCCCTCCCTCCCTTCCTTCCTTCCTTCCTTCCTTCCTTCCTTCCTTCCTTCCTTTGTTGCTGAATTTGTTGAAGTTATCAGGCAGTTCTATCCTCTTCACGGCAACCTTCCGCTCTGCAGCTCTTCTTTCTACCATCAGCAGACGCTGGGCTGGAATGAGAGAAGAAAACATTTCATACATCAGAGGATCTCGCTGTCACTCATGTTTATGATCTGTCATCATGTCTGACTCTGCCAGAATCAGTCATGTTGACGCAGATCTATGTGCCAGAGCATGCAATCAACTGAAGGTTTCTCCCAAGTGATTTCCACCCCCCCGCCAATAACCAATATCTGGCCAGGCCTGTCTTTCTTTTGGGAAGTAAGGGCTGCAAACTGTTATCCCTGTTCATGAGAGTCATCCTCCTTCAAACAAATGACACTTACTCCTGAGTAGAGGTCTATAGGTTTCTGCTGTAAATCAATGGATATTTGGAACAAAGTTTTTTTTTTAAAAAAAACAAAAACAAAATTGGCACTACTGCTGTAGAATATAAGCCGAAACATCCTTGATATGTATTTTAGTAGCATATCTGTCAAAGGGTAACTCATTGTTTATTTTGTGCTGGAAAATGTACTGGGGAAATGGCTGCAGCTAGCCGCAATATATAGTCTAGCCCCTAGGTGGCAGCCAATAGGTTTGAATCAACCATTGCTGCCTGGAGATAGCCAATTGCAGCCCAGGAGACTTGTAGTCTGGGTTGCTGGAGAACCGTTAGCTGCTCCAGCAACCCACGTGGTATTCCTCAAAGAGCCCAGTACATAACACCCCTCCCCTCTTAGAACAGACCATAATAACACCAATTAGTCTCAACAATTGTCAAGACTCATTATCCAAACACACTAAAGTAAAAGTGATAATAATAATAAAAAATTAAAAAAATAATAATGTAGGTTACAATGTTATTAAATGTCTGAATGAATAGGCTTCAAGATGCTAATTTTAGACAGTTACATCATAGCACTAGTTTCTGTAGACTAGTGGCAACAGGAATTACAACAATATATAGCTCTTTATTTTACAATGTAATCTGGAAGATATGAAGGAGGCTTGTGTGCCCTAGAGGAACATCTTGGATTTCCCATCACTTTGTGGTCTACTGGCTAGCCTCTCCAGGTTGGCCCACCCAAGAGTCAGACTGATCAGCAGAGTAGGCACAGTGGTTGCTGAAGTCCAGTTGGCTTGCTCCTTCAGGGGACCCATGTTGCACTCCAGGGCTCCCCAGTTCTCCCTCTGGTTCTGCCTCAGTTAAGAAGGAAAAGTCCTGATAGTCCATGTGAGGACTGGCTTGGCCACAAGTTTGAGGACCTTGGGAGGGACCTCTGATGCAGTCCTCACTTAGTGGACATTCTGGAAACCGTTTCCTGAGCTGATCAATGTGTTGTCTGACAACTCGCCCTCCCTCCAACCCTACTTCATAAGATAGGGGTCCAGAAGCCTTTGTAATTTGACCAGGAACCCACAGATTCCCATGACCATAGTTCCTGGCCCAAACTCAATCACCCATGTGCAGCCCCCTCGGGGGTTTTGTTTGAGAGGCTTCTGCTGCCACTCTGTCTGGATGCACCCTGTCCAGTTTAGTGATCAAACGCCTCCCACAACATAGTTCTGCAGGACTTTTGCCTGTAGCAGTGCAGGGCGTAGAATGCTAGCAGAGTAAAAAATCTGCCAATCTGTGATGCCAGTCATCTGTGACAATGCGCTTGAGTGCTTCCTTCGTTGTCCTCACCATACATTCAGCTTGACCATTAGAAGATGGATGAAAAGGCGCAGACGTTGCATGTCTGATAAGATTAGCTCTAAGGAAAGCCTGAAATTCAGCAGCAGTGAATTGGGCCCCATTGTCTGAAACTAAGACATCTGACAACCCATGTGTGGCAAAGAGTTTTCTCAGCACCTGGATGGTCCTAGCAGTAGTCATGTTAGGAACTGGAATTACTTCCAGCCATTTGGAGTGGCTATCCACTACTATAAGGAAGAGCTGTCCCTGAAAAGGCCCAGCGTAGTCTATGTGAATCCTAAACCAGGGAATGTGCATTTCCTCCCACCTGTGAACTGGAGGTTTGTGGTCAGTGTAGATCATGAAATCCCTGCCATATAAATAGTCATGGAAATTTTTTATTCTAGCAACTATAGCCAGGGCCTCTTTGTCAATCTGAGCATAGTTGCGCTCAGCAGAGGACAATGTCCTTGAGTAAAATGCTATAAGAACCTGTTTCCCATTCTTTTCTATGTGACTTGAAACTGCCCCCACCCCATAGAGAGATGCATCACATGCAAGACATACAGGTTTAGACTCTTTGTAGTGAGTTACAGTGGACTTTTCTGACAATAGTGCTTTTAAGTCCTGGAAACATTTTTCATGTAAGTTAGTCCATTTCCATGGAGCTTTATATCTAGAAGCCTGTGGAGGGGCTCTGCTATTACGGCCTTATGAGGTAGAAATGTGTGATAGAAGTTTAGGAGGCCAAAGAATGCTTATAGCTCTCCTTTTCATTTGGGCCTAGGAGCCATTTTAATGGCCTTCACATTAGAATCAGTGGGGTGAATGCCGTTAGCATCAATTTGGAAACCCAGGAATTCTATTGAAGAAACCCCAATACTACACTTTTTTTTTAAATTTGAGGCCTGCTTTGCGAAGCCTCTGCAAGACAGCCCTGAGCCTACTGGCCAACACTTCTGGGGATTCCCCTGCAATAAGAACATCATCAAAATAAGGGCAGACGCCCTGAATACCCTTGAGTGTACGCTCCATGATTCCCTGAAAAATACCCAGTGCAACACTGAATCCATACTGTAAGCGTTTAACTTTGAAAGCCCCCCTGTGAGTCACGATTGTTTGAGCCGTGGCTGTGGCCTCTTCAACCGGCAATTGCTGATAGGCCTGTGCTAAATCAAGTTTAGCAAAAATAGTACCCCCTTGCAAGGAGGCTAAAATATGGTTGACCACTTGGACCGGATAAGCGTGTTGCTTGAGGGCTATATTTAGAGTGCATTTATAGTCAGCACAAATGTGAATTTCTCCATTGGCATTAATGGAGTGACTATAGGAGTTTCCCACTCCCCACCATCAACAGGCTGTAACACGCCCTGCTCTACAGGTTTATCAATTTTGGAATCAATGTTATGTTTTAATTTAAAGGGAACCGTACAAGGCTTAACCCTGATTGGAACTACATTAAGATCTAGCTTAAATGAGATAGGTGGGCCTGTGTATGTTCCTAGGATTGAATCAAAAACTTCCACATATTCCTTGCATACTGACATGAGGTCTGCAGTTTGTGTCCAGTTTATGCCAGTAATCTGAATACCTAAGGCATCAAACCAATCGAGTCCAATGACACTTGTTCTCTGGCCCCCTACTACTATTACATCCAGGTGCCCCCAAAACCCTTTAAACTTTACCAACAAAGTGGCTTCTCCCTTAACTTTAATGTGAGCATTTTGAAAATCCATTAGGATCATATCTGAGGGTCTTAGTATGGCCCAATTGTTACTGCGCCTACACACGAAGTTAAAAGTGTCTTGAGCAATAATTGAGACTGCAGAGCCAGAGTCTAGTTCCATCTTACATGGAGCTCCTTGTAGCTCTACCAAGAGCTTAATTGTGGGTTTGAGGGGGTATCGAGCCCCGGTGCGGCATTCACTTCTACAGCTTCTGAAAAACCCCACACTAACTGGACCCTGGGCCCCAATACCTCTCCTAGTCAGTTCTTCTGACTGGTGTTTGGGTGGCCGGTCTCTCTGGTGGGCTCTGCAAACCACTGTGATGTGGCCTGTCCTTCTGCAAGCTCTGCACGTGGCTGATCGAAATCTGCAATTGGCGCAAAATGGTTGCCTCCGCACCCCTTACATCTTGGTAAGAGAACTGCCGGCATCAACCTCCCTGCGCCCTGTGCGTTCCCACAGAGAGGGTCTCCTCAGGGTGCCACCAATCAGAGAATGTCGATTGGTGGCCCCCAGGGGGAGATCCTTCTCTGTGGGTGCTCCGGAACTATGGAATCAGTTACCGGTAGAGCTCCGGATGGCGCCCGATCTTCGCTCCTTTCGCCGCGATCTGAAGACGTTTTTGTTTGCACAAGCTGGCCTGGCCTGATGGGGGATTGGTGGGGTTTTTATTCTTGTATTATTATTGTTGTATTTTTGGGGTTTTTTTTTTATAAATGTAGTATATTAATTGTTTTAATGGGCAACTATTTAATCTCCTTTTAATATTTGTAACTTTGTATTTTATTCTTGCCCTGTGAACCGCCCTGAGTCCTTCGGGAGAAGGGCAGTATAGAAATATTAATAAAATAAATAAATAAAAATAAAACTGCCTTGTAACTGTCCTGTTGCTGCTGGCTGTTGCGGTGTTGCACGTTGCGTTGCTTTTGGAGTTGGTTGATTTCAGGTTCTTCTTCCTCAGAAGATTCTTCGGTGCATTTGGCATCCTCAAGGTGAACTGTTTCTTCAAACTCTGTCGATTTGGTGGGCTGTACTGTTTGAACTGTGCCCCCGGCAGCTTCGTCAGCTATCACCTCATCTTGTGCTTCAGAAAGTGTTAAGTTTGGCCTAGTAAATAGTCTCTGCTGAAGTGTTCTGTCCCGTAGGCTGCAGATGAGCCGGTCTTGTAATTGCTCTTCTAAATTTGAAAATTTGCATAGGTGTGCGTCCTACCTTAGGCCCGCTATGAATTCCGAAGCTGACTCGCCAGGTAGCTGCACTCTTTGGTCAAACTTGAACTGCCAAGCCATTTCAGCCATCTTGGGCTGGAAGTGCCTGGTTAGCTTCTTTTTGAGGTCTGCGTAGGAGACTGCTTCAATTGGTGTCGGCGTGAAAAGGTTCTCAGCCAAATCAAAGGTTGCTGGGCTGCACACACAGAGTAGCATTGCGGCCTTCAGTCCTTTTTCCGTGACCTGATTGACCCTGAGGTAGTTTTCTACTTGTGATAAATATGATGGCCATTCCACTGGGTGTTTCACGTTGAATTTTCACAGTTTTCCAACCTTCGGCATCTTCCTTGCTGGTTCCTGCGTTCTTCGGAATCCTGCTTCCAGGCTGAGGGAATGAGTCCACTGAGCACGAGGTCGCTAGTTACTTACTTGAGAGAGGGGAGGGGAAATGCCTTTTCCCTCTGGCATGTGCTGCCTTTCCCTCGTAGACTTCAACACTTTATTCAGTGAAGCAGGATCCCACCTTTGTCGCCACTGTTAAATAGCGGGTTCTTTGGCGCAGGAATGAAGACGTGTAACGGAGTACAGGGTAACTCATCATTTATTTCGTGCTGGAACTTTACTGAGGGAAATGCCTGCAACTAGCCACAATATATAGTCTATCCCCTAGGCGGCAGCCAATAGGTTTGAATCAACCATTGCTGCCTGGAGATAGCCAATTGCAGCACAGGAGACTTGTAGTCTGGGATGCTGGAGAGCTGTTAGCTGCTCCAGCAACCCACCTGGTATTCCCCATAGAGCCCAGTACATAACACCTTCCTTCCTTCCTTCCTTCCTTCCTTCCTTCCTTCCTTCCTTCCTTCCTTCCTTCCTTCCCTTCCCTTCCCTTCCCTTCCCTTCCTTTCCTTTCCTTTCCTTTCCTTTCCTTTCCTTTCCTTTCCTTTCCTTTCCTTTCCTTTCCTTTCCTTTCCTTTCTCCCTCCCTCCCTACTTTCCTTCCTTCCTCCCTCAAACAAAAATTACAAATTCAAACAAAGAAAATAAAAAAATCAAAATGTGACAGGGATGACAGGCATGCCAGCATATATACACATGTCCCTTTAGGGTCCTCTTAAGGTCCACAGAAGTTAAGTTAGAATTAAACCTGTGAAATTTAATGACCAAAATGAATCAGATAAGATATTCCAGACAATTCTGTTACAAAAATCATTTTTTTACAATTTAATTTAGAGGAGTTTACATTAAGTTTAAAGTGGTTATTCGCATCTGTAACATTACGATTAAAGCTAAAAAAAAAGCCATTTACAGGTAAAGAATTACTATTTACAATTTTGCATGTAATGCCTAAGTCTGACCACAACCGTCACAGTTCTAAACCAAGAATTTCAAACTTAGTAACACAAGGCATTGTATTATGGGTAGAAGAGTGCAAGAGTTTTCTTGAAAAATACTTCTGAACTTGCTCAATTGTATTAAAGTCCAATATACAATAAGGATTCTAGACAGTATTCTAGGATTGACCTAACATATGTTTATATTTACTTATTTTTTATATTTTCTGAGTCATTTGAAATAGCGTTTATCAAATTTGTTTATTTCTCATTATACTCCCCCCCTATTGTATGCATTTTAAGGAGGGCAAGGATTAACATAGCAAGTTAATATTATCTGCCCTCATCTCATGCTATGGAGAAAGACATCTAGCAGAATTCAGGAAACAGGCCTTCTCTATTACTGCATCTGTCCTTTGGAATTACATCCTTCTCATCTTGCCTGTCTTCAAGCAGGGATCAAAAACATGACCCTCAGACCTTGGATGCAATTGTGTGGATGGTCCCCATTTTGGGTTTATATGTATGACATTGAAACATATGTTGAAGCTTATTCTCAGGAGAGTTGTAGCAAAAGTCATCTTCTCACATTGCCATCGTAACTGAAATCCCTGTTATGTTTTGCAGCTTCCTCAATGCCAGCAGTGAATTATATAATAATATATATATAATCCTGTATGCTGTTTTATATATAATGTTGTCTTTTAACCTTATGAATTCACACAGTTATTTTAGAGTCAGGTGGCCTAGAAATTTGATAAACCAACAAATAAATGTGATTTTTTTATGGCAGAAAAGTTTAATTTTTTGTTACTGGAAAGACTTTCAGGTTTTGGTTGGAGATATTACCTTTACAGGACAGGATGGCTGGCTAGCAGGGATGAAGCGGCTGTCTGAACTCTTAGCAAAGCTTACGGCTCACAATTTAGCCTCCCAAAATAAAATAAAGTGCAGTCTTTAGACCCATATGTTGAAAACATCTCAGTGGCTACTGATAGGATGTTAGTGGGGTTCATTCTTCTCTCTTCTGCTTTAGATCAAGGAACAGGAAATCAGGGATGGTAATGGAGTATGGGACAAATAAACCTCCCATCCAATGGGTGAGATAAGTTATGAGATCTTAATGATCAGGATGGGCCATTGAGGTCTCCTAAGAGCTATGGTGGAGCAGTGGTTAGAATGCAGTATTGCAGGCTAATTCTGCGGACTTTCAACAGTTTGATCCTGACCAGCTCTAGGTTGACTCAGCCTTCCATTCTTCTAAGGTTGATGAGGACCCAGTTTGTTGGGGGTGATATTCTGACTCTGAAAATTACTGTATATATGAAACTGTACATAATAAGTCTAAGTGCTATTGCTATAGTGCTATTGCTACTCCTGCACTGATCCAGGGTGTCTAGCCATGACTGTCTGAAATTAAACAATATTGCTTACAATATAATTCAGTGTAATTTGTTAAGAAATTAGAATTGAGTTTACAATTTATACTGAATTATATCGTAAGCAATATTGTGAATGAATGAATTAATGGACAGGCATACCAGCCAATTTAAGAGTCACAGTGGACATTATAATGATGGATTTTCCCCTTTTTCCTAGACTTCACTTAAGGGGAAAACAATAACAACTGTGCTGGAGCAGCCTAAAGATCCATCTGATCCAGCAATGTATTTATAATCTTGGCTGAAAAAGCTGCCTCCAAGAAAACCAAAGCCTGAATCAATAAATAAGAGCAAAGGCCTTTGAGAATTAGCCCCTTCCCTTTAGCTTGTATGACAATCAGGCAGACTAATGAAGGTCTCTCAACATATTGGATATATTCATTTAAACACTAGGGGGGAAAAATCTCTCCTTTCTTCTCTAGGGAGACTTTTTTTTGGCAATATCAACAACTTGTGCAAATCTCTTTGAAGCCTTAGTATACACTTGATTTTTGTGTAAGCATTGTGAATCTTTGTAAATCACATAGTATTGGAGAATAGAGTGTTATTCTTAGAACCAACCATACTTGGATTGCCCTTTGATTTTTACTGTATTTATTCAGTGCTGGAACAATTTTTTGTTTGTGTTGTATACCACAGCTGTGTCTTAGGGAGCAATGTGGGGGGGAGCGAATGCTTTGGGATTTGGTAATTCTCTTCAACAATGTGTTCAGATCCTTTCTGGTCAATATGTCACCACACCTGCATGAAACAGTTATTTCCTGTTTCCAGGACTCCCCCATTGTTCTTCAGTAATCTGCCTTAAACTATGCTTGCTGTCCTGAACCAAAAGCACTGAAGTAAAACTAATTGCCTAAATGCACTTTTCTTTTCTAAAAATCTTTTTTGCAGGGGAGGGAAGCCCAAATGAAATTTTCAAAAACAATTCAGGGCATAAGACGGTTGTGCTGCAATATTTTAAAAGTAGACCATGAAAGCACAGCAGAATTATAGAATACACAAAAACAGCTGGAAGGGGTTTTTTTTTTAATTGAAAAATTTTAAAATACATTTTTGAAACATATACCCCATCTACCCCACCCCCCTCCCCATCCCTCCCATCCCAACACCCCCCTCCCCCGACTTCCCAGAGCTGAATACAGGGTATTACATCATACAATCTTACTCTAAAATATTCTAATTACTATAATTAGATGGGATGGGGTCGGGTTTTATAAATTGGTCTTAACTTTTAATCTGTACTAATTTATTATGGGCATTGCTGTTTAATCACTTTTAATAATTTTTAATTTTTGTATCTTGTTTTTATTATGTATTGCCCTGTTCACCGCCCTGAGTCCTTTGGGAGAAGGGTGGTATACAAAATAAATAAATAAATAAATAAATAAATAAATAAATAAATAAATAAATAAATAAATAAATAAATAAATAAATAAATAAATAAATAAATTGCTCTTTAAACCCTATCGCACTTTAACTCTCCTTAGCCAAAGAAAAGAAAAATAATATAGCTAATTACAATAACTAATAACTATTCAAATGCTAAATGATACTTTGTAGTCCCATATTTGTTCTGAATATAATCAATCCATCTTCTCCATTCCACTACATATCTCTGTTGCGAGTGATCTTTCACATATGCCGAGATTTTAGCCATTTCTGCCAAGTTTGAAACTTTCAAAGTCCATTCTTCAATAGTAGGCAGGCCCTCCTTCTTCCAGTATTGTGCTACCAAAAGTCTTGCAGCTGTCCATTTCAATAGAGGTGCCTTTGTGCATATTCATAATAAAAAATTATTTCATCTGCTTTTTACATTCTTCCACATTTTCTACATATCTAAATAAATTTTCATTTAATCTCCATGATCTTCTATCACCGTTACCCTTATCCAATTCCATCCAAACTGGACTATGGTCCAATAAGGTTCTTGGACATATCTTGATCTTCTTAATCCTAGAAAAAAAATAATTAGTAATCAATATAAAATCAATACTCGAAAAAGTTTGATTTCTGTCAGAAAAAAAAGTAAAATCCTTTTCATCCATGTTTCTTTCTCTCCAAATTCCAAATCATCTTTCAAATCAAAAAAAGATCTAGGCAATCTAGCATGATTAGGAGTATTTTTAAAAAATCCTTTCTTATCCTTCTGCGTGTCCATCACACCATTCCAGTCTCCCATTAAAATACAAGACTTGTAATCCCATTGAGTTATTTTGTTATGTATCAATTTATAAAATTCTTGTTGTTGTTGATTAGGAGCATATATTCCAATTAAAAGTATTTTCTTCCCTTCAATCAAAAGTTCAATAATAATATATCTCCCTTGTATATCTGCTTCTATTAATTTGGCTATCAAACCCTTCTTCACATATATTACAACACCATTTTTCCTCTCTGGAGCGGATGCAATAAATTGTGTACCCAGTCTCAAATTTATCAAACAGCTGGAAGGGTTCTTGAAGGTCTCCTAGTCCAATATAGGATCTCAAATAGGAGACCCTATATTATTTTGGACAAATGGCTGTCCAATCTCTTCTTAAAAAACCTCCAGTGATGGA